>NC_087218.1:18252592-18255092 GCF_015104395.2 Macrobrachium nipponense | reverse complement strand
ATCAAAGCTAGGTAGTCTCAGTGTCTGTCTCTCCTATCAACAATAATTATAGGAGATAGCTAAACTGAGGAGGGAAGTAGAAGAATTAGCAAAGGAACTAAAAGAGTTGACAAAGGACAAACTTGAAGGCAAGAGAAGAAAAGAGAAGACAGGATGGAAAAGGAAATTGGAGACCTACGAAGAGAAGTTACAAACCTTAAGAAAGAAAAACAGGAATTGAACAACGACATAGAAAACGGAGAGAGTATAGTAGAGATTAGAAAACAATTACTTAAGACCAGAACCACAAATTAAATAGAAAAAAACACTAGACTAGGTACAAAGAAAGAAAATTACAATAATAAAAATGATGAATTATCACCCAAAAGGAATCGACACAACGAATAGATTTGCTGTGCTCTCAGAAGCAGAAGAGAAGAGGAGACAATACTAATCGGAGACACGTTCGTAAAAGAGCAGGGCTTAAATTTTGTCGCCAAAAACAGAAGTAAGAGAAAAGTATATTCTTACCCAGGTGCAGGAGCAGAGAAGATAGCTGCGGCACTAAAACAAATCAAGGTAAATAATAGAAAAAGTGCAGTGATAGGGTAGGGAGGAGGAAATGACTTGTTTCTAAAGACGGAGGAACTGGCCAGACAGAAGGTCTTGTAGCCAACCTGACTAAATTTGTAGAGAACATCTAAGAAAAAATTGATAACGGCATTCTTATAGGAAATTTGCCCAGAACCAATGTAAGCTATTACTCCCTTAGCAAGGCAATTCGAATCAATGACAGACTGGAATTAATATGCCAAGAAAAAGGTGTTAGGTTTGTACACTTTTGGTACAGATTTATAGGGAATAAAAAACTATATAAAAGAGATGGAGCTCACTTGAATACGGAAGAAGGAAAACTAATAGGAAACCTTCTCAACGATAACCTCTTGAAACACCTCAATGAACTGAACTTTCAAGTTAAGAAATCGGAAAGCTCCCAGAAGCTGGCTAGTAGTAGCACTGCTGGCAACAGTGAAAGTAAGGGAAATTAATAAAGCCACCGAGGACAAAGGAGAAGATAGAAAAGTCCCTCAGAGTGGCACAGTTTAATGCACAATCAATTCGGAACAAAGTAGATATCTTCAAAGCATTGGTAGCAAGTGAGGAAGTAGACATAATAGGTATCACAGAAACATGGATACAAGAGGCAACAAGAGACTTCGTAGGAAAGCACTATTTACCTGGATATAAATTGTTCAAAAATGATAGACTCAATAAAAAAAAGGTGGAGGCGTTATGTTATATGTTAGGGACCACCTCAGTCCAATAGAGTCTAAAATTACAACATGCAAGAAGTGATTGGCATCAATATAAACAGCCTAGGTAGGAAGATAACTCCAATACTAGTGTACAGACCTCCCCACCAATCACAAATGTCCGATGAGGAGCTGTATGCACTGCTAGGACGAGAGATAAACAACAAACTGCATAATAATGGGAGATTTCAATGCAGCAGTACATTGGGACATGATGACCTCCGCATTAAACGTAGAAGGAAAGAGACTTTTAGATTTTGTAAAAAATGATTCCTCCACCAATGGGTTGACAAACCCACTATAGGAAACAGCATACTAGAGATCGTCCTATCAACGGAAGATAATCTAGTAATGACCTTTCAGTGGGTGCAAATCTAGGCAAAAGCGACCGTAATATTATCTTATTTCAAATTAATATTCAACATAGAAAAGAGAAGAAGATATTAATGAGATTAGACTACCGTCGACAAGACCTAAATAAGCTAAAGGAGTACGTTAAAAATCTAGAGTACGACGAGAACACAGGCATAGATAAATACTGGGAAGCCTTTCATGAGGAATACATAGAAAAAGGCTCTGACTTTACCATTAGGGCAAATACTAACAAGTGGCAACCCTCAGCCAAAGTGGTTCGACAAGGAAATTAAAAATAAGATAAGAGAAAGAGACAGATTGCAGAAATCAATGAACCCACACCCAACACCAATAGAAGCAAGCAGGCATAAAGAACTGTATATTGGTAGACAAATTAGTAAGAAATGCAAAGATAAATGAGGATAAGAGAGTTTCATCAGTTTGTAAAGCAAACCCAAAAGAATTCTTTAATAGAAGGAAAGCAATAAAAAAATAGCATAGGTTCCCTAAGGGACATTAGAGGTAACCTGGTGAACTCAGACTTGGAAAAAGCAGAGTTATTGAATAAGTTATTTACTAGTGTATTCACAACTGAAGACACTACCTCAATACCGGAACCTGCTATTAAATATAAAGGGGCAGAGCCACTGGACAAAATAATATTTACAGAAGAGGACATTAAAAACAAAATAGAAAAACTCAACAAATTCAAATATCCTGGCCCGGATGAGATTCATCCAAGAGAAATCAAAGAGCTAAAAAAGGAGATAGTTCTTCACCCATATAAACTCTACAGGAAAAGTGCAGGACAAAGAAAGGCACCAAAAGGATGGGAACTAGGTAATGTGCCCGTT
>NC_087218.1:18233485-18252092 GCF_015104395.2 Macrobrachium nipponense | reverse complement strand
GGTAATGTGCCCGTTGTTTACAAAAAAGGTCCAAGAGAAGAGCCGGGAAATTATAAACAAATCTGCCTAAGGCCGGTCGTTTGCAAGATTTTTGAATCCATAATTGCAGATCAAATTGTGGATCACATAGATAGAAACAACTTATTATTAAAAAGTCAACACGGTTTCAGACAAAACAGATCCTACCTATTTGTTTGTTTGTATGGTGCTTTTACGTTGCATGGAACCAGTGGTTATTCAGCAACGGGACCAACGGCTTTACGTGACTTCCGAACCACGTCGAGAGTGAATTTCTATCACCAGAAATACACACCTCTCACTCCTCAATGGAATGGCCGAGAATCGAACCCGCGACCACCGAGGTGGGACGCCAACACTATACCAACCACGCCACTGAGGCGCTGATCCTACCTATCACACCTCTTGGAGTTTTTTCATAATATGCTAGGTATCTACGACAGTAGTAGAGTAATAGATATACTCTACTTACAAAGTCCCACAAGAAACTGATGACAAAAGCTAGAGCTTTAGGAATTGTAGAAGAAACAGCACACTGTGTCGAAGACCGGCTAACCTATAGAAAACAGAGAGTCGTTATAAATGATGAAGAATCAGAATGGGCAAATGTAGCAAGCGGAGTTCCCAAGGGCTTTGTCCCTGGCCCTCTCTTGTTTTTTATTTACATTATTGACATTGATGTAGGCTTAACTAGCAGGATATCCAAATTTGCAGATGACTCCTAAGTAGGTGTAAATGCAGCAGACCCAGATGCAGTGGAAAGTTTAATAAATGATGTGATGAAAATAGGAGAGTGGTAAGAAAATGGCAAATGCCTTTTAACGTAGATAAGTAGTGTAAAGTATTACAAATAGGAACAAATGACATAAATAGCGTAGAACAAGAGGAAGACCTTGGAGTCATTATTACCAAGAACTTAAAATCCACAAAACAGTGCATAAAAGCAGAAAAGAAGGCACAGAAACTTTTGGGATACATAAACAGGCAGTTCAAATACAGAAACAAGGAAACTGTGCGGCAGCTCTACACATCAAAAGTTAGACCCCATCTTGAATATGCAGTACAGTTTTGGTCACCAACACTAAGAAAAGACATAAATAGATTACAAGCAAGAGCCACAAAGTTAATCCCATCCATCAGACAAATAGGTTACCGAAGACGACTAGAGAGCCTGAACGTGCATTGTATAGAAACGCGACGATTCCGAGTACAACTAATAGAAACATTCAAAATACTGAAAGGCATAACAAAAGTAGACAGTAATCTATTTACATTAAACGAAAGCCAGACAAGAAATAATGGATGGAAACTAGAACTGAAGAGGTACAACACATCCCATTGGGGGAACTTCTTTACATACAAGATATGTGAGATGTGGAATAAATTGCTACCAGAAGTTGTAAACCGCAACAGTGGGGAAAAGTTTAAAAGAAAGCTCTTATAAGTGAGTACGACGTTTCCTCGGATGGACTAACAAGTCTTTGAGACATCTTAATCCTTGTAACTTTTTCTCTCTCTCTCTCTCTCTCTCTCTCTCTCTCTCTCTCTCCTGATACTTTTCAATCTTTTCCCTTCTACTCTGGTGTCATATGGTATTGTGACATCAATGAGTGATACTTTCTTCTATGTTGTCAATCAACGTCACGTCTGGTCTATTGCCATATATCACCTTTTGTGTATTGATACCACAGTCCCCGAGGATATTTGCTTGATCGTTTTCTTTCACTAAGCTCCTCCCCATTTATATATTTTTCGTCGTATTTCAGTTCTCAAAGAGGGAAGGCGGTGTTTTTAACTATGTTTACATTTTAACATAACTACATTGTGGTGTCTAGTGCCCCATAAATCAGGAAAACATAAGTAAATGTTTAGATTTTTATTGATTTCCAAAAAATATTTTGGTATGTGACGTCATATCTTTGCAATGACGTCATCATACGTTTAGCAAATTTTTATTACAACATGAATTAATATTAAGCAGAGATTTCTGTGAAGAATTACAATTACAGTTACCTTAAGAATGTGTAATGAATAACATTTCAATTAAATTACATGAATTAATATTAAGCAGAGATTTCTGTGAAGAATTACAATTACAGTTACCTTAAGAATGTGTAATGAATAACATTTCAATTAAATTACAATTACTACAAGCCTGCCTTCATCGCACAGCTGTTAAGGTGTAAGCCTAGGCAGGCAAGAGATGACGACAAGCTGATTTCCTTCGTTCCATATACAACCACCTTACTTATGCCCACCTTTTGTATGACCAGCATGCTCCTGTGTAAGAGACTCTCCTGCCACGCCCAGGAGTGGGCTATAAAGAACCACGCCCGCACCAAACTTCAGGAGAATTCATGTATACATGTTCAACAAAGTACACAAAGTACGTAGTTGCCCATTGCAGTTTTGAGTAAGCTGATGGTGTTATCGTCTGCACCATATATGTTCAAGGATTCTGCTTATTATTAGTATTTTATTGTTCTAATTATTTATTTTTTAATTTTAATTTTAAATTATAGTTATTACATTTTTTATATTTATTTTTATTATATATATTTAATTTTTTGAATTATTATTATTATTATTTATATTTTACTCATTATTATTTCAGCATTTCGTTTTGGTTTATATTAAATTCATTTTTATTTTAAATATTTTTTTTCTGTTTACTATTATTATTTTAGGAGTTGTATTCATATTTTGATTATTTTTTATTTTATATACTATTTCGATATTTTAGTAATTTTTATTTATTTCTTTTTTATATTATTTTATTTTCATTATTTTTATCTTATGATTTTACATGGGAATTGTAATCATTTCATTTTAAATTATATTTTATTATTTTCATTTTTATAATTCATAAAAGTATTTTCATCAATTTCATTTTTATTTTTATTTTATTAATTTTTTGTTATTTATTATTTATCTCAAAATTATTATTTTATTTTTCTTTGGTATTATTTATATTTAATTGATTTTTTATGGGAATTATATTTTATTTTTTATTTTGTAACATATATTTAGTATTTTAATTAATTTTATTTTTATGTCCTTATTTATATTACTTTTACTTTAATTTTATTTTTTTATTTATAAATATTTTAGTTACTGTTTATTATTATTTTTTTTTATTCCAATTATTTTTAACTTATTATTATTATATATATTACAGATATTAGTATTGTTTTTATTTTTATTTTTAATGATTTATTATTAATTTATTTTTATGTACTTATTGATTTATTTTTATTTATTTTATTTATTTTTTTTTAGTTATTCATTTCTCATTTTGTATACTTTTTTATTTATTTATTAATTTATTTATTTTATTGATTATTATTATTATTTTTTTATTAATTTATTTTTCTCTATGTATTTATCAACTTTAATTATTTTTAATTATTTATTTTTCTTTATTCGTCTTTATTTTTATTTATTTTTTATTTTTTTATTTTTTATGTAATTATGTTTATTTATATTTTTATTTTTTCTTTATTTATTTTTCTTTATTTATTTATTTTATATATTTGCTTATTAATTTAATTTTTATATTTGTAATTTTAATTTTATTAATTTATTTATTTTCATGTATTTATTTATTTTTATTTATTTGTATTTGTTTATTTATTTTCATTTTTTATTTTTATTCATATATTTACTTTTATTTATTATTTATTTATTTTGTTTATTTATTTAGTATGTATATTTATTTATTTTTAATAATTAATATTTATTTATTTATTTCATATATTTATTTATTTAGTCTTATTTATTAATATTTATTCATTTATTTATTTTTATTTATTTATTTTTAGTTATAAATTTATTTTTATCTATTTATTTATTTATGTATTTTTTTCATTTATTTATTTAGTTTTTAGTTTCATTTTATTTATTTATTTATTTATTTATTTCTTATTTTTATTTACTTATATATATATGTGTATCTATTAATTTATTTATATTATTTTTAGTTTTTATTTTTTATTCGTGTATTTTTTTAGTTCATTTTTTATTTTATTTATTTATTTATTTAATTTTATTTATTTTTAAACTTATATATATATATATATATATATATATATATATATATATATATATATATATATATATATTTCTTTATTTATTTTTATTTGTTTATATCAATTTTTATATATTTATATATTTTATTTTTTATTTACTTTTATTTATTTTTCTTTATTTATTTATTTATTTTTATTAATTTATTTTTTTTGTTTTATTTATTACCATTTATTTATTTGTTTTTATTTATTTATATATTTATTTATTTTTATTTATTTATTATATTTATTTATTAATTTTTTATTTTATGTTTTTATTCATATAGATTTTTTTACTTTCACTTATTTTAATTTTTATTTATTGATTTATTTATTTTATATATATTTTTTTATTTTTATTTTTTAATATTTATTTTTTTATGTATTTATTTATTTTTATTTTCTATTTGTATTTATTTTCGATTTTTTTAATTTATTTTTAATTCATATATTTTTAGATATTTATTTATTTTTATTTATTTATTTATTTATTTTAGTCACAATTTATTTTTTTGTTTTTTAGTTTATTATTATTATTAATTATTATTTATTAGTTTTTATATTTATTTTTATTATTTTTTGCATTGTTTTTATTTCTTTATTGTTATTTATTCTTTCTTTTATTTTTATTGTTATTTTTTTATTTTTATTATTAATAATATTACTTTGTTATTGTATTTTTTTGTTTTTTTTATTTTCGATTATATTGTGTAATATTTTGAAACTATTCTTATTATATTTTAATTATTTTATTTATTATTTTTATTATTTTGTAATTATTTTTATTTCTACAGTTATTTAATTTTTCTCATTTTACTAGTTTTATGTGTTAATATATTTTTCTATTTTTTATTATTATTTTTTATTATTATTTTTATTATTTTGATATATATAACTGTTAATTTCAGGTCTATGTTTATAAATATTACTTTATTCATACTACATTTCTATTTGTTTTTCCTTGTATTTTTAAATTTTAATTTACGTTGATATTATTTCATTATTTTTACCTTTATTCCTGAAGTAAACAATCATCTAAACATGTTAAATAAGAAATAATACCTGCCTCAGCTGCAGTAATATTATGTAGATCTGTTTTCATAATTGTGATTTTCTCATTTTGTAAACTGTTACACAACGCACCGAAGGTTGGCATATATAAAATAGGTAATTATGAAAGTCAATTTTAAATTTTTTTCAAAGAATCAAGAGGCTATAGTTAAACATTCGTTGTATAACTCGTAGAGTTTTTAAGGGTTACAATTTGATTCGAAAGTCTGGATTCTGACTATTCCTTGACACTACTTAAACGGCTAGTAGAGCGCCTGTGGAGGTCATTTTCACATACAGGGTGAATACCACTGAATATATTTATATTTCAGTCTTTACAGATAAACTATGATATAGTCATCGAAGTCATTCTCTCTCTCTCTCTCTCTCTCTCTCTCTCTCTCTCTCTCTCTCTCTCTCCCCTGTTACTTCTCAATCTTTTCCCTTTTACTCTGGTGTCCCTTAGTATTGCGATAAGAATAAGTGATACTTTTTTCTTAATGTTGTCAATCAACGTCACGTCTGGTCTATTGCCATATATCACCTTTTGTGTATTGATACCACAGTCCCCGAGGACATTTGCTTGATCGTTTTCTTTCACTAAGCTCCTCCCCATTTACATATTTTTCGTCGTATTTCAGTTCTCAAAGAGGGAAGGCGGTGTTTTTAACTATGTTTACATTTTAACATAAATACATTGAGGTGTCTAGTGCCACATAAATCAGGAAAACATAAGGAAATGTTTAGAATTTCATTGGTTTCCAAGAAATATTTCGGCAGGTGGCGTTATATGGGTAGTATGACGTCTTCATCCGTATATCAAATTTCAGTTACAACTAAAGTTAATATAAAACAGATTTCTGTGAAGAATTACAATTACAGTTACCTTAAGAATGTGTAATGAATAAAATTTCAATTAGATTACAATTACTACAAACCTGCCTTCATCGCACACCCGCCCAGGTGTAAAGGGGGCGTGGCCTAGGCAGGCAAGAGATGACGACAAGCCGATATCCTTTGCTCCAGATGCAACCACCTTACTTATGCCCACCTTTTGTATAACCGGCATGCTCCTGTGTAAAAGACTCTCCTTCCATGCCCAGGAGTGGGCTATAAAGAACCACGCCCTCACCAAACATCAGGAGACTTCTTGTACAGATGTTCAGCAAATGTATACGCAAAGAGGCTTCTGGGATATTGAGTTGGGATGACGCTACCTCTCTGTAGATACCTTAGTTCCTGGAGGAATGTAGTATTGGTCTGGAGGTATGTAAGGAACTGTGGGGTCCCTGTGACTGTTAAAAGGTATGAGGAGGCTTAACATCTTGTCCTAGTATGACTGTATAACCTCCATTGTCCATACTTTAGAGCGGTGAGGTCGGGTGACTCTCGACCAGACAGTAGGCAAGAACATCTTAACGTGGTTGAGGCTTTCCTTTGTGACGAATTGGTGCCTGTCAACCCAAGCTCCGTAAGGAATTTCATCCTCGCGAATGATGGATATTTGCGCACTAGTGTCATCTCATTGCAATGGCAGTAACCGCAGCTGCTTTCTTGGGGCATCTCAACCAGGAAGCGGTGTGCCCAATCACTTTGCACAAGTCGTAGGAACTCTCGCTGAGGTCGTGCTTGGGTCCATCTTCTGTAGTACTTTTGTCATGTGAATCATGGCTACTACGAAAAGTAGTGGGGACAGTGAGTCGCCCTGGAAGATCCCTCTCCTGATGTTAACCTCTCCTAATCTTATCCCAGAGCTTGTAAATACTATATTCCAGTTGGCCATTGTATTTTTGAGGAACCTGGTGGTGCTTTCCTCTGCCCCATATATGTTCAAGGATTCCAATTATTATATTGTAATATTATTGTTCTATCCTATATCCATTTTTTATTTTTATATTGATTCTAGTCATTAGCATTATTTTTTAGTTTTATTTTCATATTATATTATTATTTTTTAGTTTTTATTTTAATTATTATTATTATTTATATTTTACTTATTATAATTTCGTCTTTTTTTGGTTTATATCAATTTTTTTTCATGTCAAATATTTTGATTTCAATTTATTATTATTATTTTATTAGTTTTATTTATATTTAATTATTGTATATATTTTATTTTTAATGCTTTTGTATTTCATAGATTCTTTATTTTTGTTATTATTACTTATTTTTTTTAAATATTTTATTTTTCATGTGCATTATATTTATTTTAGTTTTATTATTATTATATTTGTAGTTTTATATAATGTATAGAATTAATTATAATTTTATTTATTTATTATTTTTATTACCTTTTATTTATTTTTCTATTTTTCTCAAAATTATTATTTTATTTTCATTATTGTTATTGTTGTTTTAATTATTTTTTATATTTATTATATTAATTAATTAATTTTACTTTTATTTCATTTTTTTTTTATTTTGTTTTATTATTCTTAGTATTCTGTTTAGTGTTTTTTCATGTTCTAATTATTTATTTTTTTTTATTTGTTATAGTTATTAGTATTGTTAGTATTTGTTTTAATTTTTATTTTTATTATATTTATTTATTGTTTTATTTTTATTTACTTATTAATTATTTTATTTATTTATTTATTCATTTATTTATATATATTTTTATTTATTCATTTATTATTTATTTTGATATATTTTTATATATATTATTTTTATTTATTTATTGATTGTTATTTATTTATTCATTTTCATTTATTCATTTATCTTCATGTTATTCATTGATTTTCAAGTTTTTTTATTTTTTATTATTCTTCATTAGATTTTTTTATTGCTTTTATTTTTATTTTTATATTATTTCTTTATTTATGTTTTATTTATATAATTATTTTTATTTAGTTATTTTTACTTATTTATTTTTTAGTTATTTAATTTATTTATTCTATATATCTATTTATTCATTCTTTTTATTGATTGGATTTTTTTATGTTTGAGTTTACTGATTTTTCATTTTTTTTATTTATAATTTACATTTTTATATATTATTTCTTTATTTTTTTCACTTTTTAATTTTATTTTTATTTTACATAGTTCTTTATTTATTAATTAATTTATTTTATTCTTTTATTTACTTTTTTATTTATTCATTTTTTTGATTCATTCAGTTTATTTTTATTTATTTATTTAATTATTTTCTTTTATTTTCATTTATTTAGATTTATTTTTTAATTCTTTATTTTATTTAGTTATTTATTTATTTGTTTATTTATTTTATTTATTTATCTATTTATGTTATTTCTATTTTCAATTCTACATTTTTATTTATTTATTTATTTATTTATTATATTTATTTTTAATTTATTTATTTATTGCTTATATACATATATATATATATAATGCTTATATATATATATATATTAATAATAATATAATATATATATATATATTATATAATATATTTACTTCTTTTATTTATTTATTTATTTATTTTATATGTCTGTTTATATTTAACTTATGTTAGTTTATCTTTATTTATTTTTTATGTTTTTTATTTCTTTTAAATATTTAGGTTTATGTTTATTTCATTTATTTTTATTTATTTATTTATTTGATTTTTTTTTTTTGATTTATTATTACATATTTTCTTTATTTATTTAATTTACTTTTATTTATATTTATTTTTAGATTTATTTACTTTATTTAGCATTATTTATTCATTATTTTATATTTATTTTTATTTACTTATTCATTTTTATGTATTTTTTATTCATTAGTTAATTTATTTCATTTTGTCTTTATTTATTTCAATTTGAACTTATTATTTATTTATGTTTTTATTCATTTATTTATTCATTCGTTTTTTCTATTTATTTTTTTTATTATAATATATTTTGTTATTTATTTTCTTTATTTTCATATATATTATTTATAGTTTGAAATTTTATTTTTATTATATTTTACTAATTGTATTTATTATTTTTATTGTTTTGAAATTATTTTTATTTTTGCAATTATTGATTTTTACTAGTTTTATGCATATTAATAATTTGTATTATTATTATTATTATTATATATATATAACTTAATTTCAGGTTTATTTTTATTTCTATTATTTTTTTCATACTATACTTCTATTATTTATATTTTTATTTTTTATTTTTTATTATTTCATAATTTTTACATTTATTCATGAAGTAAACCATCTTTTAAACATGTTAAATTAAAAGTAATTGCTGCCTCAGCTGCAGTGATTTTATGTAGGTCTATTTTTCATAATTATGATTTTCTCATTGTTGCTTAAACTACTGAACAACGCACCGAAGGTTGGCATGTCTAAAATTGGCAATTATGAAATTCAATTTTAATTTTATTCAAAGATGACATAGGCTGTAGTGGAACATCCGTTGTATAATCCGTAGAGTTTATCAGGTTTACATTTTTATTCGAAGTCTGGATTCTGATTATTCCTTATCATTACTTAAACACGTTATTAGAGTGCCTATGGAGGTCATTTTCTCATGCAGGGTCAAGATCAGTGTACATATCAGTGTACATATCTGCATTTGCAGATAAGCTATGATATAGTCATCTCTCTCTCTCTCTCTCTCTCTCTCTCTCTCTCTCTCTCTCTCTCTCTCTCTCCTGATACTTCTCAATCTTCTCCCTTCTACTCTAGTGTCCCATGGTATTGCGACATCAGTGAGTGATACTTTCCTCTTAAAGTTGTCAATCAACGTCACATTTGGTCTATTGGCACTTATTACCCTTTGTGTTCTGATACCACAGTCCCCGAGGATATTTGCTTGATCGTTTTCTATCACTAAGCTCCTCCCTATTTATACTCTGTTCTGCATCTTTCAGTGGTCAAAGAAGGAAGGCGGTCTTCTGAACTATATTGACATTTTAACATAGCTAAATTATGGTGTCTGGTGCCACTTAAATCAGGAAAACAAGGAAATGTGTTTATTTTCATCGATTTCCAAGAAATAATTGTGACGTCATATCTGTATTATGACGTAATCATCCTTTTAGCAAATTTCAATTACAACTAGATTTGATATTAAGTAGAGATTTCGTTGAATAATTACAATAACAGTTACCTTAAGAATGTGTAATGAATAACATTTCAATTAAATTACAATTACTACAAGCCTGCCTTCATCGCACAGCTGTTAAGGTGTAAAGGGGGCGTGGCCTAGGCAGGCAAGAGATGACGACATGTCGATTTCCATCGCTCCAGATGCAACCACCTTACTTATGCCCACCTTTGGTATGACCAACATACGCCTATGTAAGAGACTCTCCTGCCGCGCCTTCGAGGGGGCTATAAAGATCCATGCCCGCACCTAACATCAGGAGACTTCTTGTACAAATATTCAGCAAAGTACACTAAGAGGCTTCTGGGATATTGAGTGGGGATGACGCTACCTCTCTCTGTAGATACCTTGGTTCTTGGATGACTGTAGGATTGGTCTGGAGGTATGTAAGGAAGGGCGGGGGCCCTGGGACTGTGAAAAGGTAGGAGGAGGCTTAAGATCTTGTCCTAGCAAGACGGTATAACCTCCATAGTACATACCTTAGAGCGGTGAGGTCGGGTGACTCTATCCCTGACAGTAGGCAAGAACATCTTAACATGTTGCTTATCAACCCGAGCTCCGTTAGGAATCTCATCCAATCGAATGATGGATATCTGGGCCCCTGTGTCAATACTTACAGTCTGGATTAGGGTATCTATTTCCTTGATGCTCTTACCATACAGCTTGATTTCGTCCGTGAACATGAGTTGGTTAATTATGTTGCCTCCTTTCTTGAGTTGGTACCCAACTTCCATCTTCTGCAGTACTTTTGTCATGGAATCATTGCTACTACGAAGAGTAATGAGGACAGAGTCGCCTTGAAAGATCCCTCTCCTGACGTTAACCTCTCCTAGTCTTATCTCAAAGCTCGTAAATACTGTATTCCAGTTGCCCATTGTATTTTTGAGGAAGCTGGGGGTGTTTTCCTCTGCCCTATATATGTTCAAGGATTCTTTTAGTCATGTTTTTGGTATCATGTCGAAGTCTTTCTTGTAGTCGATCCATGCCATGCATAGGTTGGTTTTAATTCTCTTACTATTCTTCATTACCACTGTGCCTATCAGGAGCTGGTCTTTTGTGCCCCTACACTTCCTTCTGCAGCCTTTCTTTTGGCGGGGGATGGTGTTTGTATCCTCTAGGTAGTTGTACCGCCTTTCACTGATGATATATGCTTTAAACTTCTACATTATTATTATTATTTTTTTTTTTTTGTCTATCACAGTCCTCCAATTCGACTGGGTGGTATTTTTAGTGTGGGGTTCCGGGTTGCATCCTGCCTCCTTAGGAGTCCATCACTTTTCTTGCTCTACGCGCCGTTTCTAGATCACACTCTTCTGCATGAGTCCTGAAGCTACTTCAGCCTATAGTTTTTCCAGATTCCTTTTCAGGGATCTTGGGATCGTGCCTGGTATTCTTATGATTATGGCTAAAATTTCCACTGGCATATTCCATATCCTTCTTATATCTATTTTCAGATCTTGATACTTATCCATTTTTCCCTTTCTTTCTCTTCAACTTTGGTGTCCCATGGTATTGCGACATCAATGAGTGATATGTTTTTCTTGATTTTGTCAATCAACGTCACGTTAGGTCTATTTGCACGTATCATCCTATCTGCTGTGATACCATAGTCCCAGAGGATCTTTGCCTGATCGTTTTCTATCACTCCTTTAGGTTGGTGTTCGTACCACTTATTACTGCAAGGTAGCTGGTGTTTCTTGCACAGGGTCCAGTGGAGGGCTTTTGCCACTGAATCATGCCTCTTTTTGTACTGGTTCTGTGCAAGTACCGGACATTCGCTTGCTATGTGGTTTATGGTCTCATTTTTCGTATTGCGCTTCCTACGTATGGGAGAGATGTTATTTCCATCTGTCGTTCTTTGAACATATCTGGTTCTTGTGCCGCTGTTATCATTCCTTCAGTTTCCTTCTTGAGCTCTCCCCTCTGTAGCCATTGCCATGTTTCTTCGCTGGCTAGTTCTTTAGTCTGTCTCATATATTGCCCGTGCATTGGTTTGTTGTGCCATTCCTCTGTTCTGTTTGTCATTCTCCTGTCTCTGTACATTTCTGGGTCTTCGTCTACCTTTATCAGTCCTTCTTCCCATGCACTCTTGAGCCACTCGTCTTCAATGGTTTTCAGATATTACCCCAGTGCTCTGTTCTCGATGTTGACGCAATCCTCTATGCTTAGTAGTCCTCTCCCTCCTTCCTTTCGTGTTATGTATAGTCTGTCCATATTTGCTCTTGGGTGTAGTGCTTTGTTTATTGTCATATGTTTTCTAGTTTTCTGGTCTATGCTGCGGAGTTCTGCCTTCGTCCATTCCACTATTTCTGCGCTGTATCTGATTACTGGCGCTGCCCATGTGTTCATGGCTTTTATCATATTTCCGGCGTTGGGTTTGACTTGAGTATCGCCTTGAGTCTCTGCATATATTCTTTCCTGACCGTGTCCGTCATCTCTTGGTGTTTTATATCCCTTCCTTCCATTATTCCCAGGTACTTGTATCCTGTCTCATCTATGTGTTTGATGTTGCTCCCATCTGGTAGCTTTATCCCTTCAGTCCTTGTTGCTTTGCCATTTTGTATGTTGACTAAGGCACATTTTTATATTCCAAACTCCATCCTGATGTCCCCAGATACGATCCTTACAGTCTGGATTAGGATATCCATTTCCTTGATGCTCTTGCCATACAGCTCGATGTCGTCCATGAACATCAGATGGTTAATTCTGTTGCCTCTTATCTTGAGTTGGTACCCAGCATCCATCTTCTGCAGTACTTTTGTCATGGGAATCATGGCTACTACGAAGAGTAGTGGGGACAGTAAGTCATCTTGAAAGATCCCTCTCCTGATGTTATTCCAGAGCTTGTAAATTCTGTATTCCAGTTGCCCATTGTATTTTTGAGGAAGTTGATGGTGCTTTCCTCTGCCCTATATATGTTCAAGGATTCTATTAGTTATGTGTGTGGTATCATGTCGATGGCTTTCTTGTAATCGATCCATGCCATGCTTAGGTTAGTTTTCCTTCTCTTACTATTCTTCATTACCATTTTGCCTATCAGGAGCAGGTCTTTTGTGTCCCTACACTTCCTTCTGCAGCCTTTTCTGTTGGTGGGGGATGGTGTTTGTATACTCTAGGTAGTTGTACCGCCTTTCACTGATGATACCTGTTAGAAAATTCCACATTATTATTATTATTATTATTATTATTATTATTATTATTATTATTATTATTATTATTATTAGTTTTATTTTTATTTTAATTATTTGTGTTTTCCTTATTATTTCATTATTTTTAATTTTGTTTTATTAATTTTGTTATGTTAAATATTTTTATTTGAAATTATTATTATTATTATTATTATTATTATTATTATTATTATTATTGTATGCTGGAAGTAAACCCTCTTTTAAACATGTTTTATTAAAAGTAATTGCTGCCTCAGCTGCATTAATTTTATACAGGTTCTTCTCTATTTTTCTAATTATTGCTTTCTCATTGTTGCTTAAACTGGTGAGCAACGCACCGAAGGTTGACATATCTCAATTAGGTAAAACGATTGGATTTTATTGGTAAAAATTCCAGTAGGGGTAGTCAAATTTTCGGGTATATCCCGTAGAGTTTATTACAGATAGAATCGATGTTAAATTCTATTTCTTTTCTATTCTTTCTATTATTATTATTATTATCATTATTATTTTGTTTTTATTTTTATTATTTATGTTTGTTATTTTATTATTGTTAGTTATATTTTTATTAATTTTTTATTGTTTTATTTACAAAATTATTACGTTTTTTTTTTCTTCCTTTTTTTATTAATATTTTTCTAATTTTTCTAGTAATAATATTACTTTGCTATACTTATTTTTTTATTATTTTCATATATTATTTATATTTTGAAATTTTATATGTATATATTATTTTTTACAATTTTTTATTATTTTTATTCGTATTTTTATTTTTAAATTTATAACTATTAATTTCAGATTTATTTTTATTACTATTATTTTATTTATACTTCATTTATATTATTTCATTTTTGTTTTTTATTTAATTTCCATTAATATGATTGTATTTATTTTTATCTTTAGTAAGAAAGTAAACCATCTTTTAAACATGCTGAATTAAAAGTAATGGTTGCCTCAGCGGCAGTAATTTTATGTAGGTCTATTTTCATATTTATGATTTTCTCGTTGTTGCTTACCTACTGAACAGCGCACCGAAGGTTGGCGTGTCTAAAATAGATAATTATGAAAGTCAATTTTAATTTTATTCAAAGATGCCAGAGGCTGTAGTGAAACATTCATTGTATAACCTTTATAGTTTTTAAGGGTTACATTTTGATTCGAAGTCTGGATTCTGACTATTCTATGAGACTACTTAAACAGGCTATGGAGGTCATTTTTCACATGCAGGGTCAAGATCGGTGTACATATTTATATTTCAGTCTTTACAGATAACCTACGATATCATAGTCATCAAGTCATCCTCTTCTCTCCTCTCTCTCTCGTTCCTCCCTCGTCTCTCTCTCTCTCTCTCTCTCTCTCTCTCTCTCTCTCTCCTGATACTTCTCAATCTTTTCCCTTCTACTCTAGTGTCCCATGGTATTGCGACATTAATGAGTGATACTTTCTTCTTAATGTTGTCAATCAATGTCACGTCTGGTCTATTGGCAGGAATCACCCTTTGTGTTCTGATACCACAGTCCCCGTAGTCAGGGGTGTTAGGGGGGAATATAGGGTGTTTGGTTCAGATTGCTGCAAAAGCACCAAATTTGGACCATCTCATCCTCATACACTAAACCATTGATTTCTGCCGGGAGCCTAGACAGAGGAGGTGAAACAACAAACGCCACTCCTTGATTTATTCCAGTATTTTTCAATTACAGGCCATTAGTTTTGAAAGGCGTACAATTTCAGCAGTTTTAGACCTTCTGATGTATTACAATATCAACAATGTTTAGCAAAATATAATGATGAAATAATGAAAAGTGACATTTAATAGATTTTTATATAAAAACATTGATGGATTATACCTATATCAAAACATTACAAAGTTTGTCATAATGAACTTAAAAAAAAAAAGTTGGTTACAATTAATATTTTTACTCCTTAATCTCATGAAACTAATGAAAAAAACAAAATACTTGATAATTTGTTAAATGTTCTTAACAGAAATATTGCAACTGATAAAAATAAGTTGACTTGTATGCTCTTATAACAATGCTTACAATACTTCAGAATTGATTTTTCGAATTGAATTTTGTAAGATATTTATGCATTTTTAATGTTACTTGTAACTAAACTACTTCGAAACCATATGCAAAAAAGGGGGGTGGGGGCTGGGGGCATTTAACAGATTTTTATAGAGAAAAAGATGGATTCCTGTTATATCAAACTTGATAAGACAAATTTCATAGTTAACACAAAAATGTTGTTACAATTAAAATTTTTTATTTTAAATCTCATTATTAAACTAATGGAAAATCACAATACTTCCTAACGTGTTAAATTTTTTTAACATAGTAACTGATAAAAATAGGTAGCCTGGTGTGTTTGTTTACAAACCTTCAGATTTCATTTTTCCTGTTGAAAATTGAAAGACATTCGTGAATTTTATGTAATAATAGCAATAACTAAACTATTTCGAAACCATAAACAAACAAATAATAATATAACAATAATGAATAGTTACAATATAACTTACAATATAACTTAACGTAATGTAGATGAATACATGTACTCTCATGTAAAACTGAATTCATTGTCCAAAATTCACTAAACATAATGACATTCACTTTAGGGACCAAAAACTATGTTGCCTTCATCACCATTATTATTGCATCCGCCTTCACACTTCCAGAGGCTAGTGCATCTCGCACTAGCTGTTACTCTTACACCCTCCTGCACAGGACTTGACACAACTGCAACGCAATAATACCGAACAGGCAGATGAAGCATCTGCGATAGCATCCCATAAGGGTTGCCATTCACCTTTTTGATCTTTCCACCAACCCCAACCACTAAAGTCAGGGATAGTTTGCTTGTAATAGTGCCCGTTTCACATGTTGAAACCGTCCCACCTTAGTTGGTAGGGTATTCTCCAAAGACCTGCATCCGGTCATAAATAATTGATGTCTTGCTTCATTTACACCCATTACATTGCATCTATTCTTGCGTACAATTCTATTTATAAGAGGCTCTGTGTTAATGAGAGTAGGATCATTGGTCAAAGCAGTCAGTGTGTCAATGAGGTCTGGAGTGCAATTCCGAGCTGCTCAAGCTGACTTTTTTTCGTGTCCAAGAATGTGAGATGTTGTATCACAACCAGTGAGGCTGTGGAATAAGGGAATTGCCAAACATGTTGCTTGTGCAAGACCTGAACATAGATAATGACTTGCAATATCTCGATATTTTTTCCCAGTGCCAAAACCTACCCAAAGCTCTTTGAGACCAATGGTAATGAAATGATGGGCATCCAATACTTCACTATCACTATCAACAGTACGGTTATATGCTGCACTGTGCCCCTCTTTTGATGGTTGTGCTAAATTATCAAAGATCCTGGTGTCAGCTTCAATATGGTTGCATGGCTGCAGATCTGCTAGTTCATATGATCAATTGGAGAGCACTGTCCCACGACGTAGTTGTGCCCATGACTTTAGGTTATCTTTATCTGGATAAGTATCCCATATAGCATCAATACACTGGGTACCATTTTTTATCTGCGTTCTGAAATATAGGATAATGTGTAGTATGACATACTTACTGAAGGTTTTTGATTGTGTAAGGAACACCATGTGAACAACTACTGCCATGTCCAACACCTCAACAGTGACTCTAGAATGACTTTCTTGTCGATCTGTTGATGCCTGGATACAATGAAGAATGTCTGATTTGACATCAGTTCGAAGCATACCTCTGTCTGCAAGGCTTGGTGGTTCTCGCTGATTCTTATTTTTGAAGAATTCTGTTACACTTGCATCAGGGCGTGAGTTGAGTGAGAGGAAGAGCTGTGTGATGAAAGCCATATTATGCTTCTGTATGCCTGTGACTTTGCCTTTTTTGGGATTTTAGTTTGGTCAGGGAAGTTAGCAAATATTTTTCGAGTTTCTCAGTGACATGTAGTCTATGAAGTTTCTTCCTAACTTCCCTGATATTACTTAGAGATTCAGCAAATGACTGCTCCATAATATTTTGTGTATCGAGAGCAATAAGTTCTTTATTTGCTCTCATAAAAGGATTGCCCATCTTTTCAACTGTTTTCATAAATGATAGCACATCCCTCTGAAACATGACTTGTAAGCTATGTCCTTTGTCGAAGAATTGCCTCAAGAAGCCTTGAACAAACTTGTCAAAAGATCGAGTTGTCGAAAGGTGTCAGTTTCACTTCCAGTTTTGTATCCTTGGGTAGTTGGTGTTCTATATCATCCGAGGTATAGAGTAAAGGTGTAAAATCTTGACAGATAACTACCAAAGCAGCCTTCCACTGACAGACTTGTAAGATTCTATTGTGTTTTGTTATAATTTCATTTGTTTGTATTTAATCTATTTATATATATAAATCTACATGCTTTAATGTTAGGGGTTCTGATGCAGTGTTAATGTATTTACAGAATCCCTCTCTCTTGCCTAATTACTGTAAGGATATTGGTCCCCTACATCTGACTTTAATTGCTTTGCTTGATGTCTGCTCCAATGCAGCGTGTCGCTAATCATCTATTTCTTATAATGCTGAGATCATTGTTTCGTTAATATTTAATTAATGACATATCTTGTATATATTGATATAAGGGTATATTTGCTGAAATATAATTGTTAAAATATATTTGTCATTCTAATTGACATCCGATTGAATCTATGTAAATGGCCCATCAAGAGGCAAAGGGAACATATTAAGATCTCATAAGACTCAAAATCTTGGCATCCTTCCTCATGGTGACCTGTAGAAGAGAGCTGTTTGTCATGCACTGATTCTAACTCCTTAATAATACGAGCACATTCAGGTCCTGTCAGTATGAATGGTCAATGCTTTTGGTTTTTCTAGTACTGTTGCACCGCCATGCTCCTGGAGATTCTTGTTGCTCTGTTCATGTACTTGATCTTTCTAAATGGGGCTGAACTTTCTAGCAGATTTCTGCTCCACCAAATTGCCCTTCATGAATTCATTATACACCTCTGGGTGCTTGTGAGGAAGCTGCATCATCTCACGTACATGAACTGGAAGCCAACGAGCATAGTTTGTGTGGTCAAATGCATGAAACCAGCCACACAACTCATGACAAGATTGTACATATAGTTTAAAATCGCTCTCTTAATGAGCGCACGGAACGTAACATCAGCATTTCAACTTCCATGACAGTGGACCAGAATATGAATTGTGGTGCAGTTTGTGAATGTTTGAACCACTCCTCAAATGACTGGGGTAATTCTATAGTTTTCTTCT
>NC_087218.1:18193485-18228485 GCF_015104395.2 Macrobrachium nipponense | reverse complement strand
TCTTAAAATAACAGAAAAAAAAACATATGCAGAACGTGCCTGACAAGTTTTTCCCATTGAATCTATGTGATTAGGGCTCTGAAATAGAAAGGAGCACAAAACAAGCTTCCAGAATTCTCTCTCTCTCTCTCTCTCAAAACTTCTTTACCTCGCTGTAGCACCTCCATAAGAACATAATTACTTGGACGCGAAGAAGTAAGCCTTCAATCCTTCATCATTGAACCTTTTAACTAGGTTAGTCCTCTAAAAAGTATCACTTTCACACGGCCTAATGCAATAACAAACGCTCTCTCTCTCTATCTTTCTCTCTCTCTCTCTCTCCTATCAAGGTGTAAACGTGAACGCCCAAAGATAGATACGAAGGTAGCAGGCCTCATTTGGTGTTATTCATTTTTGGTAATTTTGTTATCTGTAGCGTCGCAATACCAGCGTCTCACTTAACATACGTAATTTTATGAAATCGTTTTTTAATTATATTTATTTAATTTCTAATTTTGCATAATTGAACATTGGAACTAAGCATAATGCGAGCGATTTCAGTGACTGGAATAAATGAAAACCGAATCGGTAGTTGCTCATGAAAACATGTATATTCAGATGACATTAATATGAAGGTCTGTAGAATACCTATAGACCTTGATTGGTATCCTTCCTTTTTATTTGCCAAGATTTCGTTTAGGGAAACACCACAAATGCCACTGTCCAATAAAGAGAAGCCTTGCCTACTGCCGCCTTGAGGAACCGAAACATTTTCGAACACTTTGATGGAAATCTGTGAGTTGTCACGTCCACATGAAGCCAGGAAAGGAGAGGAAAAATGACACGGCAACACAAAGCGAGGAAGGAACCTTTGTTATAGTTCCCTAAAGTCCGTCTTGTCCAGAACGAGCGAAATGCAAAGGGAATAAAGCAGTCCTTTAATCCTGTTAACTTTTGGTCCACCTACGTACATCTGCCTCCGGCCGGGACCTGAGAATTGAATCATGTGACCCGGTAGTGTGCAGCTAAAGACTAGGAAAGGAGGTGGGGGGGTGAGATGGTTGAGGGAGGTCAGCGAGAGAAAGCCTTGTTTATATCCCTTGAATATTTATACTGTTTGGGTTCATATAACCTACTGCAAATTTAAAAATCCATGTCTAATTAGATATTAAGGAATATTTGGTTAAGCGTTATTGCTTTTGAACTAAATGTAAAGCTATCAGGAAATTAGAAATACCAGCACCAATGTTTTATATATATATATATATATATATATATATATATATATATATATATATATATATATATATATATATATATATATATGACTGGTAAAAATGTTCTGTAACAACAGAATTCCATCTAATAAAAGGAGCCCATAAAAACACCAAAATGTAGAGAGAAAAGTACTATATTTCAGAGACTATTAGAGAAATTTAAAGTAATTAATCCTAAATTACCCTACTTTTATGGTCTTCCCAAAACTCACAAAGACAATCTTCCATTCAGACCCATCGTTTCATGCGCCGGAGCTTTCAATTACAAAATTTCTAAATGGTTAGCTGGCCTCCTTTCTCCTTTTTTAGGCACTTTTTCTCCCAGTCACATCAAACATTCGGAAGACTTTTGTCACAAATTCAGAGAAGCACATATACCACTTCACAACATAAAACTTTTAAGCCTTGACGTAGACTCCCTATTCACAAAAGTACCAGTACAGGACGTTCTTCAGTTTTTGTTTTTAAGGGAAAAATTATCCCCTATTCAGATCATTTCCCTTTGGCACTTGACAAAATAATAAAGTTAGTTGAATTATGTGCATCTAATAACGTATTTTCATTCGGGGAATCATTCTACAAGCAAAAATTCGGGTGTAGTATGGGTAGTCCTTTAAGTCCTATTTTAGCCAATCTGTACATGGAATACTTTGAAACTACAGTAATAAATGCAATAAAACCCAAAAACATGCTGTGGATGAGATACGTGGATGACATACTAACATTTTGGGATAATAAGTGGGGTAATTTTAATGAATTCCTCTCAAAATTAAACGCATTAGTGCCCAGCATCAAATTTAAAGTTGAATGGGAAACAGACAACAAAATTCCCTTTCTTGATGTTTTAATAATCAGAGACACGACAGAATACAAATTTACCATATACAGAAAACCAACGTTCTCACTTTCATATATTCACTACTTTAGCTATCATGACAATACTATCAAGATAGGTGTAGCTAGCAACCTATTCTTAAGAGCCTTACGAATTTGTTCCCCAGATTTCCTGGAAAAAGAATTTGAACTAATTCGCAAGCAACTTTCATCTTTAAAGTATCCTGACCATATAATTGAGAAAGCAATTCAAAAAGCAAACGTAATTTTCTACCGACCCCCTAAAGACAAGACCAGAGACACACCCAACAATAAAATAAAAATTCCCCACCTGGAGACGATTAAGAGAGTAACTCACACCCTTGGGAAATCCAACCCTTTTGCATTTACCTACCCAAATACCTTAGCCAAATCCCTGATTAACGTCCAACAAAAGACATCTCCCAAAGACTCTGGGGTATATGAGATCCCATGCCAGGACTGTGACCAATCTTACATCGGATTTACAGGTAAATCACTTCCCCAGAGATTAATACAACACAAACGGTCAGTTAGGTATGGACAACAGAACTCGGCTATTTTCAACCATATAAATGAACATAACCATAGAATAAACTGGAATATGTCCCGTGTAATTTATAGCAGCAACTGCCGGTACAAGAGTCAAATGATGGAATCGGCCTTAATAAGAGAGAAGCAGGTAATGAACATCTCAAAAGGGAATTGGACATCAGATATCGTCGACGCAGTGTTCATTCAACCAACGCTTAAGAAGATTAAAGGAAGATTATCAGCGGGGGTGACCTAAATTGGCTTACTTGTGGACGAATCTCTTGGTATAAATACCACCTTTTCGGTAAACTTTTCTCATTCATATACCTGAAGAGAGAGACAGCAGTCTCTGAAATATAGTACTTTTCTCTCTACATTTTGGTGTTTTTATGGGCTCCTTTTATTAGATATATATATATATATATATATATATATATATAGATATATATATATATATATATATTATCATATATATTATCGATATATATATTTACGTTTGAACCGGCCTTAGATGGTCCAAAACGTAAAGGAAAATATTATATGGAAATGAAAGGTAACTGGATATTAACTTACCTTTAAAAAGGGGGGTTTTGGTATTATTATTTTTAGAGAAAAAGGTCGCCAGAAAACTCAGCTAATTACTTTACATACATTTATTTACAAGAGGCCGTTTACTGGCCTGGAGAAAGAGTAAATGCAGCTTGTCCACACGGGGACTAATATTATCTCTCACAAGGGGATGATAGTAGGCTAAAATGAGATTCACGCAAAAGCTGGTTTTCAAAATTATTCATATTATCTTGCGGTAATACAGCACTTGCGGGCGCGAAGACTTGGACACGTGACTCAGGAAATCTGGAAGAAATCCCAGATTAGACACAAAATAATCAGAGTTCTTGCACAAGTTACAGTTACTCACTTTGTCTAACACACTGGGGAGGAACTCTTAGTGTTAACTGAAATATTCAATGACTTCATTTGTCTGGGACGATCACTAGAGGGAGGCATGCAGCCACGAGGCAGTGAAAAGGAACAAAGGAATGTTCATTTGAGAATTAGGAGTTTGAATTTTGAAAATGGGGAGTAGTTACGACACTAGGAGGGAAAGAACTGGCAATATGACTGCTTCACAAGACGTACCTGGATGCCATAATAAGTGGACCTTTGTAGAAATGCAGCGTCGGCTTTGTCTCAGGTCTGGGCGCGCCAGTAACGCCTTTGTAGGCCTAAATGGAAGGTTGGCTGGCTGGACATCCGTCCGATGTCATGACTGGAGGCGACTGAGAGCGAGGGCAGGTGTTAAGCATGGGTGTTGGGGGTCAGCTTAATCCCCCAAGAGCAGGGGATCCTGGAAAACAGAACATACGGCCAGCAAAGGGTTCACAGGAAAAAGGAGCTTAAGACGTAGGCCTAATAAATACCTAGAAAGCTACACACCTTCCTTTGGGATACGTCCCTAAGGCTGACCAGAGTCTATATTCCCCCTCTAACAGGAAATTCCTATCTCTGGCTGGCGTGCTTTGGGTTCCCACCTAAAATCAGCTGATATTTGGGTAAATATGGCTGCTCTTTTAGGAATAAAATTAATTAAATACTGCTGGGAAGACGAGGCGGTCAATAAATTTAACAATATATATATATATATATATATCTATATATATATATATATATATATATATATATGTGTGTGTGTGTGTGTGTGTGTGTGTATGTATGTATTTGTGAAGTTTTTCACGTATACAGGCGTGAATTTAGTTATGTTCACAAATTTTAAGCCAAGATATCGATTAGTATCCAGTTCATTGTACCTCGGGGAGAACTTACGTCCAAGGGGAATTAATTGATAGGTGCCGTCGCTGACGAAGCACCTATCAGTTATATATTTCCCCTTGAGTGAAAGGTATTCAGAATGCACAGTGAACTGTATATTACACGATATCGTGGCTTAATATTTGTGATATACATGTATATAAATATTAGGTCACTCTGCCTCGGGAATAACTTACGCCCAAAAGGAGTTACGTATATGATATGTGCATTTTGTCACAGCCTGGATTCAAAAGTATGTCTCTTCTGTTGGATATATTGAGATGGTAGTAACTTATTCATATATTTTACTTGAATCGACAAGCCATTCTCATCTCTGTATGAAATCCAAAGGTATAAATGCGAATTCTGATACTGCGAGAGTATACGCTTAATGTTCGAAATTCCCTCGCATAGCAAGGATACGAGAGGTTGGCTAGTGTCTGAAAAATCATATAATATTAAAACTTGATAACTCCCAGAACACGGGGCTGCTATCTCTGGTTTATGACTACATGGACTATAGGAATTGTGCGCGTTTATTTATTTTTCTTTTACCTAGCAGGTTATATGTACGATAGACAAAGGGAGAATAATTGTTAGGGAGCACCAGAGCACTCTAATGAAGATAAATTAAAAACAGAAATTGGCAATGAGCAGCAGTAAACTGCGTTTCCAAATACTGTTCGTCTACTATTGAAATTGAGCATTTGTAGTTAATTTTTTTTCACTTTGAGTTAAATCACTACTTTGGTAACTATGATAAAATAGTTTTATATTTAAAAAGTATAGCAAGGGTATATGTGAATTAGGTACGAGAGATCAAAATTATTGCTTCAGAAAGATGTTTTATCCTTGTACCACCTGGCTATACTGTCAAACTCAGGTCATCTATAACTTCTAGATTTCAAGTTTTAACTAATTTATCAAAGGGCTTATTTTCGTATACACTGCCGAGTTAGCTTTACTATACTTGTCCGTCGAAATGTAGATGATATTAAGAATTAAGAAGCAACTGTCCATTAAAAAAGATTTGCAATATTCACAAAATAATCACGAAAGACGTAAACACCAGTCTCAGCCAATCAAATGCTAGCAATTATGTCATTAGCGACCAATGAACAGTCGGAAGGCTTACCACGAGCATGCAGCAATGATGTCATCGTGAGCCAATGACAATGACTGGTTTGGTGTTTGGTCGTGTGCTTACCTATCGGAAGGATTTTTATTCACCTTCGTTTTGTTCACTTTGGTTTTATGTACAGCACTCCAGAGGGATGATTCCATCTCTGGTGGGGCCTTGTACGTTTTCAAAATAAGGAGCTTATATTTTATAATTGTCTTTTAGTGTTTTCTCGTTAGTATCATGGCTCCGACCGGTAAATTAATTTGATCAACAAGCTGGTTAGCGAGGTATCAAGTTATGACTACACATAAGATGTAAGTATTTATAAAAATGCAACAAATATAAGGTAACAAAACGAAAGCTAAGATACATTTGGACACACACTTTTCATGTTCGTTACCCATGCACAGAAAATTCATCGTTTCATTTCCTTGCTTAATCAGTTTGTTATTATTTAAAAAACAAAAAAGCTATTGACGGTCCACTGTGTTGTTACTGTAGTTTTTTTTTATAGGTTAGCCTACTAACTGCCAGATATTTTTGTAAATAATTATTATATTTACTTGGGTTCAGGCATTTTTCACATTTGTAAAATGTGACCACTTATCACATCTGATATTTGGAATGAATGCTAGCTGACATTTTTACATTGGCAATTAGTTACTAGTTTTGGAAGCTGAGCTTTTGTGATTTTTTAAATTCCATGTCATTCTATACTTACTGTTTTGAACTATTGTTTTCAAACTCCCTGTCTCTGTGATGACCAAATTATACTGCTACAGCGTGGTATAGAATTTGCTTGATTTTTAGGTACCTTGTGGAAAAAATTCAAAAGGGTGTTCGTTTTACCGGGTGTTTTAGGATGTGGTACTTGTCCAATTCAAATGCTTATAAGGGTGCAACCTGTACTTATTGTTATTGCAATAACAGTACCGCCTATTAATAAAAGATAATTAAGCACGGGGTCTCACAAATGAGACAAATGTTGTTCCTTCTTTGTGTAGGTAACATGATGTGTCGTAAAAATAACTGACAATAAATTGTGTGGTGAAGACTTATCAAGAAATCTTCTGGGATGCAGCCAGAGAAAGTTATCGTGGAATAATGACAAAATGACGTTCACTGGCTATTCACAGCTTGAGAGTTTTTAGTCAGGAATCCCTGTTTAATTTAACCAGACTAGAATTTTCCATATTTTCAAAACTTAAAATAACATTTCAAGTGAAACCTGGCAGCCATCCACAGCAGAAGGATTTTCATGAATGGAGAGTAAAATGGTTGTTATGGAAACGACGGATTTCTGTACAGTATTCAAATGAAAACCTATGAATGTACAGTTTCGTCACAAATTCAAAACTTTTGTAAAAAAAAATTATTAAGTACTTAATAATATTAATTAATGTTAATGACTTTTAGAAACTGCGTGAAGGTAAAAAAAAAAGGCAAAGTTTAAGCAGAAAATCCTGCTCTGAACTTGGCAATATTGTGTTTCTTATCATCGTCTATTTATGTAATACTAAATAACCAGAAAAAGGAAAACTGGCACCCTTTTTAAAATGAACCAACGATTGTAAGAAATTTGTAGTTTAGGCCACGTTCATTGTCATTCTCCATGGTCCTTATGTTTATAGTGGGTTTAGCAGATAGTACAAATGAGATCATTTGTTTTGTATTAAATCATAAAAATTTTGCACACAAAAATCCGTAGTGGAACCATAGTGACAGCCGCACAAAGACGCCTGTGGGTGTCGGATATGACGATGATGTCATTAACAACCAATGAACTGTTGTAGGTAGACTCTATGACAAAACGTTTTGCTGCTAACCAATAGCAAAGCCAGACCGCCCTCGCCCATATGTATAGGTATGTTCCTTTCTTATCATAGAATTTTGTACCTGGTTGTCAGTGCAACGGGTTGGGTTAGGCTATCTCTATATGTAGGTCGTAACTCTAGCAGATAGCTATTAAGGTGATCTGTAGGATGGGTCAGATTAGTACGTCCGTCCTTCCAAAGTGCACACATTTTCAAATATTGTATAATATATCTGCGATAATACCGCAGTGTCGAATAAAACAAAGTGAGTGCATGAATTACAAAAAAGAAAAAAAAATAGAAAGCCGCTGATTTGCTATGCATGAAGCCCAGTATCCCAGTACGTATTGCATATCAAAGCAGATTAATTCATTAATTTTCAGAGCAACACCGGAATATGGTTTTATTTATTTGTAAGGAAATCGGAATTATATCCGTTGTTACACGGCAGTAGCTATTACCAGCAATAAACGAATAAAACATAACGATTTTCAACAAACTTTACATTGTAAATCCTTGTAGGTACCTCTGAAGGAAGTACACTATAACAGAAGCACAAATACTGTTCTCCATGAATCCATGATGAGCGATTTCACTAACATGACATTTCGCATTTATTGGATTTTGTGCTCTTTCATGATTACGTAATAAGCGAATGCCAATAGATTCTGTCAACATTCGTGGGTAAATTACATGCACATTGATATTATATTATAGTTGATTGCTATCTCAGCTGATAAATTTTCCACCATTATGCCAAAAAAATGTTAACATTAACATGAGTTATTTATGTTTCTTTTAGCAAACACCATCCTTACGTAAGTGTGACTCTGTTACGTAACCATACGCAAATAACAGCAGCAGAAAGAAAGATAGATAACTTAAGTCTACCTTTTAGGTGAGAGATTAGTCTTCCTTGTAGGTTAGAGGAGAAATTTTTGCTCTATTGGATATTTTTGGTTTTGAGATGATGTCTTTCAATACAGCTTTATTTTGTTACGAAATGTTATGAGAAACAAATTATGAGATTATCTAACAATCAACCAACTCGTTGGAATAACGTTAGTTTTATACATCAATCTCCTTTCCGAACAGATCGAAGAGAAGTGAGCTTTTCTAACTAATTGTTTTTATACAGAAATAAATTTTGTGGAGTATGTTTAATGGTAAAAAATTATAAAGAATTATTTTTAGAATTTACTAAGAGATAGAATACAATGAAGATTGAAGTTAACTTACAGAACGGTGCCTATCTGTAACTCAATGTTTACCTGGAGCTGTCAGTGACTCCCGTTCAATGAAATGCACCCGCGTGAGGTCACGATGATGATTGTTTACGTTATGTACAACTGTGAACAAGTGTGTCGCTCTACACTAACCGTATTATCAGCTTCTACCTAAATGTCTGTTAGGTAGCTTATCTGGTGGTGTACTTCGTGTTCAAGGTAAGGAATATCTGTGATAGTGTGTTTCATTGTTTAACTTTGCTGAAATGTGAGAAATACCAAATGTGGTAGGACGGGGCACAAAATAGCGTACCATAGAAAGCGATGGGCAGTTTGGCCTCTACCCTGTATCGAAAGTTATTAACCCCTTGCAAGTCTATGCTTAGCTTCAGCTGCGTTTGAGGGGGCGAGTCTAGAATGACGGGAATAGGTTCTGCTTGACGTAAACCGAACCTTTTCTAGAATGCCATGTCCTGACCTAACCAGACTTTCCCTTTCTAATCTCACTTAGGGTGCTGTGAACTGCCTAAAGGAGGTAGTGTCCTCAATGAACCTCACGCTCGGTGCACTACTATAGGCTTTACTTAAGGTTCTTTGCAGCGTCCCATCAGCCCCTAGCTGCAACTCCTTTCATTCCCTTTCATTCCTTACCACTTGTATTCTTCCAATCTATAATTGTTTCATACCTAGTGCAACTGCGAGGTTTTGCAGCCTTTATGCATTGTAATCTTTTATTCTCAATTTTCCTTTGGAAGAACTGATTCTCAATTTTCCTTTGGAAGAACTAAGTAAGAGCTCTGCATTTGGCATCACTTGGATATTGGTTTTTCCCATAGTATTTTGGTTGCTTGGGAGCTTCTGATAAAAAGTTGGGTAGATGTACAGTACTATTCCGCGGTGGCCTAAACTATGGCAGTTGTGGTTTTCTATGCAGTTTTACCTCCTGAACAAGAATTTTATGTAATATTTATTCGGACAACTTTAATTAACCACCGGGAGCCAGTACTAAACATGGCGAAATACATTGGACGCCCCAATCCCTAGTGGATGTCGTATCCGCGGTTACGTTCCTTGCAGTCCGTGCTGAACTATTCTGTAGAATTACCAAAAGTGGAGTTTCCCTCACTGGGGGGACAGGGCCGTGTGGTATAGCTATATACTAGTTTATTTTGTAACAGGTTTCCTTATCCAGTGCCTTCTTAAACATATGGCTCCCTAATGACTTGCACATGCAGGGAACCATTCCATAAGAACAACATGGCAGTTTGGTTCTCTCGAGGTTTTCCCCCACGCAGAGTCCCCAATCATGTTGGCTAGATATGAGGTTAATAACTGACAGACAATAGACAACACCAAATCCTTCATCAGCAACACTAAAAATAGGTATAGCAAAGATCAATTTCCAAGGTAATAGTGTCTGTGGAACTGTTGCTCAGCAATAGCTCTCCTTTCAGTGCTGAATAACCTCATAGGTCCAGCACTTAGCCTTAGGAATAAATTGTAGTATATTCTATTCTATTCCTGACATCGAAGACAATGGACTGTGCTCCCGTTCAGAGTTAGTCTTGTTGTTCTGCAAACTACCCCGTTTGAGATTAGGTTACACCCTTAAGAAATTGTGATAGCCTTCTTCTTGGCTAGGGATGGTGATAAACTTAGAGATAGATTGCTAAAAATTCTATTAGAATTTACTTTTAGATGGCTGTTGTAGGGTAATTTTGGTAACCGAACCTTACACTAGCCTAATTTGTATGTTGGGTTTGCTAGCAGTAGGCCAAGTATTTTGACTTATGCCTAAGTCAAGTGGTTAATTAATCATTTTGCCCTACAGCAAGCCACAGTACCCTAACCGAGTACCAGTAGGCTATGCCCCTTATCATTAATGACACCACTTTACCCCAAACATTGATGTAGTCTGGAGATTCATAGCCTAACATGAACAGGGCTAAAAGTTTGATATTAGGGGCAATTTGTTAGTGGGGCAAAACAATCTTGAGCCAGGTTTTGTAGCCTCATTGTATGCGGTCACTCACTTCCTTATTGTACTGTTTTTCTCTCGATCATTTAAAATAGAAATGCTAAATGTCCTGGCCCAGGCTAGATCCAATGTGGCTGCTTAAAATCTTAGATCTAGGCTACTAACCTAACCAGCTGTGAAGTTATTGTTAACATTACGTACAAGCATAGTCTTGAGAAGTCTTTAATGGTGTCTGTAGGGTAATGTCAGTTGAACAAAAAACAGGAAGCGTTTAACCTACCTACTGTCATATAATAGAATCAGGTTTTTTATCTTCAACCATGATTTGTAATTGTCATTTTTATATTTTGAATATTGTAGGGCTAGCTAGCTCATTCATTTTTAAAGAATCTTTTAGAGTTTTTAACAGTCAATCATATCCTGAAGGGAAAGATTTTATCTCCATCTTTGAAGATGATCTTGACTAGGCCTACTCATAATATTGTGGTGAGAAAAAGATGTGCCTGTAGTCATGGTATCCAAATGGGAAATTGTTATGCCTGGCCTTGCGGCTAGCTGAGAGAACTGTATTTTTAAATGTTTATCAAATGCACTAGGGAAAATGAGGACTTGGTGATATTATTTTGTGCAACGTTTGTTTGGTATAGGGGCTGGTGATATCATATGATCATTTACAGGAATTTGGCATTCAGGTTTTTAAGGTAAGTCCTTGTGAGATGGCTAAACTGTACTACTTAGTCTGGTAAAGCTGAGTGGTACCAGGTATAATAACCTCCTGCAGTTCAAAAATTTAAGTTTAAAAGTTTTGTTCAGTAATGAACTATTCCTTAAAAACCCTCTAATGTCATATCTATTAAAATTGTTTAATGTTAAGGAATAATCTTTAATAAACCTCTTCATTGATAAAAGATTTGATATCCAGAGTAGTACTTAAGAGAATTTTAGAAAGTTTATAATCAAGGAAAGTTATATTGTAGTACAGTTATCATAATGACCTCGCTTGATAGATCTGACCTATTAGAATTATCCTCTTCCCTCCATATTGCAAATATCAGCTTATGTATTGCAAATATTTGTTGTGTTAACAATTGCACTTGTTTTTTTCTTTATGTGTTTGCCTACGAAGTTTCAAGGAAATATTGCACTGCTTTTGGTGAGATAATCCATGTTAGTTGCTCAAGTGCATAATGAAGCAATGGATGCAGCACCCACAGCAGATGTGCTTACCAGAGCCCATACCCTAATTTTATTTAGTGATAATTCTTCAGTTCACAACACCAAGGTCATGAAGTCTTGGTATGAACATTACTAAGAAGTTGCTGTTAGTCTCCCTGCTTCTCAAAAGCCCGAAATTGAATCCAATAAAAAATTTGCTGAATGATTTGGTCAGTTATTGGGAAAGGGGAGCTTTAATTAAAGCAAGAATATTTTCTCGTGCACTGATCGTCTTATGTTGAAAGTTCTGGATGCATCAGAAGTTAGCTTCAAGAATCTCTCTCTCTCTCTCTCTCTCTCTCTCTCTCTCTCTCTCTCTCTCTCTCTCTCTCTCTGGGCTTCTATTCAGTTAATAAGATAGGGTATATACTAACAGCTTTGGTCGTTTTGAATTTATAAAGATGAGGAAATACTAATGTACTTATTAATGCATGTTGTAGCTCCATTACAATGAATTGAGTTTGATGTTTTGAAAAGATGATTGAAACCATGGATAACTGGCAATTTCCAAAGCTTCTATGTATCTGTTATAATGTTATAATTTACAATAGCAGCAGATAATGATAGTTATAGTGATAATAATAATGAACAGACAATTGCTCAAATGTATAGAGGAGACACTTATGGCATTGGCTTCAATGTTGTTGAAACAATAGTGTTGACACTATTATTGTTTTGTCTATCATTTACTAGTGTTTGTACTCACAGTAATTTGCCACATTTGACATACAGTTTTAGGTTAAGGATTAGGTAATTTTAAAACTTTCTGTTTAGCATATGAAATACTAACATTTTTATGCATTGAAATTTTTATCGCCTCACAGAATTGCAGAATGGATGCTCTCCTGGGTGAAAACAGTATAACCTCCCTTAGCTCACTGGATGTTCTATCAGCTGAGAAAGATGACAGCAGCAGTGATACTGGAGCCAAGGATGGATCCAGTAATATTGCCAAATGGAACCAAACCAGTATATTAGAAAGTATGCTGATGGAAGCTAAGAATAATGAAGAAACCAAAGAAGTGGACCAAGATTTGAAAGATCAAGATGAGGAGTTGCGAGCATTGGGTATATCTGTTGTTGACCAGCTCTCATTGGAGCGTGATGTTGAGGCTGCAGTAAGTGTTCAGTTTATATTTAGATCAATTCTTTGGTACATTGTCACTAATGTTTATGTACAGAATTCCAGATTCTATTACTGTGCAATGCTGATTTTTGTGTTACTTATGTGTCAAAATAAGCAATTACTTATGTGTTAAAATAAGCTATCAACATGCCATTAAGGATTTTTAAAGAATATGTCAGTCTCGTTAGAGATAAAAGTCTTAGAACCCAAATTATATTATGGCTTTGATGAATGATAATCTAGGGAGAATTAACTGCATTCCCTACCAAGTGAACTTATAATTTTTTCATTTTCTGGTCCTAAGGAGAGGTATTTGGAACAATTTTCTTAGAAGTAACAGTACCCCTAAAACAAAATAGATCAAACCCCTCAAAAGATGTTGATCTCAAGGGTAAAAGGTTAGGTAATGACTACTGTTCTCTTGTTAAGTTCTTGAATGTGTTTATTCCCAAGTGTTGGAGACATTAATTTATACTGGCTGTTATGTATGGGAATAAAAAAAAATAGACTGGATGGGCAATTAATTGAAGGTGCGCAAACCAAAGTATTTACAGCATTCACGGTCTACTCACATGGCAAATCATGTTGGGACAGATTAGAGTCCAAATTAAGGTAACACAGCTTTTGAGCAAGAAATTCCTTGATGATACCTTATGCCTGGAGTATCTGCCTGATAATAATTATGTTGATAGAGTATTATGTAGAATGCACCAGTTTACTCTTTCACTTGCATTTTTGCTTGGGCATCTTTTGATATTGGACTGACTTCATAAGAAAGACAGACTGGTCAGACTACAGAAGAAAACAAGACAGTAATAAAATAAATGCAATAGTGAATGTGCATATTTATGTAGTGGAAGGAAAATTGTCAGAGATACACCTGTATATTATGAATGACAGAATCAGCCAAACGTTTTGCAGCCTTGGTAAAAAGGACATTGAATTTTCTTGGTTTTTTTTTAATGGAATAAAAGAAATTTCCTCCATGTTGGAGTGGAAAATCTGATTGACAGAAGTAGTTTGCATTAAGGTTTAAAAATGAAAATAATTAGGTTAAGTGATGGGTAGCATTTTCAGTTGTGGCTCCTAAGTCAGGTACTGGAAGAGGTATTTAAATGTTCTTTTTACAGTGTGGAGATGTGGTTATTAAATTAGTGAGTAAGTCCTTATGGTCAAAGCAGGGCACAGTGACTCTGTTCTGTTTTAGTGATGTATGATTTCTGAAGGAAGGCTGTTTACAATATTTATGTTAATGTTGATATATGTTAGGAAGTCATGAATACAATTATGGATCTGGAGAGTTTTTTTAACGTTTTAACTATTGTTAGACATAGGTTATTAAAGTAACTAAAATGCTTCCAGGTGGATAAAGCTGTTACAGTCCATGCACGTAAACAAAGGATGCAAATGTTAAAAAAGGAAATCCAGGATGTCAAGAAAGAAATCAAGCAAGGAGACTTAAAAGTCCACATCCTTAGTGAAAGGCTTTCAGGTAAGAAGTGATAAATTGTTAGCCATTACAGTAAGTAGACGGTGTATTTATAATATTATAATAAAACTTTGAAGGCACAAACTATGTCTAGTTAGGGTCATACTTCAAGTGTTGTATAGTGGGTATACACGGAGAAGGACATCCTGGGCAGGGAGTTCGTATTGAAAATGATGCTCAGTGCATGAGGAGATGAATGTGTTATGTTAATTCGTTGAGTGATTCACGTGTGTTTTTACCCCTGACTCATCTTGATTGTTCCTTTGACTTCATTGCTTGATACAGCAACATTATTGCATTTGCAGATTTTGAGGAACACTGTAGTGTACTGTACAGTACAGTAAATAGAGGTAGCCCAATAAATCTGAAAATGATTTATAAAGGGATTTTGACGAAGGAAAAATCTATTTCTGGGCAACGACCTGTGTCGCCCTGTGAAATGGTTCCTTTGATACTATTTCTGAGGAATAAATATTGCTATTCATCCTAGAGAAAAAAGAAACAATATAATGCCAAGATAAATGGCTCGCTCACTTCTTATAGAAGTGTCTGTATAGTAAGGAGCGAGTGGAATCACTACCAGAGGTCCCTTGCCATTTAGCTTCTTCCTTCGACAAAAACCCGAACTACGGAGGAGCCGTACTACAGCTCCCGGTCTACTACTACCGTGAGCGCCTCCGACGCCTGAGACGTCATTCCTGAAGATAGCCTCCAAGCTTGGGGTAAGCTGGGTGAGGATAATCTAACTACAGGGTGGGTTTTGTACATGAACTTTCCTGCCAGATATATACTTAGCTTACGTCTCTGACGTCACGACAGAATTCAAAACTCGCGGCAAATGCGACAGGTAGGTCAGGTGATCTACCCCACCCGCCGCTGGGTGGCAGGTGTCTGAACCAATCCCCCTTTCCAGGCATAATTTTTCTGTCGCCGGTGTTGACTACATCTGTTGTCGATACCTCTCGATTTTGAATTATTACTCGTTTTCGCCCTGGATTGTTTCAACGGACTTTTGGTGAAGTACCTGCTCCTTGGCTTGGCATTTGCGATTTGTGGACCGGTTTTGGATTATTCTTTTGATTATTCTTGGAATTTCATTATGTCTGATTTGGAAATTAAGAAATCAACTATGTTCAGAGTTTGTTCTGTTACCGATTGTAAGGTGAGGCTACCGAAAGCTGCGGTAGACCCTCACACAGTATGCATGAGGTGTAGGGGGAATGACTGCTCATTTATTAACCCTTGTAATGAATGTGGTAATTTGAATGAAGAAGAATGGAAGGCGCTTTCTTCTTATGTAAGAAAGCTTGAGAAGGACAAGGTTAGGAAAGCTTCATCTAGGAGTTCTAGTAGGTCTCGCGCTAGCGAGTTTGAAGTTGATAACCCTGTTGTAGACGTAGCGCCTTTACCAGTTTCAGCCCCTGCTTCCTGCACCGAACCCGAAGATGCGCCTTCGGAGGTGGACACTATGAGAGCCACTATTCGCAGCATGGAGCTGAAAATTAAAGTGCTAGAAGGTAAGAGTGATAGCAATTTGTGCAGTGATCCCAGTGCAGTGGAGGGTGCGTCTGATCGGCTCCCTAATGCTTCTAGGCCTAGACCTCTTCCAGACTCCCAGACCCAGTGGAGGAGGAAAGTCGAAAGCCGCAGGAAGGTTAGGGAGAACCCCCACCGGTCAGGCGTCCCCTCGGTAGCGCCTGATGTTCGATCCCAGGCTACCTTGGATCGCGCCAAGAGAGAAGTCTTACGGCAATGCTTCTCGTCTTCGCCTTCTCCTTCGCCCAAACGTGGTTGGAGCTCCTCGGAAGCTTCTCGGCCGTCGAAGAGAGCCTGGCAGGCTTCTTCGCGCTCCCCTCCAGCCCTGAAGTTTTTTCGGAAAATCCTGGATTGGATGTCAAGAAACCGAGGATTTCTTTGGAGTTTTGCTCTCCTAGTAAGGATCGAGCTGCGTCTCCCGTGAAGGACTTTGTTAAGTCTCCTACACGTGTGTTGGCTAGTCTGCAGGCGCAGATTACGGCTCTGGCTGACTCCTTGATTGTGAATGCTGGTCGTAGGAAGGACGTCTCGCTCCCGGTAAAGAAGTCCAGGCGCTCTTCTCCAGCTTACGCTATTCGTCAGTAACTGCCCTCTCTCCAGGAGTGGATCGTAGTACGAGGCGCTCTCCTGCGGACATCGTTTCTCCGTCGGACAAGGGGCATGCTTCCCGTAGACGAGCCTCTCCTGACAAGCGCTCGTCTCGAGACAGGATCTCTCCCGCTGGCAGACGCCAGGAGCCTGGTAGGCGTTTTTCTCATGGTAGCCGCTCTCCTTCAGGCTTTCGCTCTCCTGTGACCAGACGCCCTTTGGTAGACAGGCGCTCTTCTCCTGTCAGCCGCCCTTCGCTTAGCAGGCACCAAGAGCCTGGTAGCGCTCTTCTCCTTCAAGGCGCTCTTCTCCCGATTTTTCGCTCTCCTCGAGTTAGGCGCCGGGAATCTGTCAGACGCTTCTCGCCTGGTAGGCGCTCGTCGCCAGAGATTCGCTCTCCTCGCAGCAGGCGCCAAGAGCCTGATAATCGCTTCCCGCATGACAGGCGCTCTTCGCCAGGCAGCCGCTCTCCTTTAGACAGGTGCCAGGAGCCTGATAGACGCTTTTCGCCTAATAGGCGCTCTTCGCCTAATAGGCGCTCTTCGCCTAATAGGCGCTCTTCGCCTGATAGGCGCTCTTCGCCAGATTTTCGCCCTGCGTTCGTTAGGCGCCAAGAGCCTAGAATGCGCCCTCATCCTGACAAGAAGGAGTTTTCAGGCAGAAGCTCAACGGAAGTTATAACTTCCCCGGTTAGATGTCAGAGTTCTTCCAGACATTCTTCCAAGGATGGACTCTCGGCTGAGGACAAGACAGCCTTTCATCGTAAGGATCGTGAAGGATCTTCGGCGGAAGAAGAACAGGATCCCTCGGAAGAAGAAATTCCTAAGGATTCCTCCGTTTCTTCATACAAGCGGCTGACGGACCTGTTGCTTCAGGAATTTGGAGACGCCCTTTCTCTGTCGCCCCGCCCTCGCCTCTTTCGTTATTTTCGACTTCGAAAACTTCGAAGGTTTCATCCTGTGTCAGGATGAAGCCTGCAATCTCACCATGCAAGAAGGCGCGTTAGAGGTTTTGGTGAGTGGCTTCTTTCGAAGGAAGAGAAAGGGAAGACGGTGTTCTCTTTCCCTCCTTCTAAGCTTACTGGGAAACTAGGATTCTGGTATGAATCGGGAGAACCCTTGGGCCTCGTTCTTCCATCCTCGGCAGACTCGGACTTCTCTTCACTGGTGGATTCCTCTCGACGCTCTGCCCTCATGTCTGCTAAGACGACATGGGGGATGAATGAGCTTGACCACCTGTTGAAGGGAATGTTCCGAGTCCTGGAGGTGTTTAACTTCCTAGACTGGTCTTTGGGCGTTTTGGCCAAGAAGACGCAGACCCCGGATTCCATTTCTCCTGAGGATCTTATCAGTGTTCTCACGTGTATGGACAAGGCAGTGAGGGATGGATCGAGTGAAATAGCTTCACTTTTCGGAGCGGGAGTGATCAAGAAGAGATCTGTGTACTGTTCGTTCCTGACGAAATCAGTATCGCATGCTCAGAGAGCCTCTCTCCTGTATTCTCAGCTCTCTCCTCAACTCTTCCCTAAGAAGATCGTTCAGGATGTTTCTTGTGCCCTTTCAGCTAAGGCTACACAGGACATGCTAGCCCAGTCTACCAGGAAGCCTCACTCTTCTTTCCAAGCTAAAACCAAGAGAGAGACTCCAGTTAGGCAGGAGCCCTTTCGAGGAGTCCCTCCTGCCAGAGCTTCTTCCTAGAGGATCTAGACCCACTAAACGAGGAAGACCTTCTCTAGATCCATCAGAGGGAAGAAGTAGGATTCAAGTCCTCCAGACATCAGTGGGTGCCAGACTTCTGAAGTTTCGCCGACGTCTGGGCCCAGAAAGGGGCGGACAACTGGTCACTCTCGATTGTCCGCAAAGGCTACCTCATTCCCTTCTTATCAAGACCTCCGTTGACGACGACTCCGAGGGAGTTGGTAGCCAAGTACAAGGACCCCATCATGAATCAAGCCCTCTCTCTAGCAGTAGATCTTATGCTGGAGAAGGAGGCGATAGAACTAGTGAAAGATCCTCATTCTGCGGGTTTTTACAACAGACTGTTCCTAGTTCCCAAGAGCTCAGGAGGATGGAGACCGGTTCTGGATGTAAGCGCCCTGAATGTCTTCGTAGAAAAAAGGAAGTTCGCCATGGAGACAACTTCTTCAGTGTTGGCGGCTCTTCGTCCAGGGGACTGGATGGTGTCCCTAGATCTTCAGGACGCTTACTTCCATGTGCCTATCCATCCTTCTTCACGGAAGTTTCTAAGATTCATGATGGGAGGGAAGATCTTCCAATTCAGGGCCTTGTGCTTCGGCCTTTCGACAGCCCCTCAAGTTTTCACGGGTTTAATGAAGAATGTAGCGCAGTGGCTACATTTGGAGGGAGTGAGGCTGTCTCTCTATCTAGACGATTGGCTGATCAGAGCAAGCTCACAAGAAAGATGTCTGGAGGACCTACAAAAGACACTGACTTTAGCAAGTTCGTTGGGGCTTCTGGTGAACTTCCAGAAGTCACAATTAATCCCCAGTCAAGAGCTGATATATCTGGGGATTCGGATGGTTTCTCCGGATTTTCGGGCATATCCGTCACCAGAGAGGATTGCTCGTTGCCAAGAGAAACTAACGACCTTCCTAGAGAAAGATGCATGCACAGCGAGGGAGTGGATGAGTCTGTTGGGGACACTTTCCTCGCTGGAGCAATTCGTTTCTATAGGAAGGTTGCATCTCAGACCTCTCCAATTCTTCCTTTACCGGAACTGGAGGTGTCTCTCTCTAGACCTGGAATTCTCCTTCAGGATATCAAAAGGAATCAAGAAGGACCTTCTGTGGTGGACAGATCCTCTCCGATTTGCAGAAGGTCTGTCTCTGTACATGCCAAACCCGAACCAAGTATTGTTTTCCGACGCGTCGAGACGGGTTGGGGTGCGACCCTAGGGTCAAGAGAAATGTCAGGCACCTGGGAGGGGGAACATGTGTCCTGGCACATCAACAACAAAGAGTTGATGGCAGTGTGGTTGGCGTTAAAAGCCTTCGAGCCCCACGTCCGAAATGCTATAGTTCAGGTCAACTCGGACAACACCACAGCCTTGGCTTACATAAGAAAGCAGGGGGGACACACTCTTTCTCCCTGTACGAAACAGCGAAGGACTTGCTGTTGTGGTCTCAGGCAAGGAAGATTGTTCTCCTCACCAGTTCGTACAGGGAGAAAGGAATGTCAGAGCCGATCTCCTGAGCAGGAGGAATCAAGTGCTCCCCTCGGAGTGGACTCTGCACTCAGAAGTTTGCCAGGACCTGTGGAGGTTATGGGGCAGACCTCATATCGACCTTTTTGCGACAGCAAAGAACAAGAGAATAGACCTCTACTGCTCCCCGATCTCGGACCCAGGAGCAGTGTCAGTCGATGCTTTCCTCCTAGACTGGCGAGGTCTGGACGTATTTGCTTTTCCTCCATTCAAGATTCTGAGTCCAAACACTCAGAAAGTTTGCGGCCTCGGAAGCGACAAGGATGACGCTGGTAGCTCCATTCTGGCCGGCCCAAGATTGGTTCACAGAGGTACTGGCAATGGCTAGTGGACTTTCCAAGAGCTCTTCCACAAAGAGTAGATCTGCTCAGACAACCCCACTTCGACAGGTATCACAGAAACCTCCCCGCTCTCAATCTGACTGGCTTTCGACTGTCAAAAGTCTTGTCAGAGCGAAAGGGGTTTTCAGCTAAGGCAGCGAAGGCTATCGCATCAGCTAGAAGGCCCTCTACCCTTAGTGTCTACCAGTCGAAGTGGGACGTCTTTCGCCGTTGGTGCAGAAACCAGAAGCTTTCCTCTTCCAGTACCTCTGTGACCCAAATCGCAGATTTCCTGGTTTTTCTCAGGGAAAAAATGTGGTCTTGCAGTTTCGACCATCAAAGGATATCGGAGCATGTTAGCAGCTGTGTTTAGGCACAGGAATTTAGATATCTCCAACAACAAAGATCTACATGATCTGCTAAGATCTTTTGAACTTGCAAGAAACCCTCGTCTCAAATTCCGAGCTGGAACCTGGACGTGGTTCTTCGTTTCCTGAGGTCCTCGAAGTTCGAACCTCCCCAGTCATCTTCTTTCAAGGATCTTACGAAGAAGGCTCTGTTTCTTTTGGCTTTAGCATCTGCCAAAAGAGTTAGTGAGCTTCATGCTCTAGAAGGAAGGGTAGGTTTCAAAGGAGATTCCGTGATTTGTTCCTTCCTTCCTTCTTTTCTAGCTAAGAACGAGAACCCCTCAAATCCTTGGCCAAGGAGTTTGAGGTTCCAGGCTTAGCTCCCCTGGTAGGGGAAGAGACCAGAAAGAACTCTTTGCCCTGTGAGGACTTTAAGATACTACCTCCAGAGGAAGAAGTCTCTTAAGGGCATTAAGGACAGACTTTGGTGCTCTGTTAAGGATCCCAGTAGACCATTGTCTAAAAATGCTTTGTCCTTCTTTATTAGAAGCCTCGTGAAGGAAGCACATTTGGCTTGCGGTGAGGATCACTTCAAGCTTTTGAAAGTCAAGGCTCACGAGGTAAGAGCCATTGCGACGTCCTTGGCTTTCAACAAGAATATGTCACTCCAGAATCTGATGAAAGCAACATTCTGGAGATGCAATTCAGTATTCACGAACCACTACCTTAGAGACGTCAAGATTACTTACGAGAAGTGCTTCGCGTTAGGCCCGTATGTATCGGCGGATTCGGTGCTGGGGCAGGGAGCTGAAGCATATCCTTTGTAAATTTTTTCCCCTATTTGTGTTGTGTTTTTATGGTTGTTTGAAAGAGGATGCGGGTAGGCATCTCTTTCTATTCGTATTGCTAACATTTAGAATGGTTAGGTGATCTGTTCGTGCTAGAGCTCCCTGCATTGGTAGTGGTCAGGCTCTGTCATTTAAGAGGGCGAATCCCCATTGACATGATCCGACTTGGATTCTACTGAGTAAGTGGATATCAATCCCTTCGGTAGACCCAAAGAGTCTTTTTCAGCTGTAGGTCACGCCCTCGCTGTAGCTCTTCAGGCTTTGCAGACTAATAGACAGTAACTATGAAGTCTTCAGCCTTATCAGGTAAGAACCAAGGTTGTTAGTATCCTACAACAGATGTTGTTTCCCCTTTTTCCTTGTTACCTCTGTCTTTTTCCCTCCACCAAGGGTGTCAATCAGCTAAGTATATATCTGGCAGGAAAGTTCATGTACAAAAATGATATTGTTATTTTACAATAAAGTTTTGTACATACTTACCTGGCAGATATATACGATTGATGGCCCTCCCAGCCTCCCCTCAGGAGACAGGTGGAAGAAAAATTATGACTGGAAAGGGGGATTGGTTCAGACACCTGCCACCCAGTCGGCGGGTGGGGTAGATCACCTGACCTACCTGTCGCATTTGCCGCGAGTTTTGAATTCTGTCGTGACGTCAGAGACGTAAGCTAAGTATATATCTGCCAGGTAAGTATGTACAAAACTTTATTGTAAAATAACAATATCATTTTCACAGGGTGACACAGGTCGTTGCCCAGAAATAGATTTTTCCTTCGTCAAAATCCCTTTTCTGGGCTTGACCTGTGTCGGCCCTGTGAAATAGTACCAGAGAATGCTAAACACCAAGCTTGAGGAACAGTACAGATAAATTAAGAAGGTAAAGTTAAACACTTGTAAGGTTAATAGTATAATAATCAACTAAAATTGCAGTCTTACCCTAAAACACGGGTTATTACTTAAAATTAGTTAGCCTAACAACAAACAATAAAAAACAGGTTAGGCAAAGGCAGGATATAAGTTGATATATACAAAAGAATAGAACTGAATCCAATTAGAATGATGAACAAAAGCAAACTCAAGGTAACCCAATACATGGAGGCGACTAAACTAAGTAAGGGTGCAATGGGGCAGGTAGAAGGGAAGGCTACAAGAAGTTATAGTAAAAATTAAGAATCAGGAGAAACTGTGTTTCCAGCTGCCACTGCTGGAAATTTGAGGGCTTCTAAGGGTTTTAGGTAGTGCCGTTTGAAAACTGTCGGAGATTTCCAGCCTGTATACTTCTTAAGATCGTCAAAAATTCATGAGTTGGAAATAATTAATAGATGTGGCCACCGCCCTAACATCGTGGGCCCGAGGAAAGGACTCTGGATTGGCTTGTTTAATGAAGTATAAAATTTGTTGCCTGATCCCTTTTAGGGATAATGTACCACCTTCCTTCCTAATGAACAATGGGCCTGAAGATTTCAGAGTTGTTCTGCTTAGGTAGGCTCTTAATGAGTTGACAGGACAAAGGGAAATGTCTTGAGGTAGTGGTAGGATTTTCCACGAGGACCATTTGTCCTGTGGGTCTTCATTTTTGGCTAGAAAATGGCGATCTGGGGATAAGAGGACTTCCCCTGAGGGGAGGAACTCAATGTGGCCTGGTTCCCTTGATAAAGCTGACAGTTCTGATATTCTAGCTCCGGGAGGCTAAACTTAATAAGAATAGGGTTTTCCTCAGGAGGGATATATAATTGCAAGAGTCATTGTTAATGTCCGAGGCCAGTTTGAGGACATCATTTAATGAACCCAAGAGGACTGATTTAGGTCTCGTTGATGGTCTTAATCTAGCACAAGCTTTTGGTATGGACGTTAAGTACGAATCCGTAAGGTCTATGCTAAAACCAAATTGGAAGATCTTTTTAAGAGCTGATTTGGTCGTAGTGATAGTGCTTGCTGCTAAGCCTTTCTCAAACAATGATCTGAAGAAAGTTGAGGCTAGGTTCGTTGTCATGACTTGAGAATTTGACAACTTAAGGAACTCTGCTAGTTTTCTTGACAGATGAATCATATTGCCGGAGAGTAGATTCTCTTTTATCTGATTCCAAGAATGAGATATTCTGGGGATCAATTTCTGCATTCCTCATGGCTGCGAATTTCAGAAAATCCATAAAGTTAGGGTTTTCTGAATTCTTGAGGAAGCAGACACAGTCTGAGTTTGCACTAACTGGGTTAGTTTGGGGTTGGGAATCCGTAGTGGTCGGAGTCTCAACTCTAGGAGTAGAGGGAACCAATTGCTCTTGGGCCAGTTGGGAGCTACTAGAGCTACTTGGCCTTTGAATGTCCTGAGTTTGTCTAAAACTTTCATGAGAAGGTTCACCGGAGGGAAGAGGTAAATATTCTTCCATTCGTTCCAATCGAGGATCATTGCATCCGTAGCATATGCTAGAGGATCGAGGTTGGGTGCCACGTAACAAGGGAGTTTGTGGTTTGACTCCGTGGCGAACAGGTCTACTTGGAGTCCGGGGACTTGTAGACTGATCCAATTGAATGAACTCCTGTCCCCGTGTCCACTCCGATTCCAACGGAGCGGAGCGCGATAGAGCGTCTGCTACTACTTTCTTGACTCCTGCCAGGTGAGTGGCTGACAGGTGCCATTTGTTTTTGCTTGCCAGAGAAAAGATGGCTATCATGACATGGTTCAAGTGGCTTGACTGGATCCGCCCCTGTTGATGCAGTGTACTACTACTGCACTGTCCAGAACTAATTTGAAATGAGAGTTCTTGGGCGGACGGAGCCGTTTCAGTGTGAGGAATACTGCCATGGCCTCCAGTACATTGATATGTAGCTGGCGGAATGTTAACGACCAAGTTCCTTGAACTTTTTCGTACTGGGAGTATCTCCTCACCCTGTTAGTGAGGCGTCTGTGTGGATCACTAATGATGGAGGGGGAAACTGTAGAGGAATTGCTTTTGAAAGGTTCTTTGTCTCCGTCCAGGGACGGAGACGTTTCCGTAAGATCGCTGGGATAGAGGCTAGTTTGTCCCGTGATCTGCAATTCGCTCTTGAGCGCCATACTCTGTTTATATCTTTGAGTTTGGCTCTGAGCAGAACGTCTGTGACTGATGCAAACTGGAGTGAGCCCAGGATCCTCTCCTGGCACCTCCTGGATGTTTGTTGTCGTTTGAGAAATTGTTTTGTAGCTCTTGCAATTTCTTTCCTTTTCAACGACGGAATTGATAGAGTGTGCGATTGTAAGTCCCACTGAAGCCTAACCACTGGAATCGAGATTCCGGTGTTAGTCTGGACTTGGTTTTGTTTATTTGAAAACCTAAATGTTTTAGGAATTTGATCACTCTGACCGTGCTTCTTTGCATTCTTTGGGGTTCTTTGCCCAAATAAGCCAATCGTCCAGATAAGCCACTAACATTATTCCCTGTTTCCTTAGCTCTTGCACTACTGCTTCCGCCAATTTGGTGAAGATCCTGGGGGGGGCTATTGTGAGCCCGAATGGCATTACCTTGAAGGAGTAGGATCTGTTGCCTAGTTTGAAGCCTAGGAATGGACGGAAGTGTCTGGCTATGGGAACATGATAGTAGGCATCTGTAAGATCTATAGAGGTTGAGACGGCCCCACGGGGAAGTAAGGTCCGTACCTGCGAAACGGTCAGCATCCTGAACTTGTCGCAATGAATGAATAAGTTCAGATGGGACAAGTCTAAGATGATTCTTCGTTACCGAGTCTTCTTTGGCACGCTGAACAAGCGTCTTTGAAATTTTAAATTGTTGACTCTTGAGACTACTTTGAGAAGGAGGTCTTCGGTATACTCTACCAATTCCGTTGTTGGTGCTTGATAGAATCTGTTGGTTGGAGGAGGGCCCTCTAGCCAACTCCAACCTAGTCCCTTTGTTCTATACTTTTGAGCCCAAGGGCTGAACCCCACACCCCCCCGCTGGCGAAGAGGTACAGCCTCCCTCCTACCTTGGGACTCTCACTGCTGGTTTGCCCGAGGGGCGGCCACCTCTTGCTCCTCGAAACCTCTTCCTCTGTTAGCAGCCCTGCCGGATCCTCTGAATCGAGAGGCACCTCTTGCTCTGCTGCCTCTCGCAAACCTATTGAAAGCCTGAAAGTTCTGGCTTTCATAGTTGGAATTGTAGGCTGGCGAGACAGCAAAGGAAGTAGAGGGTTGAGATTGCTGGGACTGAGGGGTCAGAACAAGGTATGTTGTTGACCTTCGACGATGGTTGCCCTTGTGATGCTGGGACTGTCTGAACCAATGTTTGTTGAGAAGGCTGGAAGGGAGAGAACTTCCTTGGTTTCTTCTTGTTCCTTGGGTTAGGACCAGAAGATTCCTGCCTCCGCTTTGCTACCAGTCCCCACCTGACTTTGAGGCACTGGTTAACCTTAGAAGCCTCATGAAGGACTTCCGCTACTACTGGTGCTGGAAAGAGGTCCGTTCCCCAAATTGAGGAAGCAATCAGTTTATTCGGTTCATGGCGGATAGTAGCTTCCGCCAGAACGTGCTTCCTACAAATTTCATCCTGGGCTGATGAGGAAGTCTTATAAACGGTCACACTGCATGGTGTGCAGGCAGACCTTTAGCCAAAACTTTAAATAACGGCTCTTGTTGGTATACAAGAGCCGTCATCTCCGCCATAGTCATGGAGGGAAGGGATCTCGCGAGCCTAGTCCGGGCGTCGTACTCCATCTGGATGAGAGAGTCCGACAACCTGGGGGGTCTCTCACTAAAGAGAGAGGTGGCACAGTCCGCCTTTAGTTTTCCTACTGAGAAAGTAGGAACTGCCCCCTCGAAGTACGTCTCGGAGCCTGGGACTAAGAGTAGAGGTGGGTTCCGTCTCTCGTATTGAGGCAGGGGCTCGTCTTTCAGGGCGGCCTGAAAGGTTGCTTCCACTACCTTAAGGGTCAGTGGTAGCGGAGTCCCTTCCACCGGAGTAAAAATGGTGAAAGGACTCCTAAAGGCTGTGATGCGGGTGTTTTCACACCCCCATTCTTCCAGACTTCTCATTAGAGTCTGCTGTGCCTGTTCCCTTGGAAGGATCACTGTTTCCTTGGGAACCTTGTCCTCTCTCATCATCGCTGCCAATGAATGGTGGTTGAAGGTCTCTGGGGTGGAACTCGAAGTCCTCACGCCTTCGAGTTCCTATGCCTTTGATTGTCAACATTCCGTTGACAAACGGGGCATACGAAGCGATCCTCCAAGGGTTGGCCGCCTTGAATTCTGGCAGTTGGCTGGAATCTGGCATTGGAAGAGGAGAAGGTGGCACAGATAGAGGGGAACCTGCCGCAATCGAGGTTTGGATCCCGGCGATGGCATTCTCCTGAGCGGCCAGCCGTTCCGCCAGCGATTGGATCGACTGGCCGGAAGACGTAACAGAACTGGAGAGCTGGGAGAGCACCGAGCCGACCTTGTTGTCAACCAAGGCCCCTACGATCACTCCCACCTGCTCCAGAATGTTAGCCGAAAAGGATTCGGGATCAAAAAGAGGGACTTGAGCCCGATCCTTACGTGATCTATGTTTGGGGGACCTCGACGCAGAGGAAGAGGCCTCCCTTGACCTAACTGATCCGGGTGGTGAGCCGGAGTTACAGTGTCTGTCAGGATGACCGATTTCTTGGGGAGAGACTTTTTAAGTTTCTCCTCGGTCATCTTAGCCTTGGGGATCACTGAAGTAGCCTTAGGACGGACAGACCGCTGCTCTTCAGTGAAGCCCCGGAAAGAAGTGGAAGTAGAAGGATCAGTAGAAGGTGATGGAGAAAGGGAATTCAGGAAAGGGTCCTGAGAACCCACAGAAGCTGCCCCTACTACACCCTTACCTGTACCCATGGAGTCAATAGCCATGGGTTCAACGTCGAGGTTCATTGCCGCAACGTCTTCTGCAACGTCCTCTGGGAAATCCCCCTCCTGTAGGGAGATCATGACTTGAAGGTCGGCCAGCAAAGGGGCAGCCACTATCGGGTCCACCACTGATCCTTTCTTGGCTCCTGGGAATACTAGGTCCGCCATATCCTGGGTAAGAATGTAGGGGCGGCCCTTCGAATTCCGGCCAAAACCCCCTACCCAAGCTTTGAGAGTCGACAAAGCTTTCTTCTTTTCTTCATCAGAACCCTGTAAAAAAGGGTCTAGAGTTAGGGAGAGGATAGGGGAGGAATGTCTGTTGTGTTGAGATTATATGAATATGTGTCTCATATGTGAAAGGTATAATATAACAACAAGTATTCCAGGTGGACGAATGAATGAAGAAAGTGCTAAGAAACTTACTACTAGTGAGGCATCTCCTACTAGCAAGTAGCAGGTTTGGCAAGCTTCATGATGCCAAACGATAAAATCCTCCACTTTCACTGCACATCCTGCATGAGAACGGCATACTATATGGCCGCACGGGTCTTGGAGGATGGCATTGGCACCCAATCTCCTGGCACAACATCTGTAAGTCAAAGGATACATGAGTACCAATGACAACCTCCGGTGGAATAATATGCAAACTATCAGTGGGTGCCGGAGTAGGACCGACGGATAGAGATCTACGTATGAATATTACGTAGAAAAGTTACGAGGGGGGAAGAAAGTCTCTGCCTCCGCCTAAGCTCACTTGTCATATGACTAAAAATAGACTCCGTAGGGCCCGGAGTTCTCCGTATGGCCTGGAGTTAATTAATATTGAGTGAGCAATGTCAAACTTCTAAACTTCTGGTACGAGAGGCGGAAATAAAAAAACCCCCGGAGTAACGCAAAAGATTCTAAACATTAAATAACACAAAAAAAAAAAAAAAAAAAAAACCCATTATATCAGTAAGTGCTCGAGTGAACTATCCTAATGGATAGGAAACCCAGTGGTTCCCTCCCCCCCTCTCTATGTTCGGTAGTGGCGGATAGACACCTGCCGGACTGAACTGAGGGGGAAAGGGTAGGAAGAACGTGGGGTAGGGGAGCCCTCCCCCTGAGCGGCCAGTTAAGGACGGAGAAGAAGGGGGGAGGAGGTCCCGAGCCCCCGAGGCACGTGACGAGTGAGAATACCAGTAGGGGATGGGAGATCCCCACCAGTCCCGTGAGTCACCCCCTCTCATGCAGACTCGGACGCTAGCTGTGAGAAATGAGTCATCACCATCGACGTGGATGGCAAAGTATGGAGGGGGGGAATGGGGGGACGGGAGGGGGACCCCGTAACCGGGTGGCTCACCGTGATCAACCGGTGGTCTTCCCAGCCAGGTGAAAGACACGAGGTGGGGAAGAACTGTCGGAACAACATCAATATCACTGATATAAATAGGATTACTTATAATAATCAATCAAATAAAATTAAAGCGATATCTTAAAGCTAGACTAACACGGGGAACACGAAGCTAAGCAAACAGAAAATTAGGTTAATCGCCGATCCGAAGAAAGGGGTATGTTAGCCTAATTTAACCTCTAGTTCAAGAAAACGGGGGCAGGCTAATCACCAATTGACAATTGGGGTATGAAAGCCTAACTTAACGGTAAAATAAATGATAACAGGGAAGCTAATCGCCATACCGAAGCATGGTGTATGTTAGCCAACCAATAGTACCTATAATATTATAATGGTAATCAGGAACTAGAGAAGGAAAGAGAGAACATCAGAATAATTAAGATGATATGACTCTCAATCGTGACTGATAAAACTCCTAACAATGTAAGTCGTAGCTAGACTAAGGTCCGAAACGTGCGGTCGGAGCGTGCCCCGTGGAGGCCTAACTAAAAAACTAACTGCATAAAGATATAGAGACTATGTATAAGTAACCATATCTAAAGTACTGAGAAAAAAGGGAAATCTCTAACGGTATGGAAGACCGAAAGAGATAACCCGTACCGCCATGCGGTCGAGGGGCATACCGGCCGATAAGGCTCCGAATATGTATAAAACACGAAGATCATCATAAAATGAGATCCAGTAACGCCAAAACAGCTACTTAAACTTAGAAGCGAAAGTAAAGACATCTTTAAAATAAAAGATAATCCAAATAGAGCGAAACACAGCACCGAAAAAATTTTAACGTTTGGTGTAACGCGCGCTATCGAAAGGAATGACGTCTCAGGCGTCGGAGGCGCTCACGGTAGTAGTAGACCGGGAGCTGTAGCACGGCTCCTCCGTAGTTCGGGGTTTTGTCGAAGGAAGAAGCTAAATGGCAAGGGACCTCTGGTAGTGATTCCACTCGCTCCTTACTATACCGACACTTCTACTATAAGAAGTGAGCGAGCCATTTATCTTGGCATTATATTGTTTCTTTTTTCTCTAGGATGAATAGCAATATTTATTCCTCAGAAATAGTATCAAAGGAACCATTTCACAGGGCGACACAGGTCAAGCCCAGAAATGCTTATTTGAAACTAATGTACACTATAATGATGTTTGGGTTATCTAAATTCTTTGTAAGAATTGTTATATATATACATTGTGCATGTCAGAAAATGGATGCATGTTGTAGGGTAAAATATGAGATTTAAGGTAAACTGTTCCAACTATGGATTAACCATGAGAACTTTATTGTTCATTTTTTTTTCATTTAAATTTATTCTGTAATCTGCAGTACCCTGAGCATACTTTATTAACCTGGTTTTGTGTGTTGTTGTTTGATCATAATGGACTAGTAGTATATGTATGAAGACAGTTTGCTTGTTGAAGTTTTGTATTTATAGGTATATTTCTAGCAAAAATTTGTTCATAGACTGTGCTAAATATCGTTTCTATGAATATATGGATACTGACATAGACCTACCTAACCATTTCAATGAGCATTGTTTGCTTTGATTGATTGTAACTGATCTTCAGGTTTGAGTTTTAGTTTTTAATAATTTTGTTCTACTGAAAGGCGAATTAAAATGGAAAGACATTTTTGTATTGTTAAACTTTACTGTTCTGTTTGGAGTTATTTGTAAACAGTGGCGGCTCGTAGCTAAAATTAGTGGAGGTGCTGCTCCAGAAAACATTTAGCCTTTGTTTTAATATTGTGTGAAAGGAAATGAACAGACATAAAAAGAAAATTTATTCAAAAACCTAATTGTTACACTTCAGGCTTTATTTGGGCTGGGCTGTTCTTCAGCAAGGAGAGTGCCCTCTTGACATATTTCTGGGTAAAACTTAGCGATGCAGAGCAGTGCCGGAGTGGAGCACTTGTTCTCCCTTGACAAGTATTGTTCCCAAGTCTTATCTTAACAGTAAATGCATGACTTTCTCAGGGCAGGCTTACGCTATTTGAAAAGGAAGTCCATTCTCCTGTTCTTGTTTTGTGCAAACAGATCAATAACTTTTTCATTTAGACCTGGCATATTATTGATAGAAATCTTCTCTATTGAAATTATAGCAAGTGCATTTAGCCTCTCCAGCTTCTTAGTGCTCCTTAAGAAAGTTTTGACCCTCTTCAGTGTTGAAAAACAACGTTCGGGCTCTGCTGTAGTCATTGGAATTGTCAAAAGATTTTACAGTAGACCCTTGACTCACGAACACAATCCGTTCCTAGACCTTGGTCGTGTTCCAAATTGTTCGTGACTCGGAGCTAATTTCCCCATAAGGTTTAATGGGAATAATATTAATTGGTTCTCGACCCCTACGAACCAATATATATTATGTATATTTTGCCTTATTTTACACAGATAATGTAAAAGTCAGTGTAAAAAACCTTAATATATCTAATAATATAATTTAAAATGGTAAACTAACACTATAAAAACGTTTGTAAAGTGAACACTTACTATGACTGGCGAGACTTCTGGCTTGACGGACAAGAGAAGAGGAGGGTGGTGGGTGGGGAGGAGGTTATTGTGCGGAAGGAGACCCTCCCCATCCAGGTCGGGGAGATCTCGTTCCGGAGATTCAACTCTTCTAGGTTTTTTTGGTGAACGTTTAATCACAAACTTATCCAATGTCTGTTGCCTTTTCCTTCCTTGCATAACTTTTCTGAAATGGCTCATTAAATTTTCATTGAGCATATTCACGATCCTGTTCGTAACAATTTTGTCCGGATGATACAATTCAAGGAAGCACTGGACATCATTCCACTTTTCCAATGCGGCTTTTATCACATCACTGCTGACATCTGTAACTTCCTCCCCAGCCTCCTCTTCGTCAGTTGATTGCTCCCGAGCAAGTTGCTCCTGCTGCTCTTTGTGGAGTTGAACAAGTTCGTCCGCAGTCAAATCTTCTGAATGTTCAGCGACCAATTCTTCAACATCTTCGTCGTTGACTTGTAGACCCATACTGTTGCCCATGGACACAATTTCTTGCACAATCTCTGCATCGAAGCCCTCAAAGTCACGGACAGTTACGCACTGGGGCCAAAGTTTCCGCCACGCAGAATTTAATGTGCGGTACGTAACTTCAGTCCATGCGTTATCAATGAGGGGTTATGCAGTGAAAAACATTAAAGTGCTTCTTCCAAAATTCTTTTAAGGTTAATTTGTCTCTTCAGTTACACGGAAGCATCTGGAGAAGAGCGCCTTCGTATATAATTTCTTAAAATTGCTAATGACTTGTTGGTCCATGGGCCGTAGGAGAACAGAGGTCGTGTTGGGTGGAAGGAACTTGAACTGAATGAAGTCATGTTCACTGCAGTCAGCCAAGTACGAAGGGTGTGCCGGGGCATTATCCATGATCAGAAGGCACCGCAGGGGTAGCTTGTTCTCTGTTAGGTACTGACTCACGGTCGGCGCAAACACTTCATCAATCCACTCCATAAACAAGTTCCGTGTCACCCATGCTTTTGTATTGGCCCTCCACATTACAGGCAGTCTGGCCTTATTTACGTTGTGCTGCTTAAAGGCACGCGGGTTATTTGAATGGTAGACAAGTAGCGGCTTTAGTTTCAAGTCGCCACTTGCGTTTGAGCATAACAAAAGCGTAAGCCTATCCTTCATTGGCTTGTGGCCTGGGAGCGCCTTCTCTTCTTGGGTGATAAATGTCCTGTTGGGCATCTTCTTCCAGAAGAGGCCCGTTTCATCACAATTGAAAATCTGTTGAGCGACGTATCCTTCGGCCTCCACGAACTCGGCAAACTCAGTCACGAATGCCTCAGCAGCAGCCTTGTCTGCGCTAGCAGCCTCACCATGCCTAATTACAGAGTGAATTCCAGTTCTTTTCTTGAAGTTATCAAACCACCCTTTACTAGCCTTAAAATCATCTGGCGTGGCACTAGTAGAAGGAGTTTCCTTCAGCAAACTCTGATACACTTGCCGAGCTTTCTCGCAGATGATCGGCTCGTTTACACTATCACCTGCCATCTGTTTCTCATGTACCCACTTCAAAATTATTTTTTCTGCCTCTTCGAGGGTTTGCGATCTCATCTTGGTTAGTACTGTCACTCCCTTCGCAACATTTGCTTCTTTAATGGCATCCTTGTTTTTCAAAATTGTCGACTTGGCCATCTTGTACTCACTTGCGATATCGGTCACGCGAACACCACGTTCAAACTTTTCTATAATTTCTTTCTTTATTTCAATGGTTATCTTCCTCTGCACCCTCTTCTCACCATCACTCTTCACTTTCTTACTTTCACCACCACTCTTCACTTTTCTTAGGGCCCATTATGAAAGAAAATCACAAGTTTTAGCGCAAAAAATGCTAAGCGAATTGACGAACGTCTTGTACACAATGAGATGAGACAAAGAGCGATGCGTGGGTGACGCCGTGCGTGGGCGGCTGGAGGATGGCTGTTCCCATGGCAACTCAAACGCTCTCACGTGTGCTGGGCGATTTCGCGCATTTTTCAAATGTTTGTGTCTAAAAATTAGTTTGTGAAACAAAGTGAATTGTTATTTTCCAGAAATTTCCAGCATTTTCAAATGTTCATGTCTCAAAATTAGTTCATGACCCAAACAGAATTTTTATTTTCCGCATTTTTTTTTGTTCGTATCTCAAAGTTAGTTCGTAGGTCAAGGGTGAAATTTTACCTATAATTTTGGTCGGGGATCGAGTTGTACGTGGGTCAATGCGTTCGTGAGTCAAGGGTCTACTGTATAAGTTTTGTCATTTCACAGAGTACACCTAAGTTATTTTCATTCACAATCTTCAATAGTTCACTCAGTTTGGAAAACTCATGCAAATCACATCGGTCATAGAATGCTCTAAGTTCAGTCTAAAGTCTTTCTTTGGCAATCATTGGGTAAGCTTCAGTGGCTACTTCAACTTCTTCTAAAGTAACTTTTTGCTTGAAGTTAGTGAAACAGTCTTTATTGAACAGTTTAGCAGCTACTAATTGTTTAGTGAAAGCAATTCTCTCAGCTATGTCAGCACACACACAGTCACACACTTCTTTTGCTTCAGCCATGAGTGTTTTTGTGGGATTTTCACAGTATTTGGAATTTCTTATTTCAGAAATGGCCCTTTTGAAGTTTGTATTGAACTCGTGTGCTTTAGTCACATCAATGTCTCTACACTGCATTTAGTGAAAAATCACTTCTACATGAGGCATTATCTGGTAGAAAAGCTCCAACTTAAAACTTTCATCTTTCAGGGTGTTCAAAATACCTGTTGCTTCTTGTAGGGTTATAGTAGCATTTGATGTACTCTGTATTTCCTCCATGCATTTTTTAAGGCATCAAAATGTTCATAAACCTTGTTGACAGTGCGACTATGAAAGTTCCACCTTGTAGAAGATGGGCGTGGAATGCGGCTAGTCATGTGCTTTGTAAGAACATTTAAACGTAGATGTGACCTTGAAAAAAATGCTGCTATGCCCAAAAGGTTAGAGAAAAATATTCGTGAACCCCGTGTAACACTTGCAGCATTTTGCATAATAAGATTAAGATGGTGGGCATAACAGTGAATGAAATGGGCGTTATTGTACATTGATTTGATTTTAGCTTGAACCCCACCCTTCTTACCTTTCATAACACTTGCACTATCGAATGTTTGAGCAATCAGTTTCTCTGCATTCCCTTCAAGGACTGTGTTTAACTGATCGAGGATGCATTTCAATAACCCATCTGCTGTTTGATTTTCTGGAGTGAAAAATCCCCAAAATCTCTCAACAACCTCTTCACCTACCAAGTATCTTAGAACAATAACCATTTGAGTGTGTTCTGAAACGTCTGTAGGTCGTCTGCCATAACAGCAACAAAGGGAGCTTCTTTAGTTTCTATTCTGATCTGATCACGATATATTTGCAGCAGACAGTCAAGAATTTCGTTCTGAATAGTCTTGCAGACACCTTTGAAGACTGCATTACTTTCTGGATTTAATTGTGATGCATGATTTATCAGTCCTTTAAATACACCTGGATTAGCAGAGTCATCAGTTCATCATGTCCACGCAAAGGTAGCTCAAAATGTCCACAAAATTTTATGCAGTCTATAATCTTGGACAAAATTTCACGATTCTTGGTAACCTTCTTATTATGTGCATTCACTGAAAGTCTGTATGCCTCACTAAGTCTTTCTTTAAATATTTACACTCCCAAGAACAGATAGAGAAATGACATTATCTATATGTTTCCTGGAGTTCTTGTGTTTCTCTGGTTTTTCTTTCAAGTTCTTTATGTATGCAAAACCATCTTTGGACCATACTGAATCGCCTCCAAACAACAGACGTGGAAAGCAAAATAGTGCATTCTTAACTTCACATCCACAAAGCCATGTTTTCCTTTGGTACCAATCACAATTAAAACTGCGAATATACTTCTTGTTATGGCTTACCCCTTCTTGAACAATTTTAATTTCTGGTAATGGGCGACCTGCTTGTTTAATTGCTACCTTCTCTTGAAGTGT
>NC_087218.1:18175985-18180985 GCF_015104395.2 Macrobrachium nipponense | reverse complement strand
GTGCTTCATCAGTGGGTTAAAGAATTTCACAAATGGTGGCCACCTTTCAGAGTTGCTATTCTCCATGAATCCGGATCTTTTATTGGAAAGAGGTCATCTCTGATTTACAACATTAATAAGTAAGTTGAAATTATTACCATTTGGTTACTGTGTTGTAAAATGTTATAAACCTCTTACTGTTAACTACATAAACCTCTTAGTGTTAACTTCCCAATTTCTTGTGGGATTTATCAGTATGGCCTCTTGGAACAGCTGGACATGTTAACTATGTTAACTGAAGAATTAATTTCTATTTGTATAGACAGTAATTGCGTGTGATGTCTTTTCTATATTGTGTGGGTAATTTTTAAAAGTATGTTAGGTCTTCAAGAGGTTAGCATTCAGGTAATGGTGTTGTAAATTCTTTAATTTAAGATGGTAAAAGTAAGGTACAAGAAATAGTTCAGCAATGCAATTCATGGTTAGGTGATTATAACTGTTTATAACTGGAAACAACCAGTGTTGCCTAGTTTTCAGCATTAGATTTCTCAGTTGCTTTCTCATGAAAAAAAAAAATTTCTAAGTTTATAACTTCAGGTATTTATGTACAGTTTTTAACTTTCAGATATGATGGCATACTTATTACATCATATTCTGGTGTTTCCAATCAGATAGAAACACTGGTGCAATATAAATGGCATTATATAATTCTTGATGAAGGGCACAAGATTCGGAATCCGGAGGCACAGATTACAGTTGCTTTGAAGAGGTTTCAGACTCAACATAGACTTATTCTCTCAGGTAATGTCTCATTACATCACTTGCATTCCTCATTAAATGTAAAGTATGACACATTTTTAGGCTTAGAATTGGGCTTTTACTATATTAGAGTTCTTTGAATATATGATATAAAGAAGTTTAATTAACATGGGTCTATAATTAATCGGCGTCTCTATTGTAAGGCTTCATATATTTTTAGGGTCACCAATCCAGAACAGCTTGAAAGAGTTATGGTCGTTGTTTGACTTTGTGTTTCCTGGGAAACTTGGCACACTGCCAGTGTTTCTTGCAGAATTTGCAGTTCCTATTACTCAGGGAGGATATGCTAATGCTTCCAAATTAGAGGTACAGTAATGTATGAAGATAAGTATGCCTTTTGATTTTCAGAATACTGTACTACTATTAATAAGAATTCAGATATGGTACATTGAATGGTCAGTGTAGCTTCTTGATTCCTTACCTTATAATCTTTTACTGCTTTACTGTAGCCTACCGTTTTCTTTTACTACATATATTTATAAGGACATCACTCATAGACCTTTTATGGTACTGGCTAAGATCAAGTTGGAACATTTTTTCTGGTGGGGTTTTATATTCTAGTGTAATGAAGGCATGAGTAAGATGCAGCTTCTAAAAAATTACTGATTTATTCATACAATAAACAGACAGGTCAATAGTTCATGTGAGCAGAAATGTAGCACCTGACATCAGGCAAACAGAAGCAGATTAAACACAATCACTTGAGTTTGTTGACAGATGGAAATACAATGAACCCCTGTATTTGCGTTCTCAAGATTCACTGACTCGCCTGTTTGCTGGTTTTTCTGTAGAAGCTATCTATAAAGTATTTGCGAAAAATGCAGCAATTCACTGAATTTTTCATGAAGAAATATTCTCTAATTACTACAGGAGTCCACGAATACAATGGGTTCACTGTAAAGGAGATGTAGTAAGAAAGACGCGTGACATACGCTGTGTTTCTTGTGTCCACACATTGGCGTGTGGAATTGTTGTGAGATTAACTGGCCCATGCGATGAAGGTGTGTGTGGTACACATGGGGACCCAACAGGACTCCCCTTCCTTAGAGAGGTCTACAGTTGTAGGTCAGTGTTTGGTGTGTATGCTGGCTTTAGACGATCGATGGAAACCCAAATTGTTCTGCTATCTAGTGTCATCTGGTAGGCCATGTGTCATCTCTGGATGATGTGGTATGGTCTCTGGTCATGTGGTAGGTCATCTTGGGTGGCATTATCCATTCTACTGCTATGCAGGTGTTGGATTGGGATGTTGGGCACATTTGATCTTGTAAGACATCTGCTGGCAATGTTAGTGCTTGGTAGTATAGGACATCTGCTGGAGATGAGTAGAATGCTGTGTGCGGTGTCGTTCTTAGGCCTATTAAGACCCACAGTAACTCCTCTCTTCAGCTCCCGCCTTGACATCTGGCAGTGAATGATGCTTTCAGTGACCAGGCAGCCTTTTGATGATGCCAATTGTTTCTAGATTTTAGGCCGTTGTGTTTGTTATCTTTATTCTCAAACTGTCTTTGAGGGTGTTCCACAGGGCAGATGTGAAGTTTGCTCCCCTGTCGCTCGTGATGATCTGCAGAACTCCTTGCGTACTGACCCATCCGATGAGGGCTTTCACGCAGTTCTCTGCTGCCAGTTGCTGTATTGGTATTGCTTTGGGCCACCTGGTATTTCTGTCTTTGATGGTGAACAGGTATCTGTACCCCTTGGAGGGGGTAGTGATCCCATTATGTCGATGTTGGTGTTATTATTATTAATAGGTGTTAGTTTTTCCAGACCTCTGAGTCTCAAGTAGACTCTTCTCGGGCTGGTTCTCAGGGATCAATCCTGAGAAAAAAAAAAAAAAAATTAGACTTTATTTGAGAAACACGTCTTATTTAAAAAATTTATGATTTTATTAATTGAAAAATCCCTGCTTTCCGCAAGAATATTTTTCATTTCCGAACTCCGCAGATAAATAGATCTTTGCTGGGTCCAATTTGGGCACTCAACAAGCAAATGCTGTACTGTCATGGGTGTTTGACATCTGTTACATTTCACTGGGTCAGCATGTGGTGTTGACATCAAGTGACCATGTGAGAATCTTGTGTGTCCTATACGTAGCCTTGCTAGGATCACCTCTGGGTTGAGTTGGTGAAGTGTTTTATGGAACTCAATTTTTCTGCTCTGAACATGTCTTGTGATTTTGGGCGTCTGACAGGGATAGCATACTCTCATCTAGTTTTTTACACCCTTTTTCATTCCCCACACAGTGTACCACTCTACAATGATTCGGGCAGTTAACCAGGCCGATGGGTGGGACAGGTTGTGGGCGAGTGTGAAGGCCTTTCTTCCGAAACCTGGCAGGTAGGCCCTGTAGCGGGGTAGTGCCATCAGTGCACCTCATGCAGTGCACTGTAAGCATTACTTAAGGTTCTTTTCAGCTGTAACACCTTTCGTTCCTTTTACTGTACCTCCTTTTATATTCTCTCTCCCCCATTTTACTTTCCACCCTTTTCTAATAATTGATTCATAGTGCAACTGCAAGGTTCTCCTTCTTTTACACATTTCAAACCTTTTACTGTCAATTTCTGTTTTAAGCTCAGAATAACCTCATAGGTCCCAGACTTGGCCTTTGGCCTAAATTCAATTTTGGCAGGTAGGGGCGAGGGCGTCTGGTACTTGCTTTACAGGCGATGGTTGTCTCTCCACTGTTGATTGACAAGTCACCTTTGATAACCTTTCAGTAGTTTTGTAGAACTTATTGTATTTCTGGTGGTGGGGCGGCTGCTGCGATTGACATATTTGTTGTCTCTGCTGCTTTCGTGATGGTTTGTCTGCATGCTGTTGATGAGATGATGTCAAAGTTGTTCTCAGGGTTAGTTGTTTTGATGCTACATCCATTAGCAGGTTGTGTATTGTTACGAAGTCTGCTCCTAAAAGTGCTATCATCATGTCTTCCATGATGAAGGTCTGACTGTAGTCTCCTGCTGAGTGATACATTCATATGCTACCTCCCATACATTTTGAGTAGCGCTCCACTGGCGGTGGTTGTGGAGGTTGGTGGGTGGGGTGGGTTTAAGTCATTCATTTGGACTGGCTAGCACAAATGACCTGCATGCTCCTGTGTCAACGAAGAATTCTGTCTAACCTTTTGTCTAATGAAGAAACACATGGAGCCTGTTTATTTCTGACTGTAAGGAAGACGGTGGTAGCAGGCGCAGTTTCTGTTTTGAGGCAACCGGTCTGCTCACCATTGACATTTAGTTGAATGGGTTGCATGTGGTTGATGAATTGCTTAGGGTAGTTTCGTTTGTGGATGGGGGCTGCTGGTCCTTGTGGTTCATCGTCAGATTCTGTGTCGGCTGAATGCTTTGTGGGCTCCGCTGTCTTGTGGGATGTATGCATTGTGTTGACCAACTTCAGGAACGGTTCAGTTGGCGTGGTGGAGGTGTTGGGCATGGTTTGGCAAGGTAGTCTTGTGAGTAGTACCTCTCACAAGGTCTAGGGATGACTCAGGTTGGCCGTCTCTGGCGGGGAGCGTGATGAGCCACCTCAGCTGTTTGTAGGCATGCGATGGCTGCTCGTCTCCTATGGGTGCATGTAGTTGAGAAATTTCTTGGCTCTAAGGACAGGTGGGATGCTGAAGGATAACTTCAGCTGGTCCCTTATTAATTAATTCATTGGTGATGGTTTTGAAGTCGAGCGAGTTATCGTGTGACTTTCTCGAAGACGTCGTCTGGTAGGAATTCGAGGACTGCATCTGCTTTACGTGTTGAGGAGGTGATTTTTTTCAATAGGAAGAATGTTTCTGTCATGTAGGACATGGAGGTAGACGTATGGAGGTGGCAGTGAGGTCTCGCTGGATAGGCTGGCATCGTTGGTGTTGGCTGGGTCACTCCTCTCAGTGGTCATCAATTTAGCGATTTATTCATTCAACAAACAGACAGGTCAGTAGCACTTGGTAGCAAAAATGTAGCATCTGACATCAGAAGAACAGAAACAGAGGTTTAACACAATCACTTGTGTTTGTTGACAGATGAAAATACATATGAATTGACATACACAATACAGGACTGAAGTTAAGTTACATATGACTGAAAAGCTGACATTGCAGTGCTTATGATGATGACGATACATTTAATATGATAATAACAAAGGCAATATATGTATAAGAGATATGTGATGTATGCTACGTTTCTTGTGTCCACGCGTTGGGGCGTGGAGTTGTG
>NC_087218.1:18151152-18175485 GCF_015104395.2 Macrobrachium nipponense | reverse complement strand
CTTGGACCTAAAATACCTGACAAAGCTCTTAATCATAAAAGAGCGAGGCAAGGATTGGAAATTAACTTGTTCTCGGCTAGAAATCCCAAGGAAAACAAGCAAACTGCATTTCCTTGGAACAAGCCCACTTATCTATAGCATGGCTCTCACTTAAGTGCCATATCAAGGTTCCAAGGTATACTGCCACTTCTTAATGCCTTGTGGTGTCAAAAAATCTTATTAAAGATGGCACAATGTGCTTTCTGAACCATGCTTGAAAGGTAGCCCACTTCGCCTGATATACTTTATCAGAGGAGTGTCGTCTGCACTTGGCGATAGCTTGTGAAGCTGGTCTTGAAAAGCCTTTCTTATGGAGGAGCTTCCTGATATTAAGAATCCTGTCGAGGCAGAGAAGACAAACCCAGATGAAACTGCCAAAAATGGGGTTGTCTGAGAAGCAGTCTCTCTTGCAGCAGTAGTCTTAGGAAATCCACTAGTAGCAATATCAGGTCTTAGAACCACTCCTTTGTTGGCCAAAAGGATGCCACTAGAATCATGGATACATTTTGGTAGCTCTGGAATTTGTTTATATAATACTTGCCTGATCATACTCAAGAGGTGGAAAGGCATAGAGGTGTTTGTCTGACCAGTCTTGAAGCATGGCATCTGTTGTCCATACCAACAGATCTGGGACTGGCGAGCAGAAGAGAGGCAGATGGTTGTTTCTTGATGTGGCAATCAGATCCAAGATCGCTGTTCCCTATGACTTCCAGAGATCCAAGATTGGTGTTCCTCATAACTTCCAGAGATCCAGGCAAACTTCAGAGTCCTGTGTCCATTCCATTTGCAAGACTTATTTCTGGCAGCTCAGTTCGGCCATCAAAATGTTGGGTTTTCCCTGAATGAATTGCGTCAGAAGGGTGGTCTGATTCCGATCTCCCCAAAGATGATCTTTCGTTACCTCATACAGGAGAAAGTGTTCCCCCTTGGTTCTTTATGTATGAAAGGGAAGGAAGTCATATTGTCTGAGTGTATAGTCACTACCTTGCTGAATACATAAGACCTGAAGTACTGAAGTCCCAGTTGTACTACTTTCAATTCTTTGACGTTTAAATACCAATTCTCTTGTTCCTGAGACGACTTTAACAAGACTTCCTTGCCTCCTAAGATCAGTCTCCAACCTAGATTTGACACGTCTGAGTAGAAGTCTAAGTTGGGACTCACTGGAAGGAAGGATTTCCCTTCCGAAATTCTTCGTTCTACACTCCGCCAATGTAGATGTAACTTTATTTCAGGAGTCACTGGGAACACTACTGAATCTGGGACTACCTTCCTGTCCCAGTTGATTACTAAAAAATACTGAGGTGGTCTCATATAAAGTCTGCTCAGGTGAATGAACTGTTCTGTTGATGATAATGTCCCTACAAGACTCATCTAATTGTTCAAGGAACACTGATTTAGAAAGAGAAACTTATCGACCAACTTCAGACCCAATTCTACTCTTTTGGGGATGCGGAAACTCGAAATACTCAAGAGTATTATCATGCCCAAATATAGAATCTGTTAAGAAGGAATTAATTAAGGTTTCTGAGTATTTATCATCAAGCCCAGGTCCTGGGCTAACAGAAGGGTTTTCTGGAGTTGCTCTGAACACTTTTAACTGATTGGCTTTGAGCCCAATCAGAGTTAAGAGGGATATCCTTACTCCAACCCAATGCAACCATTTTGCTAAGGGGGTAAGAACTCTTGTACAAACCTGTTGTGCCATCGAAAGACCACAACATTGTGCGGAATTGGAACACTTTGCTCCTGTATACAAACCTTAGGAATTTCCTGGTGTCATCCAGTCTCCCTGGCGAATGGATGAAAAGAATGGTACGGTTTGTTTCCATCCCGAATTTTCGCTTCGTGAAAACATTCAGAGCGCTGATGTCTAGGACGGGCCTCCAGCCCAGACACTTTTGGCGCCACAAACAGGTGGTTGTGAAAGCCGGGGGAGTTCACTCTCCCTACCACTTCTATTGGCCCCTTCTCTATGAGAGACGAGACTTTCTCAGAAGGGTTAAAGCCTTCTTTGAGCCTTTGGAGTAACCTGTTAATGCCACTGGAAAGTTGGTTAAAGGTGGCCTCTCCTAAGAACGTTGACTATCTATGGCTCTACCCCTCTTTCTCTCTCCATTTTTCCCAAAAAAGGAGGAGTCTGGCCCCTACCTACAGATTTAGAAGAGGATTTCTTGATTGTCCTGGGGGCAAATCTGCTGGGAAAGGGCCACATCTGTAGGGGTGATATTGCCCTGGATAGGTGTACTGAAACTTTCTTTGAACGTCTAGAGGATTGAGATGGATTTCCTGAGTTTTTTTTCTTTTTTCTTTTTTAGGATATGTATTCCCCTGAACAATGCCTTGTGGGAATAGATCTTGATGGTCCAGCTCCTAGAAAAGGAGGACAGATGTCTAAGAGTAAGTTACCCCCTTAGAAGTACAAGAACACCAAAGTTCACTCTTATTCAGAACACCCATCGCATATAGGGAAGCCAACTCTTGTGCACTATCTCTGATCCCTTTGTTAATACATGACAGGACCCCCAACCAGTCAGAGGAAGCTCATCAGTAAGATCAGGGCAGTCTTTAACCTTTGTGCAAGAGTGCCCACCACCCAGTCAAGAAAACTAAGCACCTCAAATACTTTAAACACTCTCTTGAGGAGGTGAGCTAACTTGGTAGTGTTAAACATAATCATTGCCAAAAATCAATAAGCCCAAAGAAATCCCCCTGGGAGGAGGCAGACTCCCAGAGAAGGAGCTTCCCCAGTGGGGTAAAACTGGTGTCTTCTCTTAGATAATCTTGAAGGAGGGAAGCAAAAAATGGCTTTGCCCAGAGCCCTCTTTTCCAAAAACCAACCGTCAATCTCACTGAGTATTTTCTTGGACAAAGAAAGGACTAGTTTATTAAGCTTCAAAGAACCTCCTGAATGAGCTTCCTTGAGAAAAGCAGAAGTGGGTGATGACAGAACAGCAAGAGCAAAGAACTCAAGAAAGGTCACAAGTAAACACTTAAGCAAAGACACTTAGGCCAAGGGCAAGTATCTCGAGCAAGGATATCATCATCATCCTACTTATCTGAAAAAACTGGAGACAAAGCTAAATCCAGCACCTGAGGAGTAAAAGGAGGAGGAACCACCTGAAGAGAGGGAGAGCGATGTGCAGAAGTAGCAGGTGGGAGGTCAACCAAAGGAGCTCCCACTACCAAAGAAATATAAAAAAAATCTCAGTCAGAATCCAAATGAGCAGAAGAAGGCAGGCGATTGGTCACTAAAGGGCACTCTGCTCCTGCTAACGATCCATAAGATACCAAGCAAACAGGTGCTATAGGCCACTTTGACACATTCAGGCATTCAGACGAAATTTGAAAATCCTTAGAGTTAACTCGACACTGAAGGGGGATCGCAGATTAGACCTGGGCATTTGAAGGCTCTCAGGAAAAGATTCTATGTGAGGCAAAGAGTGCTTACAAAAGGACAAGCACTTGGAAGCCACACTCTGATTCTCAGCAAAGGGAAAACCAGAAGAAAAATGTTCTGGCTATCCCAATGACTGCAAGACTGACACAGACTAGATAAAGGATACCTGGTTCTCTTACATGGCACAGAGGGAACCGAGACATCCATTGCACACCTTTTCAGTGGGCGAGGCTGCATTGATGTCTGGAAGAAAACTCATCTGAACTTCCAACAGGTTCAGCAAAGGGCAACTAACCATGGGCAGATCCCACTAACCTCCCTCAGGCCACCAGTTTGACTCCTTCCAGGTTTAGGGGATTATGTCACTGACCTTGCCTACGAGAATTGGTGGACCGGGCAGCCACTTAATCAAACACTTTACTTGCACTAGGTGCTACCAGGCGCTCAACAGACAGCACTGACACTAGGCACAATCGGGCACTCTGAAACACTCCTACCATCTATAAGGACATTCACAGACGTAGCTAACTGTGAAAGCAACTCTACAATCAAACCAAATCTTATATTGATTTTGCACTCAAGACTGGCTGGCAATGATGTTGGGTTCAGAAGCGAGGGAGCTGGGTAAAGGAGCGCATACAGACACAGAACTGGGAACAGGGTCAATAAAAATTACAGGTTCATCAACAATGACATCATTAACAATATCATTACAGGATTCTTGGCTAGCTAATGACTTAATAATTCGCCTAACAGTCATTTTTCTTTTCCTATCTCTTACAGGTTCATCAACACTGACATCATTAACAATATCATTGCAGGATTCTTTGGCTAGCTAATGACTTAATAATTTGCCTAACAGTCACTTTTCTTTCCCTATCTCTTGCCAATTTACTTAAGAGTGATTTTAAGGTCTTCCACTTCTTATTGTCAAAGTCAGCACATTCGCTACAATTTAAATCTATTGAACACACCTGTCCTCTGTAATCTGTACACAGTGTTAGAATTGTAAGATTCTTCTGTAAGCCGTGTATTACAGGCTTTGCCAGAAGCACTTGAGTCCAACATAATTGTCAAGTACAAAAAGTGTCGTAATCAGGAATAGTCAAAATTGAACAAATACTGTCAAAACCAGGAATAAATAATGCCTATCCCTCTCTAAATGTGCTATAAGTCTATAGTGCAAACCAAGAATACTTCACAAAACATATGTCAACCAGAAAGTATGAATTCCAATGCCAAGCTGGAGCTACTAACTGCAGTACAGCCATCACCCAGCAGAAACAAATTGAAGCCATTTTGCTAGTTCCTCTCTTTCCCCACTAGAAAATAGCACGACCCGTGAATTTCAAAATTCTAGCAGCTGATTCTAGAAACTTGTAGCTACATAATTACTCGGTAAGTTACCTATATAAAAATTTATGCTAAAAGTTTTGGATTATTAGATTTTTCTGTAAATTACATGTGCTTGATATTTTATTAGGTTTTCCTGTCAATTACATGTGCTTCAGATTTTATTAGGTTTTTCTGTCAAATACATATGCTTGAGATTAACATATCCCTAAATTGTAACTTTCCATAATGCTGTTCTTCCTATACATCAAAAAATGAAATAAAAATTCAAATTTGAGTCATGGAATTCAGAAGAGTAAATACAAAATCTCCATTGGAAAACATTTTATCTTGTTCTGTATAAATAAACATGAAACAAACATCCCCACAAGAGACATGCTATAATGTAAAACATGAAATAAATTATGCCCATAAGAGACAAAAAAAATTAACTTACCTATAAATTGTAACATGGCGCATCTGCCCAATTCTCCAGGCACGTTCCCTTGCCTGTGAGTCTGTGGATGGATTCCAGTCTGGGTCAAATATTACAACTCTGTCTGCTCCTGTCAAGTTCACACCTAGTCCTCCAACACGGGTTGTCAAAAGGAAGACAAAGTATGAAGTGTCCCCATTGAACTTGTCAATTAATGGTTGGCGTGATGACACAGTGGTGGTGCTGAAATATTTAGATTAATTAAAACCACTTGAATATACATGTAATAATACAATATACATAACACAGTACCATTACACCATAATAGTATAGTAGACTATGCCGTGTCCTTTGATATGGCAATAGTGAACACATTCTTCAAAAAGAAGAGGGAGCACTTGATAACATACAGGAGTGGCGGTAGATGCACACAAATAGATTACCTCCTTTACAATAGATCAAGGCTGGTGGAAGTTAGGAATTGTAAAGTAGTTATCCCAGTGACCACGTGGCCCCCCAACATAGGCTCCTTTGTATGGATTTAAAGATGAAAAGAGAAAAGAAAACGAAAAAGAATGGGGTAAAGAAAATCAAGTGGTATAAATTGTTAGGGAGGGATAATGATAAGAAGAGAGAGTTCAGGAGAAGAGTGCTGGGAGAGGTTGATCTGGGAATTGAAGATGTGGGAGAATGGTGGAGGCATAATGCATCAGTGATTAGAAGACATGGAAAGGAGATACTAGGGGAAACATCTGGAATAGTATGGGAGGAAAAGGAGAGCTGGTGGTGGGAAGAAGAGGTGGGGGAAGTGGTGAAAGGTAAAAGGGAGGCAAAGAAGAGATTTGAAGAGTCACAGCTGCAGGAGGACAGAGAAAGATTAAGAGAAAGAAACAAAGAAGTAAAAAGGGTGGTAGCTCAAGCTAAGGCAAGGGCATATGAAGAGGTTTATAATGAACTGGAAACCAAGAAAGGGTTGAGTAAGATGCTCAAACTGTCAAAAGTAAGAAATAAAAGAACAAAGGACATCACCCATATTAAGCAAATGAAAGATAGGAATGGTACTGTCGTAAAAAAGGAAGAAGACATCCTGAAAAGATGGAAAGAGTATTTCGAACAACTGCTAAATGAAGAAAATGAAAGACTTGTAAGAGAGGATGGACAAGTAAACATGGGAATGGTAATGGGGATATCTAGGGATGAAGTGATACGAGCCTTAAAAAGAATGAGAAATGGGAAGGCAACAGGACCTGACTTAATCCCAGTCGAAGTTGGAAAGCCTTAGGAGAGGAAGGGGTAGACATCTTGTATGATCTGATGGTAAAAATATTCGAACAGGAAAAGATACCAGAAGAATGGCGGGAAAGCATATTGATACCTATATTTAAAGGTAAAGGTGATGTCCAGGAATGCAGTAATTATAGAGGTATAAAACTAATGTCTCACACGAAGATTTTGGAAAGAATCATAGATAGCAGGCTGAGAGAGGAAGTTAGAATAGGGAAGGAACAGTTAGGATTTATGAAGGGAAGCGGCACAACGGATGGAATATTTTGCATAAGGCAGCTAATGGAGAAATTCAGAGAAAAAACAACGAGACCTGCATCTGGTATTCATAGACCTTGAAAAGGCCTATGACAGAGTGCCAAGGCAAGAAATATGGAGATGTTTGAGGGAGAAGATGGTGCCGGAAAAGTATGTCAGAATTATTCAGGAGATGTACAGGAATGTGTATACTAGAGTGAGGAGTAGTGTTGGTGAGACGGATGGATTTGAGATAGGAGTTGGATTACACCAGGGGTCAGCACTTAGCCCATTCATCTTCAACATCGTGATGGATGTAATGACCAGGGATGTTAGAGAAGCAGTGCCATGGTGCATATTATACGCGGATGACATTGTGTTGTGTTCAGAGGGGAAGGAGGAGTTGGAGGGGAGGTTGGAGAGGTGGAGAGCAGCACTTGAGGAGAGAGGAATGAGAATAAGCAGATCAAAAACCGAATATATGTGTTCTAGTATTACTGAGGACGGTGGAAGTAGCATAAGTTTGGGTGGGGAAGAAATAAAGAAAGTACAGAAGTTCAAGTACTTAGGGTCCGTATTGGAGGATAGTGGAAGCATGGACCAAGAGGTGAGACACCGAATTCAGGCAGGATGGAATAACTGGAGGTCTGCATCAGGGGTACTCTGTGACAAGAAGGTCCCTCTGAAATTGAAAGGAAAGTTCCATAGGACGGTGGTCAGACCAGCAATGTTATATGGAACAGAAACGGCAAGTATGAGGAAAACAGGAGAAGAAGATGGATGTAGCAGAAATGAGAATGTTGAGATGGATGTCGGGAGTAACAAGGGAAGATAGGATTAGAAATGAGTATATAAGAGGATCAACAAAGGTAGCTGAAATATCGAAGAAAATACAGGAAGGAAGGCTTCGATGGTATGGACACCTGTTACGAAGGGAGGAACGTCATGTTGGAAGACATACGATGGAAATGGAAGTGCGGGGTAGAAGGAAGAAGGGAAGACCAAGAAAGAGATGGCGTGATTGTGTAAGGGAAGATATGGAATTGAAAGGTATAAATGAGAACGAGGCACAAGACAGAAATCGATGGAGACGACTCATTCGTAATGGCGACCCCATATAAAAATGGGTTTAAGCTAGGAAGAAGAAGAGTACCATTACACCATATAATAACCTCTATTTTAGTATCATCATATCCAGATACAAAGGATAAGTTTACTAATAATACTTGTAAAAAAAGGAGGCTAGAGGAAATTGGGACAAAAACATTAAAACAAACCTTGGATACTTAACAGAAGGTGATAGAGTATTGTATAGTATAACAAGAGGGGTGCAAATTGGGAAATTCTCTTGTTCTTAAACTATCATTATTTGTAAGTTTCTTGGGCCCATCTCCCTTCCCTGCACTTCTCAAGGTGAATTTTGACAAACAGAAATGACATTATTTTCCCTCAGGGCCAGTTAGAGAGAGTGCTGAGCAATGAATGCACTAAAGGTCTCTTATAACAATATCTTTTAAGTTATTGTTATAAGAGACCTTTAGTGCATTCATTTGCAGTAAAATCTGTTTTACTGTAAAAACCTTTTCTATTGAGCCAGCTACATCACTTACCCATCCATTTTTAAATAAGAATGGCCTTCATCTATAAGCAACTTTTCAAGGATACACATCATCTGCCGTGACTGTGTAAAAAGAAGTACGCGATGCCCTTGTTTTGACCACAGTCGTAATATTGATTGAAGGACGTGCATCTTGCCAGATCGACCCCACCAACCATACTTCAATTCAGGCTTAAAGAAAACACTACGAATTATAAAGAAAGTTGTAATATTATTATAAACAACCCATTAAAATGCAATAAACTTTTGCAACCCAATCTCTATATGTGTCTCTCTATAAAGACAACTATGAGAATTATCAAGAAAGTTGCAACATTATTATAAACAATCCATTAAAATGCAATAAATTATTGCAACCCAATCTCTATATGTCTATCTCTCTATAAGAAAACTATGACTGTTTCCTACGGTATTATGGTAATTCAACAAAACTGAATCAAGTTATGTGGAGAAAAAGAAATCATACAAAACTATCTGGGTTTTCACTAATTAATTTTTGGCAGCTTCCTTCTTGAGAGCAATTGATTTTGCTGACTGTAATGTCTTCAATACATATGAAGAAAACCTATACCATTCTTAAATTGTTTCAACACCAACAAAAACGTACACAGTACAAGATATAGTTTAAGAGCAGGAAGACAATTCTGTCACAGTTAAAAAATGAAAAGACACCATCTAAGGTACAATTTTATGTCTACTAAAAACTGGCATCACAACCAAGAAAGGATACAAACAGTTTATAATCATGTTCCCTGTATATACAAACTGTTTACAATCATGTTACCTGTATAAAATTTAAAATTCCTACCCTGATAGCATTATGACCAGATTAAGAATGCTAGCATTTTGTAATCCCTCATGGAAACACTGTTCACTTGCACTTCATGGTAACAATTTATTATAGTTAATAATTATCAGAAATATCAGAAGATGGAATTCCATTACAATTGTGTTTGCAAGTCTTATAGGGAAGAAATTTGGTAAAAATTGAAATGATGTTTCAATCTGTTTACTCACCTGTAAACCAGATTCAAAACCATCATAGGTACGAGGTCCCCCAGTGTACAAATCTGGGTGATTGCAAATCTTCCGCAGATTAATTAGTCCCACAAAAACCTGAAATTCAAGAAATATTTTACGTTACCTACTCCCCTCACCTACTATTACACACTTAACTCCACACTCAATTTTTTTTTTTACATTACAGTAATGATTTAAAATAAGGTCAAACCAGGCTTTGGGAAAACCTTTACCATATGCATTTTATATACCATATATGTATGTATTTCCGCGAATAAAACGACCTCTAGATAAGATGAGGTACAAAATCATGGAAAATTTTCATGATTTTATCTCATATCTGTAGTAAAAGATGACTTATAAATTACAAAACCAAAATGCTTTTTGTAGAAAAGTGATTATTTGCAAAAATTAAACAGTACATCTGTATTTCATATAATAATGATGACTTTCATAAAGGTTGTTCTGCTTGTTGTATCCAATTACAGTATTACTTTTATCATATTGTTACTATAATACAAAATATAAACATCATCATGTACACCATTTGCATTTGATATTGTTTACATTCTCAAAATCTCAGCTGACTTAGTATTATCAATATCTTCATTGTCATTAGTTGTTAGAAGGCATAATAAGGAGATACCTTTTCTCGTAAATTAATGAAGTTGGTTGAAAATGTGCACATAAGTATTACTTCATTGTATAAGTATTAGGTGCGATTTCTCCAGTTCTGAAGATCACTTTCTCCTGGCCATTATTCAATTTATTCAGATCTCCACTACATGAGGGATGAACAAAAATGTATTTTATTTTTACTTATGGAAGCCACCATTGAGAATCAGCAGGATTTAACAATTTGACAATTTTAACAACTCTTAATAAATGCTCGATAGTTACAGTAAATGACGTCAGCAATCAGCTTAGTGGAGGTTGGAGGAGTAGTAGGAGTGTATTACAGTCAATGAGAGAGAGAGAGAGAGAGAGAGGAGGAGAGAAGAGAGAGAGAGAGAGAGAGAGAGAGAGAGAGAGAGCACGTCGTATTGCCTTGGTTAGGTTGTTACACTGATAGATATCTACTTGCAAAATTTGAATAACAGTTGTATTGAGAATAATGATAATTTCAATAAAACTTGTTTTACTGTACTTAATCATATTGCATCTATTATCATATTACAATATATGAACAGAGCAATGATGGGCCATTTGCATTCTGGGTTTGTTTACAGTCTTAAATGGCTAGTTTTGTTTACAGTCTTAAAATGATATTGTTATTTTACAATAAAGTTTTGTACATACTTACCTGGCAGACATATACTTAGCTTACGGTCTCTGACGTCATGATCAGAATTCAAAAACTCGCGGCTAACGCGACAGGTAGGTCAGGTGATCTACCTTACCCGCCGCTGGGAGCGGGTGTAAGAAAGAACCATCATACCTTTCTTGCCAGATTTTTTCTCTCTTATACCTGTCTCCTGAGGGGAGGCTGGGCGGCGCCATCAATCGTATATGTCTGCCAGGTAAGTATGTACAAAACTTTATTGTAAAATAATAATATCATTTTTGTACATGAACTTTCCTGTCAGACATATACTTAGCTGATTGACACCCTTGGTGGAGGGTACAAGACAGAAAATAACAAAGAAAAGGTAAACAACACCTGTTGTAGGATAAACATAACCTTGGTTCTTACCTGTTTAGGCTGAAGACTTCATAGATACTGTCTATTAGTCTGCATAGCCATAAGAGCTACAGCGAGGGCGTGACCTACAGCTGAAAAGACTCTTTGGGTCTACTAACGGGACTTGATATCCGCTTACTTAGTAGAATCCAAGTCGGATCATGTCAATGGGGGTTCGCCCTCTTCTATGACAGAACCTGTCCACTACCAACGCAGGGAGCTTCAAACCAAATCCGATCACCTAACCAAACTAACGTTATTAGCATTACGAAACTAAAAAAGATGCCTACCTGCATCATTTTTCATACAACCATATGAACTCAATTACCAAAAAAAAAACAAGGGAAAAAACTACTAAGGATATGTTCCAGCTCCCTGCCCCAGCACCGAATCCGCCGATACGTACGGGCCTAACGCGAAGCACTCGTCATACGTAATACTGACGTCTTTTAGGTAGTGGTTGGCGAATACTGAATTACATCTCCAGAATGTAGTTTTCATCAGATTCTGAAGAGACATATTCTTCTTAAAGGCCAAGGAAGTGGCAATTGCTCTCACTTCATGAGCCTTGACTTTTAGGAGCTTGAAATGTTCTTCATTACAAGATCTATGTGCTTCTTTCACAACACTTCTAATGAAGAAAGACAGCGCATTCTTCGGACAATGGTCTGCTGGGGTCCTTTACAGAGCACCATAGTCTGTCCTCAATGCCCTTAAGGGTTTTCTTCTTCTGAATGGGGTAGTATTTTTTAAATAACTCCTAACAGGGCAAAGAGTTCTTTCAGGTTCTTCCCTACTAGGGCAGATAAAACCACGAACCTCAAAAGTTCCTTGGCCAAGGATTTGAGGGGTTCTCATTTTTTGCTAAAAACGAAGGAAGGAAGGAACAAACCACGGAATCTCCTTTGAAACCTACCCTTCCTTCTAGGGCATGAATCTCACTAACCCTTTTAGCAGATGCTAAAGCCATGAGAAAGAGAGTTTTCCTCGTGAGATCCTTGAAGGAGGCTAAATGTGGTGGTTCAAACCTAGCGGACCTCAGGAAACGAAGAACCACATCCAGATTCCAACTTGGAACTTCGTTCGAAGTTTTCTTGGAAGATTCAAAAGATCTTAATAGATCATGAAGATCTTTGTTATTCGAAAGATCTAAATTCCTATGTCTGAACACCGCAGCCAGCATGCTACGGTATCCTTTGATAGTAGATAACTGCCAAACCGCATTTTTCTCTGAGGAAAACTAGGAAATCTGCTATCTGAGTCACAGAGGTACTGGAAGAGGAAAACTTCTGGTTCCTGCACCAACGGCGAAAGACGTCCCACTTCGACTGGTAGACTTTAAGGGTCGAAGGTCTTCTAGCTGAGGCGATAGCCTTAGCAAGCTTTTGTCGAAAACCCCTTCGCTCTGACAAGACTTTTGACAGTCGAAAGCCAGTCAGATTGAGAGCGGGGAGGTTCTGTGATACCTGTCGAAGTGGGGTTGTTTGAGCAAATCTTGTCTTTGTGGAAGTGCTCTTGGAAAGTCCACCAACCATTCCAGTACCTCTGTGAACCAATCTTGGGCGGGCCAGAACGGAGCTACTAGCGTCATTCTTGTCCTCTCCGAGATAGCAAATTTCTGAGGGTTTGTCCTAGTACTTTGAAGGGGGGAAAGGCGTAGACGTCTAGCCCTGTCCAATCTAGGAGAAAACGCATCCACTGATACTGCTCCTGGGTCTGAGATCGGGGGGGAGCAGTAAAGTTCGATTCTTGCGTTCTTTGCTGTTGCAAAGAGATCGATGTGAGGTCTGCCCCATCTTCTCCACAGGTCTTGGCATACTTCTGAGTGGAGGGTCCACTCGGAAAGGCAGGAGTTGATTCTTCCTGCTCAGGAGATCGGCCCTGACGTTCCTTTCTCCCTGTACGAATCTGGTGAGAAAGACTGATCTTCCTTGTTTGAGACCCACAGCAGAAGATCCCTTGCTTTGTTTTTGACAGGGAGAAGGAGTGCGTCCCCCCCTGTTTTTTGATGTGCGCCAACGGGGCTGTTTTGTGTTTGTCCGAATTGACCTGGCACTACTGCATTTCGGACGTGGGGTTCGAAGGCTTTTCAATGCCGATCCAGACTGCCATCAACTCTTTCTTGTTGATGTGCCAGGACACCTGATCCCCCTTCCAGGTGCCTGACACTTCTCTTGTCCCGAGTGTCGCTCCCCAACCTGCCTCCGATGCGTCGGAAAACAACACATGGCTGGGGTTCGGCATGTAGAGAGACATTCCTTCCACAAATCGAAGTGGGTTGTTCCACCACCGAAGGTCTCTCTTGATTTCCCTTGAGATCTTGAAGGAGAACTCCAGATCTAGGGAGAGACGCCTCCAGTTTCTGGTATAGGAAGAACTGTAGAGGCCTGAGATGCAACCTTCCTAGAGAAACGAATTGCTCCAGCGAGGAGAGTGTCCCCACAGACCTCATCCACTCCCTCGCTGTGCATGCATCTTTCTCTAGGAAGGTCGTTATTCTCGTAGCAACGAGCTATCTCTCTGGCGACGGAAAGCCCGAAAAGCCAGAGAAGCTATCCGAATCCCCAGATAGATCCTCTCTTGACTGGGGATTAATTGAGACTTCTGGAAGTTCACCAGAAGTCCCAGCAAACTTGCCAATGTAAGGGTCTTTTGAAGGTCCTCCAGACATCTTTCTTGAGGACCCTCTGCTCTGATTAGCCACGTCGTCGAGATAAAGCGACACCCTCACTCCCTCCAAATGTAGCCACTGCGCCACGTTTTTTCATTAACCCCGTGAAAAACATTGGGGTGCAGTTGATAGGCCGAAGCACAAGGCCTTGAATTGGAAGATGTTTCCTCCATCATGAAATCGTAGATACTTCCGTGTGAAGAAGGATGGATCGGCACATGAAAGTAAGTAAGCGTCCTGAAGGTCTAGGACACCTCCAGTCCCCTGGACGAAGAGCCGCTAACACTGAGGAAGTTGTCTCCATGGCGAACTTCCTCTTTTCCACAAAGACGTTCAGGGCGCTCACATCCAACACCGGTCTCCATCCTCCTGAGTTTCTTCGGAACTAGGAAAAGTCTGTTGTAAAAGCCCGCAGAGCGGGGATCTTTCACTAGTTCTATAGCCTCCTTCTCTAGCATGAGATCTACTGCTAGAGAAAGGGCTTGATTCATGATGGGGTCCTTGTACTTGGCTACCAATTCCCTCGGAGTGGTCGTCAATGGTGGTCTTGACGAGAAGGGAATGAGGTATCCTTTGCTGACAATCGATAGGGTCCAATTTGTCTGCCCCTTTGTGGGCCCAGACGTCGGCAAATTTCAGTAGTCTGGCACCCACTGATGGTCTGGAGTTCCTTGACCGCTATTTGGTTCCCTCTTGACTGACTTAGAGAAGGTTTTACCTCTCTTAAAAGGTCTAGTCCCTCTGGTTGCAGAACCTCTGACAGCGGGTCCTCCTCGAAAGGGCTCCTGTCTCAGAGGAGTCTCTTTCTTGTCTTGGGTTGGAAGACAGAGCGAGGTTTCCTGGCCGCCTGGGCTAACATGTCCTGAGTAGCCTTAGCTGAAAGGGCACTTCGAGACATCTTGGATAATTTTCTTGGGGAACAGAAGCGGAGAGAGTTGAGCATACAAGAGCGAGGCCCTTTGTGCATGAGACACTGCCTTCGTGAGAAACGAACAGTAGACCGACCGGACCGTTTCTTAAGCACTCCAGCTCCAAACAGTGAGGAGACTTCACTCGATCCGTCTCTCACTGCTTTATCCATGCAAGTGAGTACACAGTTAAGATCTTCAGGAGACAGAGCACTGGGGTCTTGGTCTTATTAGCCAGCACACCTAAAGACCAATCAAGGAAGTTGAAAACTTCCAGGACTCGGAACATTCCCTTCAGTAAGTGGTCAAGTTCGTTCATTCCCCACGTAGTCTTGGCGGACAAGAGGGCGGAACGACGAGCAGCATCCACTAATGAAGAGAAGTCCGAGTCCGCAGACGAAGGGAGAGCGAGGCCTAAAGGTTCTCCCGATTCGTACCAGAATCCCAATCTTGCCGGTCAGTTTAGACGGAGGGAAAGAAAAAACCGTCTTCCCTTTCTCTTCCTTAGAAAGGAGCCATTTCCCCACCCCAACCTCTCAGCGCCTTCTTCATGGAAACAGTAGGTTTCATCCTTACACAAGACGAAACCTTCGACGTCTTCGAAGTGGAGAATAACGAAAGAGGAGAAGGGGGAGCCACAGGAGAAAGGATATCTCCAAACTCTTGCAGGAGTAACTCTGTTAGTTTTCTTATAGGAGGAAACTGAGGCGTCTTTTGGTCCTTCTTCTTCTGAGGGGTCCTGTTCCTCCTGAGCTGAAGAGCCCTCCTGATCCTTAGAGGCGGGCGACTATTCTTAAAGGAGTCTCTAGAGGAAGTTAGACGTATACGTCTTGGAGACAATGCTTCAGGCAAGTGTCTACTTGCAACATCCTTCTTGTCTGGAGGAGTGCGTTTCCCAGATCCAGTTTGAGCCTAATAGGAGTCAGGCGGCAGTCAGGTGCAGAGCGCCTGTTTGAAGAAGAACTTCTATCACAGGCTCTTGGCGCCTATCCAAAGGAGAGCGGCTCTACCAGGCGAACGGCGCCTGCCATACGAAAAGCGCCTACCAGGCTCTTGGCGCCTGAACCGAGGCGAGAGAATCTCTGGCGACGAGCGCCTACTAGGAGAGCGTCTACCAGGGGAGAAGCGCCTGCTAGGCTCTCGGCGCCTGACTCGAGGCGAGTAAAAGTCAGGAGAAGAGCGCCTGCCAGGCGAAACGCGCCTAACAAGCTCTTGACGCCTGTCCAGCGAAGGGCGCCTCCACAAATCGCGAATGCCAGGCCAAAAGATCGGGTACTTCACCAAAAGTCCGTAGAAGAAACAATCCAGGGCGGAAAACGAGAAAAGAATCCAACTGTCAAGAGGTACCGACAACAGGTGTGGTCGACACCGACGACAGAAAAAATCTGGCAAGAAAGGTATGATGGTTCTTACACCCGCCTCCCAGCGGCGGGTAAGGTAGATCACCTGACCTACCTGTCGCGTTAGCCGCGAGTTTTGAATTCTGTCGTGACGTCAGAGACGTAAGCTAAGTATATGTCTGACAGGAAAGTTCATGTACAAAAATAATCAGCTGATCGCATTTTACCGATATCATCACTGTCTTTAATTGCCGAATAGAACTTAATTTAGAGATCTGTAGTACATTCCTTTTGTAAGTTATCAAAGCTGGGTTTAACAAAGCTGATTCTACATGTTTTTCATACATATGTTGTCTAAAAGGGAGACCATTGTTTTGTTAACGTTCCATCACCATTCTCACACAACCGTTAATAATACAATAATGAACGATAATTTTCGTACACAATTATCATTCATATGACTGAATTGTCCTATACAGCTACAAACAGCTTTGCAATGTTGTCTCACTTGATGTTTGCTGCAATGTTGTTAAAAAAGCATGGGGAAACGTGATTATAGAAAGTGTCATAAAATTATTTAAAAATTGCCATTGATAGTACCGAAGATGATTTGTATAATAGCGATGACAAAGCCAAAGTTGACTCAACAGAACCAGACTGGAATTCCTATGATGGTGGTATGTGTGATGACTCATGCTTACAGTTTCTCAGCTGGGATCGTATAGATAAAAGTTGGTTTCATCAGTAGTACAGAATTATTCCTCAAATAGGCTATTTATGAAGATATGGCATTAATATCTAAGGTAACAATAAAAATGGTTTTAAACCTTTATCATCAGTTTATTTCATAATATGAATCTTAATGTATGTTGGTTATTGCGCCGAGGCTAGTCTACCGATACACATTAGCATTCAAGATTTGATTTTTAGAATTGTAGTACGTATTAGGGGTGAATCTTAAGATTTAAAAGTTCTTATATGTGGAAATACACGGTACATAGTAATAATTGTATAACTACAGGACATAAGATTATACAACCATTGTCCTTTGGATCTGGATTCCAAATATTTAGAAGTCAAATAACCAGACACTACAGATATGAAAATGAAGTTTACTAACATTACTTTGATAAAAAAATATTTGCTATTTGTCTCTAATCAATTGAGCAGAAGCATGTTTTTTTCTCACACTAATCTTTTAATTACCATCAATTATGTGAAAAGTATAGCTGGCCTAAGTTTACAATTACTGTATTCATGATACCAAAAATACACAGCAAAACTAAAATGCATGGACAAATACAGTAAAATAATATAATAATGATTTATCCCAAAAATCTTCAGTTTTAATGTAGAGTAATACAGGCACAAGTAGAAAAGGGCAAAGGCAACAAAATTTTATGGAAAATTGGGGACCAAGACTCTGGACCTCGTATTTAAGGCTTGCACTGAGCTCACCTCTCACTTTTGCTCTCCTTTGTGGTGCATCGTGTTATTTTTGTTTTAAGCTCTATCTCAAAATCAAGTTATCCAGGTTAAATCTTATGGAATAATATATGAGCAAGTATCAACATATCTCCAAACTGGGTGTGATTATAAATGCTCAAATCACAACAGGATCCATCAAGAAAACTTACCTTTCATTCTCTTCCTCCCATAATCCATTTAACTTGATCACCATTGAGGTATTCATGATAAGCATTTCTCTGTTTTTTCTTCTGTTAAACTGCAGAACAATACCTGCGTTTGTGATAAAAGGGGAAAGAAGCATTTTATATAAAAAATATACTGCAACATTATAATGGTAAAAAATTCAGTTAAAATTATAATAATAAAGCTACTTCAATTTATATTCTCAAAAATGTGAAATACTTATAAGATTTTGGATAGAACAAGCACTGTGATTCAAGGATACCAAGACGTAAATATAAATTACACGGCCCTTTTCCTCCCATTTATTGAAGGTTGTCTGTTCATACAAAAAAGTGATGTCTTAGTGGTTTTCATTATTAAAGTACAAAATAATTAAAATAAATATGTACCAAAGTGTACTCTAGGATTAGTAAGATCATATATGCATCAATCCCTGTCCTTCTTAACAACATGCACTGCATGGCATACACCACTGTGTTGATGGTTCTTTGCAGCACCCTTCAGCCACCAGGCACGGCTTCATTCCCTTTTTTTCTCTCTTCCACCTGGCAGTCGAACTGTACCTTGCTTTCAATTTTAGTTTTTCTTTACAAACTATTGTTGTTGTTAAGTGAATCCTGCTTAGTCTTGAAATATAACTCTGTAGTCTCATTAAATAGCTAAAAAATTAACTTCAATTCCCATTTCACAACAATTTAAATATGTTATTTTAATAAATTTTACAGCAAGAGAGTATGACGTGAAAAATTAATAACCTACATATTTAATAGTGATAACAATAATGCAGTAACGAAATAAACCTATTTTTTTTTTTATTTCCTTTCAGACATCACCCTAATAAAGTTTTGTAATATTTCCATTTATGAGTTCAGACAGGAAATTGGCTCTCTCCTCTCTTGTCTTGTGGAATTTTCTGCCTAAATTTGCAACTTCGCCCTAGAGTCCATTTACACCTTTTTCCTCAAAGATCCTCTGGCCCTTCCTACAGGTCTTTTATCCTTCTCATCCCTTCTTACCACATTCCCAAACCATCTCTCTACTTTCCAGCAGCTGGATACCACATCTCTGCAATTTCATAATATGTAATACCTTTCCATCCAACTACAAAAATAAACAAACATAATTTAAGCATATTTTGCAGAATAAAAACTGTGGGGGAAAACTCATACAAAAAGCACAATTCTTTGTTACTGAAGGGATTAGTTATATGACAAGAGGTTAAGGTGTAAATCACACAATAAAAACGGTTATGTAACTACAAATCTATGAGGAAAAGATGTATTTTTTTTTCAAATGAATTTTTCCCAATACAGAATACAGGCGGTCCCCGGGTTACGACTGTTCCGGCCTTACGACGTTCCGAGGTTACGACGCTTTTTCTTAATATTCAATGGAAAAAAAAATCCGTCCTGGGTTACGACGCTTGTTCCGAGGTTACGACGCTGACGCTTCCGACGCTCCGAGTTAACGACGCTTTTAAAAAAACTCATACTATGATAAAAATCCTTTATAGTTTAGCACAGTATAATTAATAATAAGTTTCTGGTTAGATTACAACAATTTTAAAATTTTTGAGGTTATGATGATTTTCGACACTTTTTATGTCGTATTCTCTATGTTTTTTAGTGACGCCTCATATGCGGAACTAGTTTCCGATGCGAATGAATACATACTAGCTTGCGGTGCGCAAAGTTTACATATAACAGTCCAAAAGCACAAATAATGAAAAAAATCATTGCTTGTTTCCAGTAATAATAACAAAACGAAGTTTCTGTTAGAAATTACAAGATGAGAGAGATTACAACGAGAGAGAGAGAGAGAGAGAGAGAGAGAGAGAGAGGTGTCTTCCGACGCTCCGAGTTAAGGACAGAGAAGTGTTCGTTTCGTTAAACGGCCTCTGACTCATGCCAGTAAATGTTTTGTTGATACTAATAACATAAGCCTATTTAAAGATACGTTTACTTTAATTAGTCTATATGATACGTAAATAGTAATCAACTGTTCTTGTAGCCCTCAAGATTTGGCAAAATCGAAGTATCCAAAGAGAGACATTATCCAGTAGTAATTTGATCAGAGAAGAGAGAGAGAGAGAGAGAGAGACACCTTGGCAACAATGGTCACCGTCTCGGGGGATTGACGTAACATTTATTTTCTGAACAGATAGGACAGAGAAGTGTTCGTTTCATTAAACGGCCTCTGACTCATAGCAGGAAATGTTTTGTTGATACTAATATATAAGCCTATTTAAAGATACGTTTACTTTAATTAGTCTATATGATACGTAAATAGTAATCAGCTGTTCTTGTAGCCCTCAAGATTTGGCAAAATCACTCCAAGTTGTACATAAAACTTCAAGAATGTAGTGTCACCAGAGGATTACAATAGTTTTTTAACCTTCAAGAACCAGCATTCTTGATGAAAATAACTCCAGGTTGTACATAAAACTACAGGAAACAACATGTAGTGTAACCAAAGGATTACAAGTAAGGTTTTTATAACTTTTTATTAGTTTAAGACATATTTCCAAGCGTCGTTCCGGCTTACGACGATTTTCGGCTTACGACACGTCTCAAGAACGGAACCCCCGTCGTAACCCGGGGACTGCCTGTACACATGAAAGCTTTTGCCTATTACAGTTTACCTTGCCTCTTGTTACTCTCTGGTATTAACAATTAATTGTAGCATTACCATTTATTGTTTTAGTAAGAATCTTTTTATCACATACACTTGTGTGCCAATAAAATCATTTGTAAATCAGTTAACCAACATATTTTCAGCCAAGAAGAATCCGGACAATTTCATAAAATCAAAATAAATACATTTAAACAAAGCCCACCTCTTTTGAGTGACTGATAAATTACAGAATATGCCACCCTCATTTTTTAACATTTTAAAATGCCTATATTCAACAACCTCACTAAAATATGTCATTAGTTCTTCAGGTAGTATATCCACCTGCACTAAGAAATTTGCTTGACAAGTGAAGATAGAATGGTTCTTAAATAAGGATATAGTACGTATAAAGAAAAATGTTCACAAAATTCCCCTTAACAAGCTCCACTGGGAGTCATATTCATTCATTTGCCATTTTCCAATAAAATTTGCACTTAAATGTTATCCATTTTCTCACAAATCTGACTAACAATGAAGAAGCAATAACATTCAAAATTATACTAAACCATTTCTTATAGCCCCCTATGTGGTATTCTTTATTTTTCCTTCCAAACGAACCACACTAGCAGAAACTTTTGTTCAAGAACCAATTTCATAACTCATCTCAAGTAATGAATGGCAAGAGTTACCTGTTCATTTTTATCTGGCAGTGATAAGTGATTTCTCACATCATTCTTCATTCTCCGAAGTAAATAAGGGTTGATGGTATCTCGTAAAACAGATGCACATTTAAATGCTGTTTGGACCTGATGAAAAAGGATATAGTTAAGAGATAATTTAACCACTGACATTAGTAGAAGCAAACTATTACATAGCAAGCTATATAAATAATAGTGGTAACCATACTAACAGACAAGAGTAAAAAAAAAATTCTCTACCTAAATTTCCACATGCTGTACTGTATACCAAACCATAACTATTTGCAATGTAATTATTCTACTATTATGTTGCAATTTCATACACGGTACAACCAGACTGCAACTTAAACTCCTATTATATTGCACTATTATATTGCAATTTCACACGATGCAAATGCTAGTACAGTACTTTAATTTTGGTAATTTTATAAAATAAGAATTGTTTCCTAAACTTAACAAACCACCCAAACTAATATCAGTTCTGAACTAACATTTAATCGACTTCACTATATTCTAAAACTGCCATAGATTTTAATTTCCTACTAAGACAGGTGACAGGTTTCCCTCACTGCAGTCAGACCATATTTCTACATTCATACAAATTTAGGCCATATACTCTGTCATGTTTTTGGTAAAAACTGGCCAACACTTCATAAAATGCTGGCAATACATTCTAGTTGCTCTCATCACATATGTATTTATTTTGTAAATCATCTAGCATGCCAGTAACCAGTTATAAATGACGTCTTTATATTGCAGATTGTCAAAACAATAAAGACTTAATCATGTTCCTACTACCTAGTCAGATTACATAATACCATTTAGCAAAACATTCCTTTCAGTGGCCATTTTGAAGTAAAAGTTCTTGACACTTAAAAAGTTCACATTAAACTGAAATCTCTTGCAACTTTTTTCTCTAATCGTCTACCACTCAAAACATTGTGAAGAAATGTACTATAGCTTCCAACAAGAACCTCAACACTTTTTAACTTCTCCACTCAGTGATTATGAATGGCTTTCTTCTAAGCATCCTATAAAAATACAATGATGTGTACAAACACATCACGCATAAGACAAAAAAAAAACCATGCCACTTTAAACTGAAAGCATGAGCCGCTCATTAACATATCAACCTACTGTAGGATCCCCACATGGACCCCACACACCATCACAATGGCCCGTTAACCCTCTTACGCCGATTGGACGTATTAAACGTCGAGTCAAAATGTCTCCCGTATGCCGATTTGACGTATCATACGTCGGCTCAAAAAAGTTTTTTTAAAAATTCGCGGAAAAATACTTATAGGCCTCCACCCGAAAACTTTTGTATCACGCGCCTTGGGGGATGCTGGGAGTTCACGGATCAAGGCGTTGTTTTGTTTACAATCGCTACGCAGGCGCGCAAGCACGAATTTCTTTCTTATCGCACTAAAAAGTATCAGTGACACATCTCGGAAATTATTTCGTCACTTTGACATAATTTTTGCACCATTTTAAATTATCCTTTACATGAAGTATTATATATGAAAATGTGCGCAAATTCATGTAAAATACAACAAAAAATACTCATGATTGTAGCTTTTATCAGTTTTGAAATATTTTCATATAAATAACGATAAGTGCAAAAATTTCAACCTTCGGTCAACTTTGACTCTACAGAAATGGTCGAGAAACGCAATTGTAAGCTAAAATTCTTATATTATAGTAATATTCAATCATTTGCCTTCATTTTGCAACAAATTGGACGTCTCTAGCACAATATTTCGATTTATGGTGAATTTATGAAAAAACTTTTTCCTTACGTTCGTGCGATAACTCTTCCGATAAATTTTTTCGTGCGATTGTCCTAATGTTGCACCCTTTTAAATTTGCCGTTACATAAAGTTTTATATATGGAAATGTGCGAAATTTCATGCAACAATACAACAAAAAACAACCCATGGTTTGTAGCTTTTAATCATTTTTGAAATATTTTCATATAAATAACGTTAAGTGCAAAAATTTCAACTTTCGGGTCAACTTTGACTCTACCGAAATGGTCGAAAAACGCAATTGTAAGCTAAAACTCTTATATTCTAGTAATATTCAATCATTTACCTTCATTTTGCAATGACTTGGAAGTCTCTAGCACAATGTTTTCGATTTATGGTGAATTTATGAAAAAAAAAACATTACGTTCGCGCGGTAACTCTTCCGAAAAAAATCAGAATTTTTTGTGCGATTGTCGAAATGTTTGCACATTTAAAATTAGCTGTTACATAAAGTTTTATATATGAAAATGTGCGCAATTTCATGTAGAATACAACTAAAAATGATTGAAGGTTGTAGCTTTTCTCTTTTTTCGAAATATTTGCATATAAATCACGATAAATAGAAAAAAAAACCACGTTCGGTACAAATTTGACTCTACCGAAATAGTTGAAAAACGCAATTGTAAGCTAAAACTCTTACGGCCTAGTAACCTATTCCAGTCATTTTTCTTCATTTTGAAACAAATTTGAAGTCTCTCAAAAATAATTGTGATTTATGGTGAATTTTTGAAAAATATATTTACCTTCACTCCGCGCCCGCGATTCGGCGGCCGCAAGTCTTCCGCGAAAATACGTACATCGCATTGAATCCTAATATTTGCTCCTTTTCATATTAGCCTTTGTTATAGAGTTTCATATATCAAAATGTGCGCAAATTCATGAAGAATACAATAAAAATTAATTAAAGGTTGTAGCTTTTTCCATCTTCGAAATATGTGCATATAAATAAATATATATATTAAAATTTCGACATTCGGTGTCAAATTTTAACTCGTCCGAAATGGTCGAAATCTGTAATTCTAATCTAAAACTCTTACAGTATCGTAATATCCAATCATTTGTCTTAATTTTGAAAACAAATTGGAAGTCTCTAGAACATTATTTAGAATTACGGTGAATTTTTTGAAAATAACATTTTTTTACGTCCGCGCGTTACGAATTCGTACATCATTTTGTGATAATATTTTTCCAGTGTTGCTTTTATTGTTTTACTATGTATTATATATCAAAAGGATTGCAATTTAGTGTACAATACAACGAAAAAAAAAGTAACTCGTTAGCTTTGACCGTTTTTGCACAGCGTGATTTGAATACAATTATCTATGATTTTTTTTTTCGCTACATATATCGCATTATTTACATATGATAATGATATTATTTTTCATTTCTGATGATTGCATACTAAACTTCAGGCAATGAAAAAAAAATGAGCCAAAAATGAACTCTTAATCTTCAAAACTAAGCGCGCTGTGATTTTTTGAAAAAATTATTTTTCCGGTTCCGCGCTCACTCAAAACCGGCGCCGGCATACAGGAGAGGTTTTTGATTTTTTAGGGCTTCGGCGTAAGAGGGTTTAATATCACAACTCCACG
>NC_087218.1:18133609-18150652 GCF_015104395.2 Macrobrachium nipponense | reverse complement strand
CGTGGAGTTGTGATATTAACGGGCCATTGTGATGGTGTGTGGGGTCCATGTGGGGATCCTACAGTAGGTTGATATGTTAATGAGCAGCTCATGCTTTCAGTTTAAAGTGGCATGGTTTTTTTTTGTCTTATGCGTGATGTGTTTGTACACATCATTGTATTTTTATAGGATGCTTAGAAGAAAGCCATTCATAATCACTGAGTGGAGAAGTTAAAAAGTGTTGAGGTTCTTGTTGGAAGCTATAGTACATTTCTTCACAATGTTTTGAGTGGTAGAGGATTAGAGAGAAAAGTTGCAAGAGATTTCAGTTTAATGTGAACTTTTTAAGTGTCAAGAACTTTTACTTCAAAATGGTCACTGAAAGGAATGTTTTACTAAATGGTATTATGTAATCTGACTAGGTAGTAGGAACATGATTAAGTCTTTATTGTTTTGCCAATCTGCAATATGAAAGATGTCATTTATAACTGGTTACTGGCATGCTAGATGATTTACAAATAATACATATGTTGATGAGAGCAACTAGAATGTATTGCCAGCATTTTATGAAGTGTTGGCCAGTTTTTACCAAAAACATGACAGAGTATATGGCCTAAATTTGTATGAATGTAGAAATATGGTCTGACTGCAGTGAGGGAAACCTGTCACCTGTCTAAGTAGGAAATTAAAATCTATGGCAGTTTTAGAATAAAAGTGAAGTTGGTTAAATGTTAGTTCAGAACTGATATTAGTTTGGGTGGTTTGTTAAGTTTAGGAAACAATTCTTATTTTATAAAATTACCAAAATTAAAGTACTGTACTAGCATTTGCATTGTGTGAAATTGCAATATAATAGTGGTTTCATAGTGGATAGGAGTTTAAGCTGCAGTCTGGTTGTACCGTTTATGAAATTGCAACATAATAGTAGAATAATTACATTGCAAATAGTTATGGTTTGGTATACAGTACAGCATGTGGAAATTTAGGTAGAGAATTTTTTTTTTACTCTTGTCTGTTAGTATGGTTGCCACTATTATTTATATAGCTTGCTATGTAATAGTTTGCTTCTACTAATGTCAGTGGTTAAATTATCTCTTAACTATATCCTTTTTCATCAGGTCCAAACAGCATTTAAATGTGCATCTGTTTTACGAGATACCATCAACCCTTATTTACTTCGGAGAATGAAGAATGATGTAAGAAATCACTTATCACTGCCAGATAAAAATGAACAGGTAACTCTTACCATTCACTACTTGAGATGAGTTATGAAATTGGTTCTTGAACAAAAGTTTCTGCTAGTGTGGTTCGTTTGGAAGGAAAAATAAAGAATACCACATAGAGGGCTATAAGAATGGCTTAGTATAATTTTGAATGTTATTGCTTTTTCATTGTACTACCTGTTAGTCAGATTTGTGAGAAAGTGGATAGCATTTAAGTGCAAATTTTGTTGGAAAATGGCAAATGAATGAATATGACTCCCAATGGAGCATGTTAAGGGGAATTTTGTGAACATTTTTCTTTATACTATATCCTTATTTAAGAATCATTCTATCTTCACTTGTCAAGCAAATTTCTTAGTGCAGGTGGATATACTTGGTCACAGTCTATGTGAACTAGTAACAAGTAATTTAGTGAGGCTTGTTGACTATGTATTGTAAGTGGATGTACTTGCACATGTTCTTGGTCATAGTCTACCTGAAGAACTAATGACATTTTTTAGTGAGGTTGTTGAATATAGGCTTTTTAAAATGTTAAAAAATGAGGGTGGCATATTTTGTAATTTATCAGTCATTCAAAAGAGGTGGGCTTTGTTTAAATGTATTTATTTTGATTTTATGAAATTGTCCGGATTGTTCATGGCTGAAAATATGTTGGTTAACTTTTTTACAAATGATTTCATTGGCACACAAGTGTATGTGATAAAAAGATTCTTACTAAAACAATAAATGGTAATGCTACAATTAATTGTTAATGCCAGAGAGTAACAAGAGGCAAGGTAAACCGTAATAGGCAAAAGCTTTCATGTGTATTTGTATTGGGAAAAATTCATTTGAAAAAAAATACTTACTTTTCCTTCTAGATTTTGTAGTTACATAACCGTTTTTATTGTGATAATTTACACCTTAACCTCTTGTCATATAACTAATCCCTTCAGTAACAAAGAATTGTGCTTTTTGTATGAGTTTTTCTCCACAATTTTTTATTCTGCAAAATATGCTTAAATTCTGTTTGTTTATATTTGTAGTTGGATGGAAAGGTATTACAGATTTCGAAATTGCAGAGATGTGGTATCCAGCTGCTGGAAAGTAGAGAGATGGTTTGGGAATGTGGTAAGAAGGGATGAGAAGGATAAAAGACCTGTAGGAAGGGCCAGAGGATCTTTGAGGAAAAAGGTGTAAATGGACTCTTGGGCTAAGTTGAAATTTAGGCAGAAATTCCACAAGACAAGAGAGTGGAGAGAGCCAATTTCCTGTCTGAACTCATAAAATGGAAATATTACAAAACTTTATTTAGGGTGATGTCTGAAAGGAAATAAAAAAAAAAAAATTAAGTTTATTCGTTACTGCATTATTGTTATCACTATTAAATATGTAGGTTATTAATTTTTCACATCATACTCTCTTGCTGTAAAATTGATTAAAATACAGTTTTAAATTGTTGTGAAATGGGAATTGAAGTTAATTTTTTAGCTATTTAATGAGACTACAGAGTTATATTTCAAGACTAAGTAGGATTCACTTAACAACTACAATAGTTTGTAAAGAAAAACTAAAATTGAAAGCAAGGTACAGTTTGACTGCCAGGTGGAAGAGAGAAAAAAGGGAATGAAGCCGTGCCTTGTGGCTGAAGGGTGCTGCAAAGAACCATCAACACTGTGGTGTATGCCATGCATTCCATGTTGTTAAGAAGGACAGGGATTGATGCATATATGATCTTACTAATCCTAGAGTACACCTTGGTACATATTTATTTAATTATTTTGTACTTTAATGAAACCACTAAGACATCACGTTTTTGTATGAACAGACAACCTTCAATAAATGGGAGGAAAAGGGCTGTGCAATTTATATTTACGTTTTGGTATCCTTGAATCACAGTGCTTGTTCTATCCAAAATCTTATAAGTATTTCACATTTTTGAGAATATAAATTGAAGTAGCTTTATTATTATAATTTTAACTGAATTTTTTACTATTATAATGTTGCGGTATATTTTTTATTTAAAATGCTTCTTTCCCCTTTTATCACAAACGCAGGTATTGTTCTGCAGTTTAACAGAAGAACAGAGAAATGCTTATCATGAATACCTCAATGGTGATCAAGTTAAATGGATTATGGGAGGAAGAATGAAGGTAAGTTTTCTTGATGGACCCTGTTGTGATTTGAGCATTTATAATCACACCCAGTTTTGGAGATATGTAGATATTGCTCATTATTATTCCATAAGATTTGACCCTGGATAACTTGATTTTGAGGATAGAGCTTCAAAATTTTTAACACAATGCAACCACAAAGGGAGAGCAAAAGTGAGAGGTGAGCTCAGTGCAAGCCTTAAATACGAGGTCCAGAGTCCTGGTCCCCAATTTTCCATAAAATTTTGTTGCCTTTGCCCTTTTCTACTTGTGCCTGTATTACTCTACATTAAAACTGAAGATTTTTGGGATAAATCATTATTATATTATTTTACTGTATTTGTCCATGCATTTTAGTTTTGATGTGTATTTTTGGTATCATGAATACAGTAATTGTAAACTTAGGCCAGCTATACTTTCCACATAATTGATGGTAATTAAAAGATTAGTTTGAGAAAAAAAAAACATGCTTCTGCTCAATTTATTAGAGACAAATAGCAAAAAATTTTTTATCAAGGTAATGTTAGTAAACTTCATTTTCATATCTGTAGTGTCTGGTTATTTGACTTCTAAATATTTGGAATCCAGACAAATGGTTGTAATCTTATGTCCTGTAGTTTTACAATTATTACTATATACCGTGTATTTCCACATATAAGAACTTTTAAATCCTAAGATTCATCCCTAATACGTACTACAATTCTAAAAATCAAATCTTGAATTCTAATGTGTATTGGTAGACTAGCCTCGGCGCAATAACCAACATACATTAAGATTCATATTATGAAATAAACTGATGATAAAGGTAATAAAACCATTTTTATTGTTACCTTAGATATTATTGGCAATCTTCATAAATAGCCTATTTGAGGAATAATTCTGTACTACTGATGAAACCAACTTTTATCTATACGATCCCAGCTGAGAAACTGTAAGCATGAGTCATCACACATACTACCATCATAAGAATTCCAGTCTGGTTCTGTTGAGTCAACTTTGGCTTTGTCATCGCTATTATACAAATCCTCTTTGGTACTATCAATGGCATTTTTAAAATAATTTCATGACACTTTCTATAATCACGTTTCCCCATGCTTTTTTAACGACATTGCAGCAAACATCAAGTGAGACAACATTGCAAAGCTGTTTGTAGCTGTATAGAACAATTCAGTCATATGAACGATAATTGTGTATGAAAATTATCGTTCATTATTGTATTATTAACGGTTCTTTGAGAATGGTGATGAAACGTAAACAAAACAATGGTTTCCCTTTTAGGCAACATATGTATGAAAAACATGTAGAATCGGCTTTGTTAAACCCAGCTTTGATAACTTACAAAAGGAATGTACTATCTCTGAATTAAGTTCTATTCGGCAATTAAAGACAGTGATGATATCGGTAAAATGCGATCAGCTGATTATTTCAAGACTGTAAACAAAACTAGCCATTTAAGACTGTAAAAAAAAACCAGAATGCAAATGGCCCATCATTGCTCTGTTCATATATTGTAATATGATAATATATGCAATATGATTAAGTACAGTAAAACAAGTTTTATTGAAATTATCATTATATTCTCAATACAACTGTTATTCAAATTTTGCAAGTAGATATCTATCAGTGTAACAACCTAACCAAGGCAATACGTACTCTCTCTCTCTCTCTCTCTCTCTCTCTCTCTCTCTCTCCCTCATCTCTCTCTCTCCTCTCTCTCTCTCATCTCTCTCGTCTCTCTCTCTCTCTCCCTCCCCCTCCTCACCGCCCCCGCGTCCACTCCTCCCTCCTCCTCTCCTCTCGTCCCCTCACCTCCTCCCTCCGCATCCCCCCCCCTCTCACCTCCTCTCCCTCGTCCTCCCTCCTCCTCTCTCTCCTCTCCTCCTCCTCCGCTCCTCTCTGACCTCTCCTCTCTCTCCTCCACATTTCCATTTCATTGACTGTAATACTACTCCTCCAATCTCCACTAATAAATTCCGGTTTTTAGAATTCTGGATGAAGCAATTGTAAACCTACATTGACATAAACAACTGAATTGAGAAACAGCTGATTGCTCATGTCATTTACCGTAACTATCGAGCATTTATTAAGAGTTCTGTTAAAATTGTCAAGTTGTTAAATCCTGCTGATTCTCAATGGTGGCTTCCATAAGTAAAAATAAAATACACTTTTGTTCATCCCTCATGCAGTGGAGATCTCAAGAAAGAATACTAGTAAATAAAAGCTGCAGGTTATAGCCAAGGCCGAATAAATTGAATAATGGCCAGGCGAAAGTGATGTTCAGAACTGGAGAAATTGGACCTAATACTTATACAATGAAGTAATACTTATGTGCACGTTTTCAACCAACTTCATTAATTTACGAGAAAAGGTATCTCCTTATTATGTCTTCTAACAACTAATGACAATGAAGATATCGATAATACTAAGTCAGCTGAGATTTTGAGAATGTAAACAATATCAAATGCAAATGGTGTACATGATGATGTTTATATTTTGTATTATAGTAACAATATGATAATAGTAATACTAGTAATACTGTAATTGGATACAACAAGCAGAACAACCTTTATTAAAGTCATCATTATTATATGAAATACAGATGTACTGTTTAATTTTTGCAAATAATCACTTTTCTTCAAAAAGCATTTTGGTTTTGTAATTTATAAGTCGTCTTATACTACAGATATGAGATAAAATCATGAAAATTTTCCATGATTTTGTACCTCATCTATCTAGAGGTCGTTTTATACGCAGAAATATACGGTATATAAAATGCATATGGTAAAGGTTTTCCAAAAGCCTGGTTTGATCTTATTTTAAATCATTACTGTAAAAAAAAAATTGAGTGTGGACTTAAGTGTGTAATAGTAGATGAGGGGAGTAGGTAACATAAAATATTTCTTGAATTTCAGGTTTTTGTGGGACTAATTAATCTGCGGAAGATTTGTAATCACCCAGATTTGTACACTGGGGGACCTCGTACCTATGATGGTTTTGAATCTGGATTACAGGTGAGTAAACAGATTGAAACATCATTTCAATTTTTACCAAATTTCTTCCCTATAAGACTTGCAAACACAATTGTAATGGAATTCCATCTTCTGATATTTCTGATAATCATTAACTATAATAAATTGTTACCATGAAGTGCAAGTGAACACTGTTTCCATGAGGGATTACAAAATGCTAGCATTCTTAATCTGGTCATAATGCTATCAGGGTAGGACTTTTAAATTTTATACAGGTAACATGATTGTAAACAGTTTGTATATACAGGGAACATGATTATAAACAGTTTGTATCCTTTCTTGGTTGTGATGCCAGTTTTTAGTAGACATAAAATTGTACCTTAGATGGTGTCTTCATTTTTTAACTGTGACAGAATTGTCTTCCTGCACTTAAACTAGATCTTGTATTGTGTACGTTTTTGTTGGTGTTGAAACAATTTAAGAATGGTATAGGTTTTCTTCATATGTATTGAAGACATTACAGTCAGCAAAATCAATTTCTCTCAAGAAGGAAGCTGCCAAAAATTAATTAGTGAAAATCCAGATAGTTTTGTATGATTTCTTTTTCTCCACATAACTTGATTCAGTTTTGTTGAATTACCATAATACCGTAGGAAACAGTCATAGTTGTCTTATAGAGAGATAGACTTATAAGAGATTGGTTTGTAATAATTTATTGCATTTATTGGATTGTTTATAATAACGTTACAACTTTCTTGATAATTCTCATAGTTGTCTTTATAAAGAGAGACATAGAGATTGGGTTGCAAAAGTTTATTGCATTTTAATGGGTTGTTTTTAATAATGTTACAACTTTCTTTGTAATTCGTAGTGTTTTCTTTAAGCCTGAATTGAAGTATGGTTGGTGGGGTCGATCTGGCAAGATGCACGTCCTTCAATCAATATTACGGCTGTGGTCAAAACAAGGGCACCGCGTGCTTCTTTTTACACAGTCACGGCAGATGATGTGTATCCTTGAAAAGTTCCTTATAGATGAAGGCCATTCTTATTTAAAAATGGATGGGTAAGTGATGTAGCTGGCTCAATAGAAAAGGTTTTTACAGTAAAACAGATTTTACTGCAAATGTCACTTATCACACTAACTTAAAAGATATTGTTATAAGAGACTTTTAGTGCATTCATTGCTCAGCACTCTCTCTCTAACTGGCCCTGAGGGAAAATAATGTCATTTGTTTGTGTCAAAATTCACCTTGAGAAGTGCAGGGAAGGGAGATGGGCCTAAGAAACTTACAAATAATGATAGTTTAAGAACAAGAGAATTTCCCAATTTGCACCCCTCTTGTTATACTATACAATACTCTATCACCTTCTGTTAAGTATCCAAGGTTTGTTTAAATGTTTTTGTCCCAATTTCCTCTAGCCTCCTTTTTTTACAAGTATTATTAGTAAACTTATCTTTTTTATCTGAATATGATGATACTAAAATAGAGGTTATTATATGGTGTAATGGTACTGTGTTATGTATATTGTATTATTACATGTATATTCAAGGGGTTTTACTTAATCTAAATATTTCAGCACCACCACTGTGTCATCACGCCAACCATTAATTGACAAGTTCAATGGGGACACTTCATACTTTGTCTTCCTTTTGACAACCCGTGTTGGAGGACTAGGTGTGAACTTGACAGGAGCAGACAGAGTTGTAATATTTGACCCAGACTGGAATCCATCCACAGACTCACAGGCAAGGGAACGTGCCTGGAGAATTGGGCAGATGCGCCATGTTACAATTTATAGGTAAGTTAATTTTTTTTGTCTCTTATGGGCATAGTTTATTTCATGTTTTACATTATAGCATGTCTCTTGTGTGGATGGTTGTTTCATGTTTTCGTATACAGAATAAGATAAAATTTTTTCCAATTGAGATTTTGTCTTTACTCTTCTGAATTCCATGACTCAAATTTGAATTTTTATTTCATTTTTTTATGTATAGGAGGAACAGCATTATGGAAAGTTACAATTTAGGGATATGTTAATCTCAAGCATATGTATTTGACAGAAAAACCTAATAAAATCTGAAGCACATGTAATTGACAGGAAAACCTAATAAAATATCAAGCACATGTAATTTACAGAAAAATCTAATAATCCAAAACTTGTAGCATAAGTTTTTATATAGGTAACTTACCGAGTAATTACGTAGCTACAAGTTTCTAGAATCAGCTGCTAGAATTTTGAAATTCACGGGTTGTACTATTTTCTAATGGGGAAAGAGAGGAATTAGCAAAATGGCTTTAATTTGTTTCTGCTGGGTGATGACTGTACTGCAGTTAGTAGCTCCAGCTTGACATTGAAATTCATACTTTCTGGTTGACATACCGTATATTTCGGCGTATAAGTCGACCCTTTAGCCCAAAAAAATCATGCCAAAATTAGGGGGTCGACTTATCTAACGGTAACAAAAAGTGAATCTTTATTATTTTGGCATATTTGTACAGGAATCCAGGCTTTACAGTTGGCTAATAAAAATGACAGCCTTTTTGAGGTAACTATGTATGTAAATACCAGTATTAAAAACATTTCACAGTGTAATACGACAATAATAATATATTAGAACATCCATTACCTTAAATAAAATGAAAAAAAATCAAAGTAACTTGAAGAAACACCAATCGCACAGCAAGTGTAAACATTGCGTAGTCATTTGTAGTACCGTAGTTGAGAAGGATGCGTTCACTCTGACAGTTTTGTATTTACCGGGGTATTGTTCAAAAACATTTATGGTATGACATCTTTATTTATCACATAAAATAAAATAAAAAATGTGTATTTAATGGTAAATATGTATTTAAAATCCTTCAAAATTACTTGAGTCATCGTCACTTGAATTAAACAATTCATCAAACATTAACTTGAGTGGCAGTTTGTACATACATAGATACGTAGGCTGTTATGCAGCGTTAGTTAGCGCTTTGTTTGTTTACATTTCACTCGAGTAACGTATCTTTCGTTTCGTCATTTCTAATCATATTTGCAGGTATTCATCTTTTATATGTTACACAGATTTGTTAACATACCGAGTATATTACCAGTATTTCATATGGTAAGTAGAGCAACGTATGTACCGTAATAACAATCAGGTTATTTTATATGATACGTTTTACCCTGCAGCTTATTTTGAGCGTACGGTTGGCCTCACATTTTATAGGTCGACTAATATACCCGATATTAGTTAAAATCACAAAAATTTACTCAGAATAGGGGGGTCGACTTATCTTCAGGTCGACTTATACGCCGAAATATACGGTATGTTTTGTGAAGTATTCTTGGATTGCACTATAGCCTTACGGCACATTTAGAGAGGGATAGGCATTATTTATTCCTGATTTTGACAGTATTTGTTCAATTTTGACTATTGCTGATTACGATACTTTTTGTACTTGACAATTATGTTGGACTCAAGTGCTTCTGGCAAAGCCTGTAATACACGGCTTACAGAAGAATCTTACAATTCTAACACTGTGTACAGATTACAGAGGACAGGTGTGTTCAATAGATTTAAATTGTAGCGAATGTATTGACCTTAAAATCACTCTTAAGTAAATTGGCAAGAGATAGGGAAAGAAAAGTGACTGTTAGGCAAATTATTAAGTCATTAGCTAGCCAAGAATCCTGCAATGATATTGTTAATGATGTCAGTGTTGATGAACCTGTAAGAGATAGGAAAAGAAAAATGACTGTTAGGCGAATTATTAAGTCATTAGCTAGCCAAGAATCCTGTAATGATATTGTTAATGATGTCATTGTTGATGAACCTGTAATTTTTATTGACCCTGTTCCCAGTTCTGTGTTTGTATGTGCTCCTTTACCCAGCTTCCTCGCTTCTGAACCCAACATCATTGCCAGCCAGTCTCGAGTGCAAAATTAATATAAGATTTGGTTTGATTGTAGAGTTGCTTTCACAGTTAGCCATGTCTGTGAATGTCCTTATAGATGATAGGAGTGTTTCAGAGTGCCCGATTGTGCCTAGTGTCAGTGCTGTCTGTTGAGCACCTGGTAGCACCTAGTGCAAGTAAAGTGTTTGATTAAGTGGCTGCCCGGCCCACCAATTCTCGTAGGCAAGGTCAGTGACATAATCCCCTAAACCTGGAAGGAGTCAAACTGGTAGCCTGAGGGAGGTTGGTGGGATCTGCCCATGGTTAGTTGCCCTTTGCTGAACCTGTTGGAAGTTCCCAGGTTGCAGCCAAGAACCATTGGAAAGGTGTGTTGTTGGATGTGCATTGCCTTTCATTAAGTTCAGATGAGTTTTCTTCCATACATCAATGGAGCCTCGCCCACTGAAAAGGTGTGCAATGGATGTCTCGGTTCCCTCTGTGCCATGTAAGAGAACCAGGTATCCTTTATCTAGTCTGTGTCAGTCTTGCAGTCATTGGGATAGCCCAGAACATTTTTCTTCTGGTTTTCCCTTTGCTGAGAATCAGAGTGTGGCTTCCAAGTGCTTGTCCTTTTGTAAGCACTCTTTGCCTCACATAGAATCTTTTTCTGAGAGCCCTCAAATGCCCAGGTCTAATCTGCAAGCCCCCTTCAGTGTCTGGAGTTAACTCTAAGGATTTTCAAATTTCGTCTGAATGCCTGAATGTGTCAAAGTGGCCTATAGCACCTGTTTGCTTTGCAATTTCAGTGTGCCCATCTGCAAGAAAGCTTGGTATCTTATGGATCGTTAGCAGGAGCAGAGTGCCCTTTAGCGACCGAGCGCCTGCCGCCTTCTGCTCATTTGGATTCTGACAAAGATTTTTCTGATATTTCTTTGGTAGTGGGAGCTCCATTGGTTGACCTCCCACCTGCTACTTCTGCACATCGCTCTCCCTCTCTTCAGGTGGTTACTCCTCCTTCTGCTCCTCAGGTGCTGGATTTAGCTTTGTCTCCAGTTTTTTCAGATAAATAGGATGATGATGATATCCTTGCTTGAGATACTCACCCTTGGCCTAAGTGTCTTTGCTTAAGTGTTTACTTGTGACCTTTCTTGAGTTCTTTTCTCCTGCTATTCCGTCATCACCCACTTCTGCTTTTCTCATGGAAGCTCGTTCAGGAGGTTCTTTGAAGCTTAATAAACTAGTCCTTTCTTTGTCCAAGAAAATACTCAGTGAGATTGACGGTTGGTTTTTGGAAAAGAGGGCTCTGGGCAAAGCCATTTTTTGCTTCCCTCCTTCAAGATTATCTAAGAGAAGACACCAGTTTTACCCCACTGGGGAAGCTCCTTCTCTGGGAGTCTGCCTCCTCCCAGGGGGATTTCTTTGGGCTTATTGATTTTTGGCAATGATTATGTTTAACACTACCAAGTTAGCTCACCTCCTCAAGAGAGTGTTTAAAGTGTTTGAGGTGCTTAGTTTTCTTGACTGGGTGGTGGGCACTTGCACATAAGGTTAAAGACTGCCCTGATCTTACTGATGAGCTTCCTCTGACTGGTTGGGGGTCCTGTCATGTATTAACAAAGGGATCAGAGATAGTTCACAAGAGTTGGCTTCCCTATATGCGATGGGTGTTCTGAATAAGAGGGAACTTTGGTGTTCTTGTACTTCTAAGGGGGTAACTTACTCTTAGACATCTGTCCTCCTTTTCTTGGAGCTGGACCATCAAGATCTATTCCCACAAGGCATTGTTCAGGGGAATACATATCCTAAAAAAGAAAAAAGAAAAAAAACTCAGGAAATCCATCTCAATCCTCTAGACGTTCAAAGAAAGTTTCAGTACACCTATCCAGGGCAATATCACCCCTACAGATGTGGCCCTTTCCCAGCAGATTTGCCCCCAGGACAATCAAGAAATCCTCTTCTAAATCTGTATGGTAGGGGCCAGACTCCTCCTTTTTTGGGAAAAATGGAGAGAGAAAGAGGGGTAGAGCCATAGATAGTCAACGTTCTTAGGAGAGGCCACCTTTAACCAACTTTCCAGTGGCATTAACAGGTTACTCCAAAGGCTCAAAGAAGGCTTTAACCCTTCTGAGAAAGTCTCGTCTCTCATAGAGAAGGGGCCAATAGAAGTGGTAGGGAGAGTGAACTCCCCCCGGCTTTCACAACCACCTGTTTGTGGCGCCAAAAGTGTCTGGGCTGGAGGCCCGTTCTAGACATCAGTGCTCGAATGTTTTCACAAAGCGAAAATTTGGGATGGAAACAAACCGTACCATTCTTTTCATCCATTCGCCAGGGAGACTGGATGACATCCATAGATATGCAGGATGCACATTTCCACGTTCTTTTACACCAGGAAATTCCTAAGGTTTGTATACAGGAGCAAAGTGTTCCAATTCCGCACAATGTTGTGGTCTTTCGATGGCACAACAGGTTTGTACAAGAGTTCTTACCCCCTTAGCAAAATGGTTGCATTGGGTTGGAGTAAGGATATCCCTCTTAACTCTGATTGGGCTCAAAGCCAATCAGTTAAAGTGTTCAGAGCACTCAGAAAACCCTTCTGTTAGCCCAGGACCTGGGCTTGATGATAAATACTCAGAAACCTTAATTAATTCCTTCTTAACAGATTCTATATTTGGGCATGATAATACTCTGAGTATTTCGAGTCCGCATCCCCAAAAGAGTAGAATTGGGTCTGAAGTTGGTCGACAAGTTTCTCTTTCTAAATCAGTGTTCCTTGAACAATTAGATGAGTCTTGTAGGGACATTATCATCAACAGAACAGTTCATTCACCTGAGCAGACTTTATATGAGACCACCTCAGTATTTTTTAGTAATCAACTGGGACAGGAAGGTAGTCCCAGATTCAGTAGTGTTCCCAGTGACTCCTGAAATAAAGTTACATCTACATTGGCAGAGTGTAGAACGAAGAATTTCGGAAGGGAAATCCTTCCTTCCAGTGAGTCCCAACTTAGACTTCTACTTAGACATGTCAAATCTAGGTTGGAGACCGATCTTAGGAGGCAAGGAAGTCTTGTTAAAGTCGTCTCAGGAACAAGAGAATTGGTATTTAAACGTCAAAGAATTGAAAGTAGTACAACTGGGACTTCAGTATTTCAGGTCTTATGTATTCAGCAAGGTAGTGACTATACACTCAGACAATATGACTTCCTTCCCTTTCATACATAAAGAACCAAGGGGGAACACTTTCTCCCGTATGAGGTAACGAAAGATCATCTTTGGGGAGATCGGAATCAGACCACCCTTCTGACGCAATTCATTCAGGGAAAACCCAACATTTTGATGGCCGAACTGAGCTGCCAGAAATAAGTCTTGCAAATGGAATGGACACAGGACTCTGAAGTTTGCCTGGATCTCTGGAAGTTATGAGGAACACCAATCTTGGATCTCTGGAAGTCATAGGGAACAGCGATCTTGGATCTGATTGCCACATCAAGAAACAACCATCTGCCTCTCTTCTGCTCGCCAGTCCAGATCTGTTGGTATGGACAACAGATGCATGCTTCAAGACTGGTCAGACAAACACCTCTATGCCTTTCCACCTCTTGAGTATGATCAGGCAAGTATTATAATAAACAAATTCCAGAGCTACAAAATGTATCCATGATTCTAGTGGCATCCTTTTGGCCAACAAAGGAGTGGTTCTAAGACCTGATATTGCTACTAGTGGATTTCCTAAGACTACTGCTGCAAGAGAGACTGCTTCTCAGACAACCCCATTTTTGGCAGTTTCATCTGGGTTTGTCTTCTCTGCCTCGACAGGATTCTTAATACAGGCGGCCCGCGGTTAACGGCGCAATCACTCAACGGCGAATCGGTTTTACGGCGGTTGTCAAAAATATTCATTAAAAAAATAAGGCATTTTAAAGGTATCTTTACGGCACAAATTTCAGTTAACAGCGCCGCTAGCGCCGTTGTCTAACGAGTTCATACGTATGCAGAAATGCCGTTCAGACCATAAAGGTTATGCAAATTATATTAACAAATTTTATGGAGAGTTATTACGTAGGTATTAGGGTAAAATATATGCCTCTGACGCTGTTCTATGCCGAAAATATCGAGTTACATAAGTGCAAATTTAGCTATGGATGTGTCGATTCATAAATGTTCATGCTTTTGTTTTAAATGTGTATGAAAATGTATGATGTGAAAGGCATTATTATTTCTGTACAGAAATATGATACAAAGGCAGCTTTTGAAACTGCCCTTCACGTTATCAAATACGATGTTTTTTCATGTTCTTGTAAGCCGCCGCCTGCCGCTCTTCCGAAAATATCGATTTAAAAAAAGTGCAAATTAGCGATCGATGTGTCGATTTTATAAATGTTTATGCTTCTAAGTTTAAAATGTATATGAAAATGTACTACGAATAGGGTATTTTTATTTCTGTGCAGAAATATGATAAAAAGGCAGCTTTTGAAACTCCCCTTCAAGTTATCGACTACGTGTCGATTCATAAGTGTTCATGCTTTTGTTTAAAATGTGTATGAAAATGTATTACGTGAAAGGCATTTTTATTTCTGTACAGAAATATGATACAAAGGCAGCTTTTGAAATTGCCCTTCACGTTATCAAATACGATGTTTTTTCATGTTCTTTCTTGTAACCGCCGCCGCCTGCCGCTCTTCGAAAATGTCGATTTAAAAAAAGTGCAAATTAGCCATCGATGTGTCGATTTTATAAATGTTTATGCTTTTATGTTTAAAATGTGTATGAAAATGTACTACGAATAGGGTATTTTTATTTCTGTGCAGAAATATGATAAAAAGGAGCGCTTTTGAAACTCCCCTTCAACTTATCGACTACGATGTTTTTTTTCAAGTTCGTTCTTGTATGCCGCCGTCTGCCGCTCTTCCGAAAATATCGTTAAAAAAGTAAAAAAAAAAAAGCAAATTTAGCGATCGATGTGTCGATTTTTCAAATGTTTATGCTTTTATGTTTAAAATGTGTATGAAAACATATTGCGTAAAGGTATTTTCATTTTTGTTCAGAAATAAGATACAAATTGCAGCAGCCTTTGTAACTAGGCTCCACGTTGTAATGGGATGGTTTTTTCATGTTCGTTCTTGTCCGCCAGTCCGAAAAATGCATTGTGTTATTTTATTAATTACTCATCTTTTCCATAAATCCTTTAAAAAGTTTATACATTATTTCACTGTATCCAAGAATATTGTATGTTATTCCTCATTTATTATTGTCATTTTTAAAAATACTACCGGCTAAACTTAAGGCCAAGTATTCCGCGGAGCGGCCAATGTTGTGGTTTGAAATCAGCTGATGAATACGAGTCTGTTTCACCATAACGCAATTCTGAGCGAATGCTCTTGCTTCTAGTTAGCATAAACGAATATCTATATACTTGACTTATATGAGACAAAGTTATTTTTTCCATATACAGCGTGTTTTTAGGTGGAAATATTTATTGAATATGTCTCGTTGTGAATGTGAACTACTATTTTTTTTCGTTAACAGATTACGTTGGCGGCATGTTTATTGCGTAAAAAATTACGTGATTCCGTTCGCAATACGTAATCCTTTATATCATCGTAATACGAACTTTACGCTATTTATCTTATATCGGCGTGAAACCAACAGTAAATGTGTTCTTTCAAGCACAGTAGTTTTGATTAAAATTATTTTATCCCAATTTTATCTACAGTTGTGTGTGATGGCAGACGTTTACTGCAGTTTTATCCTTGTTGGCCGATGTACGATAATAGTCATTAGCAGCTTGAACAGTTTTTCTCAGCTTCAGTTATAACTAGGTTTAAATTTAACGGTATATTTCCCGATTGATCTTTAAATCTATATTGATCTCTGATCTATAGCGAATAAAGTTATTACATTAAGATATCTCAGTTCTATTCTATACATAACGCCATTTATAACAAATACGGTAATGTTGCACTGTAGTACGATGATCGAAATACAAGCCAAACAGATGTTATCCAGTTCGGTTGTACTTAGAAAAAAAAAATATACTAGTTTCTCGTTCGGATTGTTCATGGCTGTACACGTTTCACGCAACGAGTATAACGTTAACACCATACTTTCATCATTCTCTTTTGCTGTTATTGAACTTATGTAACTAGAAGATGGATAAAGTTAGACCATTGTAAATTGATCTCTCATAAAATCGAACTATCGTAAGACTAATGATCGTAACCTGAACACTACAGCTACCTGTACACTGTATAAACTTTATTATATCTTTACATACTTTAGACACCCACATGTACTGTACAGTAATTTCTATAGTACTATACTGCATAAATATAATTTTACTTATTGCGCCGTTGTGGGATTACAGCTCCTTTGACTGGTCTAGAGTTTCGAAAGAAGGTGTGCGGCGGCCGTAGGCTTTAAAATCGCTCAACGTCGAAAATCGCTTGGCGTCGGTGGCCAGGAACGGAACCCCTGCCGCTAACCGAGGGCCGCCTGTATCAGGAAGCTCCTCCATAAGAAAGGCTTTTCAAGACCAGCTTCACAAGCTATCGCCAAGTGCAGACGACACTCCTCTGATAAAGTATATCAGGCGAAGTGGGCTACCTTTCAAGCATGGTTCAGAAAGCACATTGTGCCGTCTTTAATCAGATTTTTTGACACCACAAGGCATTAAGAAGTGGCAGTATACCTTGGAACCTTGATATGGCACTTAAGTGAGAGCCATGCTATAGATAAGTGGGCTTGTTCCAAGGAAATGCAGTTTGCTTGTTTTCCTTGGGATTTCTAGCCGAGAACAAGTTAATTTCCAATCCTTGCCTCGCTCTTTTATGATTAAGAGCTTGTCAGGTATTTTAGGTCCAAG
>NC_087218.1:17947284-18133109 GCF_015104395.2 Macrobrachium nipponense | reverse complement strand
GGTATTTTAGGTCCAAGTGATCAAGAAAGTTGTGTCCTGTGAGAGCTCTTTAAGTGTTACCTCCACAGAAGAGAGGGGGAATACGTGGACCTTCAACTTCTTTTTGGTGTTCTGTTAAGAATCCTGCATGCCCACTGTCGAAGACCTCATTGCAGAAGTTCATACCTCTCTTGGAGAGGATATTTTCCCCATTATGTAGAGTGAAGGCATGTGAGATTAGGACCGTAGCCACTTCTTTGGCTTTTAAAAGTAATTTGTCTCTCTCTGTATCTAAAAGAAGTTGAAACTATTTATGATAACTGCAGCATATTGGGTTCTTTTTCAGTGGGTAGCATGGTGTTGGGGGGAGGAAATATTCCTTCCTTCTTTTCTTTGCCTTGAATTATGGTGTTGGATTTTATGGGAATCTGGAGGTGTGTGTATTGGAGCACTGTCCTGTTTTTATGGTCGGGTGGTGGTTTTTAACTTTTGGTGGTATTAGGTGATGATGTGTTGCTATGGTTATTTGATATGTACTGCACCCTGGGCTACAAGGCCCCACTTTATAGTAGGTGACCATCGCCATTACTGCCATGCCACTGTGATAAACAAGCGCCATCCAGAGGCATTATCTTCTGTAGCAGCTTGTTATCAGGTAAGGAACATCAGGCATTATTACAATGCTAGCAGTTTTCTATTCCCAATTCATTATGATTCTTAATGTTCTGGAGATGTGCACATGCATCCCACCTCCTATCAATATGGGAATCAGCAATCAGTTATGTAATTACTTGGTAACTTACCTGTATTAAAATGACATTTTTATATTAAAATAGTTTTATATATAGTACTTACCAAGTAATTGCAAAATTGTTTTATATATAGTACTTACCAAGTAATTGCATGATTACAGCCTGCCCTCCTCTCGCATGAACATACAGGCATAAAAAAATTGAAGCCATTTTAATGGTTGCTACTCTCTTTTTCTGAAAGAGGGTGGGCTAGTCACCTTGCCACTAGAAAATAGTACAACCCACAAATTTCAAAATTCTAGCTACCGATTCTAGTAACTTTTAGCAATGTAATTGCTAAAAGTAAGTATATGTAAAACCTAATTTTATTATTTATTTATTTTTTTTTTGATAAAGTTGTTAATTGTTTTTATCAAAATAAAAAGTCAAAAGTGAAAATAAATTCCTTTGCAAACTGAGTTTTATTTTTAATACTTTCTATATACTTTTCATGGTACAGAATTATCATGGTATTCTGCAGTTCTTCAGATAATTTATATGCCTGATAGAAAGAATTGTGCTTCTGATCACAACGGGTCATTCAGTGCATATCCAGTCCTGATAAATCCAAGTGTACCTGAAATAAGATGGTTGTATTAGTTAAATATGTGTTTAAAAGGTGTTTCCATATACTGTTTAGTCTACATTAACTAAAAGGAACAGAATAAATCTCCATATTCTGCTCAATTTACATAATAAAGGGAAAAATATACATAATAAAGGGAAAAATATATTTAAGAGAAATTTAACTTTTTCATACCAATACAAGTCCCACCTTTCCGTATCCATCTGGGTTATAGATCCTGTATTGTACAATCCCTGTTAGAAATGCTTTTATATAATTGTCCAGTCCATTAATTTTTTGTTCAGGGGAAGATAAAATGTAAACATAGCAAGGAAATAGATATTTATGGAAGAGATTTCCTCCCATAGTAATGTGGCTTCCCTTTCTCATCAAACCAAGGTAAAAGAAGGACAGTTGCTGCTATGGAAAGATGAGTTTGTAAGGGAAAAATGTCTTTTTTCACAGCTAGGGAAGAAGCACAATTCAAATCATCCTGGTTAAGAATGGTAACAGCAAATTAGAGGTCACTCACTATTTGGCACACATCTTATCTTTTTGAGGTTCTTTTTGAGACTACCAAAAGTAATTGAGTGAAACTTTATGATCCTGGTGCAGTAGCCAAAAGGGGAAGGAACATTTATGTTTATGGTAAGGAGGAAGTTTGCCAGTGTGTGTTACACCCTGGTATAGGCAGGTCAAGAGCTGCTGGTGTAGGTAGGACTGGTGAGCAACAACAGGAAAAGACTTCACTCTTGACCATGGCCACTTACTGAAAACTGTATGGCAAGTGTAAAAAGCTTTTATCATTATTATTGTCACTGAAATAGCAGAAATTAGTTTTTTTATAAAATGTTGCCTTGCGGAGCACTCTGTATCCAGGATGTTTCTGCAAATGGTGGGAAGCAAAACCAACTCCAGCTGCATCAATAAATATGGAAGGCACATTAGAACTCGGCTGATTCTGATTGTAATGAAAACCTTTGTGCCTGGAAGGCAGTAAGGACCCAGTTGTGCTAGAAGGTGCAGTGAACCCAGCTGCTTTAAAGGGCACAGTCATACCAGCTGCACCTGTGTGCAATGTGAACTTGGCTGTCTTAGAGGGCATGGTGAAGCCAGCTATCAGAGAGCACTGTGAACACAACTGCAATGCGATACTGTGAACCCAGCTATGTTGGTGAGCCCTGTGAACTCAGCTGTGTGGGAGGGCACTGTAAACTCAGCTGTGTTGGAGGGTACTGTAAACTCAGCTGTGTCAGAGAGTGCCGTAAACTCAGCTGCTTAAGAAGGCACTGTAAACAGGAGGATGCATTGAATGTAGCTGCATTGGAGATCACTGTGATACAAGCTTTATTGCATGGCGAAGTAAACCCCTCAGTGTGTGTTTGAATTACTATAATTTAGGTGGCTGTGGATCCACTACCCCATTACTTCCTGTTACGGACTCTGAGATCTCAGAGACAATGTTACGGTGTCGAAATATCCTGGAAAGGGTCGACACAGTGTTACGGCCTCTGAGAGAGGTCCGCTTCAGGTTCGATATGAAATAATAAAAAAAAAAATATATATCAACACCAACAGTTGAAACTGGGGATACGAATATAGAAAGAAACACTAATACAACAAAGGTTTATTTACAAGCTTACTAACAAAGGTATCTCCTATTTACATAAAAAGATAGAATCTTACACTGCATGAACTGGGGGAACAGTGAGGCAATTCAAATACTTGCTAGTCAATTTGGCAATTCGACGCGCTGGCTTCATAAATGTAGAGCGGCAATTGCAGTCGTCCTCTTGACTCCGTATTGCAGAAACTAGTCTACTTGAAAGGCAGGAACTCCCCAAAACCTGTAGCAGGACCTTTTCTTCTCTGAAGTCTGCTCGACGTCGAGAAAACACGGCCGTCCACTCCTGAAGACAACTAGACCAATATCCAACCAACTCTCGAACAACTTTTCTTTTGATTGATACTTCGTCGGTTCCTTCGTCTCTAGTCTCTCTCTGATGATCACTGCTGCTGATCTCTCACTGATAATCTGATCTGTGGTTCTTACTGAGGATATCTCTCTGTGACTAACTGGTGATCTCTCTCTTTTACAATCTCTTCCTTCTCTTACGATCACTGTTTGCTCCTACTTCCTCCGTCGTATTTATACGGCATTCTGGGGACGGGGCCTACGGCGAGCGTCACAGACTTCCGAGTTTACTAGGACTCCCTAGATGAATCCAGACGAGGTATTTCATCAGAAAACGCGGCATTGCTCCGGACACATTATTTGGCGCGTGTTGAGTTCCACAACACGCCCGACGATTCCAGAACAGCTGCGAGAAACAGGTTACAGGCGCCTCCAACACGGGTGCGAAAACCTCCTTACTGCCGAACTTCTCGAAAATGCGTTCTCCTTTCCTTTATCTTTCTTTGCTAGGAAGCAATTACCATCACACTTCCTTGGAAGTGTTGTAAAGTTTGATTTGTAAAGTATAATAACATCAGGAAGGTTGTGGAGGCATTTGTGTCAGAGGGGTTCACATGGAAACTGGTTGCATTGGAGGGTTTAGAGCCAGCTGAGTGGATGGTGCTGCTGGCCATGTTGTGAAGGCAGTAAGGACCCAGTTGTGCTAGAAAGCACTGTCAACCCAGCTGCATTGGCATGCACAGTGAACTCAAGTTGTCTTAGAGGGCACTGTGAAGCCAGCTGTATTAGAGGGCACTGTGAAGCCAGCTGTATCAGAGGGCACTGTGAACCCAGCTGCATCAGGTGATACTGTGAATCCAAATCCAACTGTGTTGTGGGCACTGTAAACCCAGCTGTGTTGGAGGTCACTATAAACCCAGCTGTCAGAAAACACTTTAAACTCAGCGGTTTCGGAGAGCACTGTGAACTCAGCTGCTTAGGAAGGCACTGTAAATTAGAGGATGCAGTGAACCAAGCTGCATTGGAGGGCAAAGTAAACCCCTGAATGTGTGCTTGAATTACTACAATTTAGGTGGTTGTGAATCCACCACCACATTACTTCCTTGGAAGTGTTGTGAAGTCTAATAACATCAGGAAGGTTGTGGAGCCATTTTTGTCAAGAGGGGTTCACATGGAAACTGGCTGCATTGGAAGGTATACACCCAGCTGTGTTGGAGAGGGTGCAGTGCTGCTGACTGAGTTGTGAACTTCGTTATTCTGCAGCATTGTAAAGAAGTCAACTCAGCTGTTTTACTGCATCAGAACTGGCTACAAACCTAGTTCTGCTGCTGTATTATGAAAGGCTGCCATCCCTGCTGCTTAGTAAAATGGGACAGATTCACCTGCCATTAAGGCACAGCTGTTTAACTGCATCAGAATTGGCTACAAACCTAGTTCTGCTGCTGTGATCCCTGCTGCATAGCAAAAAGGGGGCAGATTCACCTGCCATTAGGGTGCCCAAGAATTTGAATTTGTGTTACTGGATTGAAGATAATGTGGATCCAATTGCCTTAGAAGATGGCATAACCTAGCTGCACTGGAGGGTCACAGTAGCACAGATCAGAAAGTATTGTAAAGCTATCTGCATTGAGAGGTTACATGACCCCATTTTCATTGTTACAACAAAGATTAAATGGATCACAGTAACAAAGTTAGATCAGAAAATACTGTAAAGCTATCTGCATTGAGAGGTTCCATGAACCCAGTTTCATTGTTACAACAAAGATTAAATAATTGCGAAGTATTTATTTGCACCATATGCAAATGCAGATGGGTCAGTGCTTCATAAGTCATGGTGAGTAGAGTTGCTTTTCTGCAACAGAGGGCACTAGAACCTGCTTTGGTGAACTCATCTTCATGGCTTCATCAGATGTTTTGTGAATTGAGCTTTCTTGCTACAGTGGAAGGTGCTGTAAACCTAGCTGCCTGGGATGGTGCCAAGAACTTAACTGACACTTTTAAAAAGGTAGTGTATCTTAAAGGGCAGTGTGCATCCAGCTGTGCTGGTGCATTGGTAAGTGCTGAAAACCCACCTGCATCAGATGGTACCAGGAACTTAGTTGCATTGGATGGCACCGAGAACTCGGCTGTGACATTTTATCGTAGACTGCTGCAAACCAGCATCACTGCTATGTTGTGGAGAGTGCTGTGAACCCAGATGCATTGCTGTAAACTTAGCTTTGATGGTGCCTTGATTACAGTTATGTTGAGAATAGTGTGAACCCAGCTAGGTTTGAGGGCACCATAAAACCAGCTACATTGCTCTGTCTTATGACTACAGTTGCCATGAACTAGTTCATCTAAATCTGGACCTTGGCTGTTACTCTGTATCAAAGGGCATCATGAGCAAAACTGTATCACTGTATTGTACGACAGTGATGGCTCAGCTGTTATACAGGATTAGGAAGTGCTTTACACATGTCTATGAAAGTGTTTTGGTCCTTGAAGTTCACTGTATGGGGTATGCTTCGAACTCACTGCGTTGCTGCTATGGAGAGCCACGAACTTGGCTGGCTGTGTTGTTACATTGCATCACTCACTTGGAAGGTGCTGTGAACCTGCTGCATTGGAAGGCTTCTTGGACCCATTCTACATCACTGCATTGGAAGGTTCTATGAATCAAGCTTCGTTACTGCATGTTAAAGCAGTGGTGTTGGAGCTAGTTGCATAGTAGTGGTGTGAAGGCAGCTGCAATGGAGTACTGTGGAGCCAGTTTATTAGGGGACTTTGTGGAGGTCCCTGCATCAGAGGTTTTAGGGGGCTGTCTTCTTAAAAGGGTGCCATAGTGCTGTCCCTTCAGAGGGTGTCATGGACCCAGCTTCTTCATGGTAATGATAGTTGCTGGATCAGAAGGCACCAAGAACTCATCCGCTTCATTCTGGGATGAGGACAGGAACCCAGCTGCCTCGGAGGGTGCCCAAGAACCCAGCAGCCTTGGAGGATGATTAGAATACTGCCTCAGAGGGCAGTAAGAACCCAGCTGCCTGGAAAGCAATGAGAACCCAGCTGCCTGGACGGGCAATGAGAACCCAGCTGCCTCAAGGGCAGTGAGAACCCAGCTGCCTCAAGGGCAGTGAGAACCCAGCTGCCTCAAGGGCAGTGAGAACCCAGAGGGCAATGAGAACCCAGCTGCCTCAGAGGATAACTAGTTACCCAGGTGTATCTGAAGGTGTCATGAATCTTGCTGCATCAGGCATTATGAATCCATCTGCATTACTGCATTAGCAAGTGTCAGGAACTCTGCTTTCTTGTTGCATTGGAGGATTCTATAAGAAGTCACTGAATCCAACTGTATTGGAAAGCAAGGTGAACCCAGCTGCACTAAAGGGCATCTTGAACTCCTACATTTCTAGAGTGGAGGTACTGTGTACCCAGCAGACTTGGAGTACAGGATAAACCTAGCTGCACCGGAAGGTTACACAAAAAGACAGCTACATTGGAAAGTACTGTTAGATAATATGTAGTGGAGATAGCATGAATCCTGTAGCACTGCCAAAGAAGAAGGGGATGCTATGAAATCGGCTGCATGAACCTAGTTGCTTTGCTGTAGAGGAGTGTCATGCACTTCGCTACATTAGGAGTCCTCTTAATTGCAGTTGCATTGCTGTTCTAAGTCTCTGTGAACTGAGCTGCATTTCTGGAATGGAATCCCACAGAGGCCCCTGTTAGGTCAGGTGCGTTGGGTCAACCAAAGGGAATCATGAACCCATCAGGGCATGCCATGAACAGTTGCTTCACTGCATTAGAGACTGCTGTGAACCTGTCGGAGAAATGCTTGACCCCAACTGCTTTGCTGCATTGGAAGGTGAAGTGAACTCCTCTGCATAGCTACATCAAAGGATACTATAAACCCAACTTCATCTCAGCAATATAGGTTAGTGTGAAATTGCTACAGTACTTGAGTCGAGAGGTCAAGAACCCTGCTGTGTAGCTGCATTGAGGGTGTTGTGAACCCTAACTGCATCAAAGGGCACTGTGAACTCCTTCAGTACGTTAGAGGGGGGCTCTGAGCCCAGTATTTCTGCTGTTTTGGGGCCCTGTGAATCCAGCTGCATTGCTACATTGGAGGCCAAAGTTACCCAGCAGCACAGGGAGGTGCCATAAATGCAGATGTATAGGAGGTTGCTGTGAATTTAGTTACACAAACGCAATGAATTGGTTGTTGTGAATTGATCAGAAGGGGCCCTGGCCCCTACTGCTTAGCTCTAATAAGGGGGCACCCAAGCAACATTAATAAGGGCACCCTGCACCCAGCTGTCACTGCCTCAGAAGGAACTATGAACCCAGTTGGGTTGCTGCATTAGAAGGGCTGTGAAACCAGCTGCATTGGATGCCACCATCAATCTAAATTGTTACATCAGAAGGTACCTGGAAACCAGCCACATGTCTGCATCAGGTGCCATGAACCCAGCTGCTGGATTGGAGCACTGTGAACTCATGTACATTGTTAAGGATGACTAATAATTACAATTCTTTAGTGACCTTTGTTTTTCACTCAACTAACACTGATCAATATGATCTATAGTTTTTGGTACAGGGTTGTCAACTTTCCACTCCTAAATGCATTTTGTACTCTTGTTTGCCCATCTGCAGACAGTCCTCAATGATTAGGAAACAGTTATTGCATCAAAAATGTCAAATGGTGGACACAGTTATATGTTTAATGGTTAAATATGATTTGAAATATGTACTAGTTCTGTTCTCAAGAGATACTTTTTAACTTTGTAGCACAGATATTGAACCAAAACAAAGCTTTATACTTGAGGCATTATCATACCATTATCTATATTACACAGTACAGATACTGAACTGAAACAAAGCTTTGATAAAGGTATTATCAATTATATTCAAGTTGAGTGGATATCTTGCCAACACTGTAGTATTGTAAAACAAAAAGCCTAATTCATTCCTAGCATACTGAGCAGATGGATGTTTGTGATCCTCCTGATTGTCATAGACAAAGATAAAATCTAAAGGATTTTGCTTACAGGAATATATTTTATACTTACCTACTATTTTTTAATTCAAACTTTAATTCAAGTGTTGTCAAACCACTACAAGCCAAGTGCTTTCTTTTTAAAAGTAGTTAGCCTGGTTTTTTCTTCATCCTCATGGTATTTCCTTCAGCATTAGATGGTATATTTAAGGTTACCTGCAAAATAAAGAACATTGTGTAGCTTTAGGAAGAAAATGAAATTTATGTAAAGATATCAGGTAACCACCCAAAAGGGTGGAGCTTACATCCATTTCCATTAAGTATTAAAATTTATCAGTAACAATCAAGAAACTTTTGCATTCCTACAGAAATATATCTACATATTGCAGATTTGCAATTTGGAGATGCCTGTTTTTTACTATGCATGACAGTTTTGCTCTCTGAGCACAAGCTTTTTTTATCTTTCTCTGTTAAAATGTTCTCCAGATTCATGTCTTTCATTCCATTTGCAGATTACTCACATCTGGAACCATTGAAGAGAAGATTTATCATAGGCAGATTTTCAAGCAGTTTTTAACCAATCGTGTGCTAAAAGACCCAAAACAGCAACGTTTTTTCAAGACCAACGACTTGTATGAGCTTTTCACTTTGAATGAAGGTGAGAAAGAGAAAACAGAATCTTCAGCCATATTTGCAGGAACAAATTCAGAAATAAAGGTAGATGTAAATGATGATAACCAGGATAGTGATGAAGAAATAAGTAGGATTTCCAAAGCTACCAATAAGCAGTTGAAGAAAAGTGATAGATATATCAAAAAAGGGCATTATGATAAATCTAGTAACCAAATACCTGCCAAAAAAGAGAAGCCTAGGAAAGTAAGCAATAAAGATGAGAACAAACAATCAGACTGTAGTTTGAACACAAATCTTAAAGTACAGGAAGATGCAGATCTGAAAGAAAGAATGAGGAACCTTGCGAAGAAAATTAGCTTGAACATTGCAAAGAAAACTTTGCCAGTGGAGAAAAATACAGGTTCCCCTGAGAGATGTGACAGACTCAAAGATCATCCCCAAGGTTATGAAATTGGTAAAAGTAACAAATCAGAAGAAAATAGACAGGATATCCTAACTCAGGATGTTATTGATATAAAAAATGAAGTAGATGAGGAACACATGGAAATAAAAACTGAAATAGAAGAGGAACAAATGGATATAAAAACTGAAATAGGCGAAGAATGGACGGATATTAAAACTGATAAAGGTGATGGGTCCATGGATATGAAAGCTGGAATACATGAAGAACACATGGAAAAAATTGAAATAGTTGAACATGACATAAAAGTTGAACATGAAGATCCAAGTGAAGTTGAACATGAAGATTCAAGTGGCAAAAGTGATCCTTCCAATGCTTTTTCTGTGACACAAGAAGAAATTGGTCTTAAATTGCCTCATCTTGCCGAAGATATGGAAAATATATTTGTGGAGCACAAGTCTAATGTATCTGAATACCAGTCCGTCAGCAGTTTTGAGCTTAATAAAGAAACAGGAAATGGCAAAAATTCTGATTGTGGAAACTGTAGCCAACTGGAGGATAAATTGTCAGAGGGGCATAGAAAAAAGCACAAAAAGAAAGATAAGCACAAGGAAAGAGAAAAACTCAAAGACAGAGATAAGAAAAAGCATTCTCATAAGAAAGGTAAAAAGATTGATGGAGAGAGAATAGATTATCTTGTAAAGAAACGGATATACCGTAAAACAGAAGAGGAGGAGGCAGCAGAAAAAGAAAATGCCAAATCCCAAGATGAATACGTTCTAACAAAGCTCTTTAAGAAATCAGGGGTTCACACAGCCCTTAGTCATGATTCAATTTTAAGCAACAATGATCCAGATTATCTTCTTATGGAAGGTGAAGCTGAGAGAGTAGCCAAAGAAGCACTGAAGGCTGTAAGAGCATCTCGTGCTAGGTGTAGTAGACCTTGGAAATCCCATAATGAAACTTCAGACCCAAAGAAAAGTAAACACAAGTTTGGAGGTAAGAAGAGTAGAGTGTTTGCTGATTCCGTTGATAGAGAAGTAAAGAAAGACGAAATAAAATCAAAGAAAGAGAAAGAACGTATGTTCGATGGAGGCTTGGAGGATGAAGATTCAGACAACCCTTCAGAGATGGATTTTATTCCCAAAAAGAAAATTGGAAATAAAACTTCCAATGGCCTGTCATCTGCACAATTGCTTTCTCGTATTCACCAGAGGAACAAAACTGTTGCATCCACAGAGTTAACAAATGATGAGCCAGATGAAGATTATGATCCTGATTACCCTTCCACTGCTGTATCATTAGAAGCAGAACCTGAAGAAGTTGAAGAAGAAATTCAGGAAAATATAGACTTACTGACAGATATACGGAACTTTGTTGCATTTCAGGCAGAAGTAGACGGCAGTGCATCTACCCAAGAGATTATCAACAGATTCCGTGCTAGACTGCCACCATCACAGACTCCATTCTTCAAGGCTCTTTTGACCAAAATTTGCGATTTCCATAGAAAATCATCAGGTGAGGGAATTTGGTCTTTGAAGGAAGAATTTAGATGAAGCAGTATTATAATGATGCATATTGTAATTTAATATTTGTAGTTGTATATATCATATTTTTTGTATAATGTATATAGTCCTGAGTTTTTTATTTACACAATTATCCATAGTTATCTGTCTGTAAATATGTATTTTGATTTATAATTTACATTAAAAGTTTTTAGTAAAAGGCTTCTTTTATTTGTTGTGTATTTGTAGTGTTAACCTTTACAACAGCCATACTGTAAAGAAATAATATGAGTGTAGTAAATTTGCTCATCTAATGGTAAAGGATTGAAACTCCAAAGTTAATGAACCTTTGGTGTTAACTTTCTTTAAATCTAAAGCAGAAAACCCCTAAAGGACCAAGAAAACACTTTTAAACAAAGAGGGTTCCAAAGGAAAATCAGCCTGTACAGATAATTTTCAAGTAAAAATAAATAAACATGAACAGAAAATAAAATTTAGATGTCAGCAGAGAGTATTTTGAGATCAGACGATTCCTCCACAACTGCACCTGGAAAACTATTCCACATTTTACTGTAGTTGGAGCCAAGGAAAAACTCCCAACAACTGAGTCTAGTATTTAACCTGATGCCATAGAACATCACATTGTTTGCAGCAGCAGCCAGCCTGGTGGTGTGAACTACAACAACTGGGTCAGGTAAAGAAGTGTACAGAGGACGTCTTGTTTCTGTAGTACATTTTATGTAGCAAACATAATGAACTTACTTTATGTCAATGCCAGAAGTCAACATTACGAGTTGGCAAAATAAACTTCATTAATGATTACTATCCAAGAGTTTGAAATGAGAGTTGGCCCTAGAAAACTGCTGAAGAATGGTACACCCTATAAAAATTTAGACTAGAGTTAAAACACTTCATCCCAAAACATTCTTAACATTTCCACAAGACATGAAATTTTTAAGAAACAGAGGATGCAATATTATGTACAGTACATTTCTCAAAAGCCAATTTCTTTTCAAAAGTTACCCTCAAGATCTTTGATTTTACGGAAATTTAATACTTTACCACTGAAATGTAAATCAGGATGCAAAGGCAAAATGATCGGCTACTATCTATCATACTTAAGTTGTATAAGGGGTAAGCTACATCCCCCAAACCCTACTCCCTCCATGAGTACGTACCAGATTTCTATTCATGGAATCTGCAGCCACAGACCATTAATGGCATGGAGAAGAAACAATGGCTGGACTTGCAAGTTTTCCTTCTGTTTGGAGGAAGGCCAACAAAGCTGCGTTACACCTCATGTCATGTAAATATAGGCAGATTCCAATTATCCCTGTAATATCTAATGCTTTTGAGAAGCATTTTTTAAGTTTATCTCACCAGTCTTCCGCTCCGTGCCTCGGTCCTGGCGCCGAGCGAACTCAGAAGCCTGAGCCTTGGCTGCATGGTCACCCGCACACCCGGTACCTCTCGCGAATGAGAGGCCGAGACGGAACCTGATGTAGCGGCAGAGCCCCTAGCACCAGGTGAGGAGTTACCGGTGTTAGCTGGTACCCCTCTGGTCCCCGTCTTCTTCCTTGCGGAAGGAAAGAGCCCCACTCCCACCAGCGGAAGACCGCCCCATCACATCGGAGTGAGATGGGCCCTTAGAAGTTCCCGAAGGAGACTTCTTAGGGGAGGAGGAGGGGGCCTTCTTCTTCCTTGGCTGTAAAGCCTTGGAAGTCGAAGGGGAAGAGGCAGCAGCAGACGACGACGAAGAAGACGATGAAGACGACAACGACGCTTCCCTCCTCTTCCTCTTCGTCAGCTTCCTCAGGACAGTTGTCAGGTCCTCCATCCAGGACGGAGCTGGGGCAGTTGCCGAAGCAACACGGCCCAGCTGCATCTGTCCGGAAGGACCTGCGACTGGAGCAGCAACACCACAGGCAGGAACAACGTCGGCAGGGGTTGGTCCAGGTACGGCAGGTACAGCAGGCATGGCAGGAGGCGGGGCAGCGGCCAGCGATATCCTGGGTACTGGCGGCAGGTCCAGGGGCAAGCTCTTGGGGCACCAGAAGTCGGGGGCTGAGGTGAGGGCGGCGGTGTCACAACCCTCCTCGGAATACCAGGAAGCGGCGCCTGAACAGCAGCTGAAGGTGTTACCAGTCACATGTTGAGTGTACACAAGGTGAGGAGGGGCGGCATACCCTGGGGTTGAGACGGTGGTGGTAGTGGTGGTTACCGGACCGTGCGTTACCGGTGCAGAGCCACTCACCAGGTGATGCAACAACCCCTGAACACTCTGTGTCCCCTGGAGACCCAGCGCGAACCAAACCTGGCCGAGGTCGTCACCCGCGGCAGGCACACCTGAGGAGGCAAAGGTCGGGTCAGTAGGGGGGGTTCCCCCTCACCCAGGAGGGGGGGGACAAGTCCCACCCCGAGTGAACGAAAGACCCTGAGTACAACTGAATGTTGGGGTATCTCACCCCCTCTACGCTCAACGGATCGGGCAAAGAGAAGGAGCAAGAACCCCCCCCCCCCCCCGCCGAAGGGGAAGGAGTCATACGTGGGAGTTGAGATGGAGGAAGGAAAGAAGCCGACGTGTCTGTGACCAGGGGAGTAGCCGGAGAACTTTCCAATGACTCCCGAGCAGGCTTACGTCGCTTCCTCCTCCCCTCTTATCGCGCCCACTGCTCCTCCGACCCCAAACATCAAATATCACAGGGCTTGGTGCAAGAGCATTCGCGCCCCCGGCACCGAGCACATAATTCATGAGTGTCAACCTCAGGCAAGGAGTGGAAGGCCCCACACTTACGGCCCTCCACACCAGGGCATAGTCTGCGGCTGATGGGGGGGCGTAGGGAACTCTCCAGCTCACGAGAATCCATAATAATAACAAAAATACAAAATGCAAAAGTACTCACAGTATTTTGACACAAGCACACTAGTATTAGAGAGCAAACCAAAGTTTTGAAGATCCAAAGCATACGACGAAAGGCGGGCAGAGAGAAGTGGAGAACACGTCTGTTACCCAGCGCGGCCGAAAACAAAGTGGTTCTTCACCTCCCAGTCGCGCGGTGCGCTGACTAATAGACAAGCAGTTAACCCTTAAACGCCAAAAAGGTATTTTAAAAATCGTCTCCAGTATGCCGGCGGCATTTGCAAGTGAGCGCCGAAGCGGAGAAAATGTTTTTTTAGAAAAATCACAGCACGCTTAGTTTTCAAGATTAAGAGTTCATTTTTGGCTCCTTTTTTTATCATTGCCTGAAGTTTAGTATGCAACCATCAGAAATGAAAAAATATCATTATCATATATAAATATTGGGATATATGACAGCGCAAAAAAAAAATTTCATATATAATTGTATACAAATCGCGCTGTGAGCAAAACGGTTAAAGCTAACGAGTAAATGATTTTTTCGTAGTATTCTACACTAAATTACGATCTCTTTGGTATATAACACATTGTAAAACGATCAAGGCAACACAGAAAATATTATCACAAAATGATGCATGAATTCGTAACGCGCGGACATAAAAAAAAGAAGTTTTCAAAAATTCACCTTAAAACGAAATATTGTGCTAGAGACTTCCCGTTTGTTGCAAAATGAAGGTAATTGATTGAATATTACTAGACTAAGTGTTGTAGCTTACAATTGCAGTTTTCGACCCATTTCAGTCGAGTTAAATTTGACCGAAGGACGAATTTTTTCTATTTATCGTTATTTATATGAAAATATTTCAAAACTGATAAAAGCTACAACCATGGGTTCTTTTAAATTGTATTCCACATGAAATTGCGCACATTTTCATATATAAAACTTTATGTAATGGCTAATTTAAAATGGTGCAAACATTACGATAATAGGACAAAAAATTTATTATTTTTTCGGAAGAGTTATCACGCGGACGTAAGGAAAAAGTTTATTTCATAAATTCACCATAAATCGAAATATTGTGTTAGAGAATTCCAATTTGTTGCAAAATAAAGGTAAATATTTGCATATTACTAGAATGTAATAGTTTTAGCTTACAATTGCGTTTTTTTACCATTTCGGTCAAGTCAAAGTTGACCGAAGGTTGAAATTTTGCTACTTATCATTATATGAAAATATTCCAAAAATGATAAAAGCTACAACCATGGGTTGTTTTTAGTTGTATTTTACATGAAATTTTGCACATTTTCATACATAAAACTTTATGTAACGGCTAATTTAAAGTGGTGCAAACATTACGATTCTGACGAAAAAATTTAGGATTTTTTTCAGAAGAGTTACCGCGCGGACGTAAGGAAAATTTTTTTTTCATAAATTCACCATAAATCGAAATATTGTGCTAGAGACTTCCAATTTGTTGCAAAATAAAGGTAAATGATTGAATATTACTAGAATGTAAGAGTTTTAGCTTACAATTGCGTTTTTTTACCATTTCGGTCAAGTCAAAGTTGACTGAAGGTTGAAATTTTGCTACTTATCGTTATTTATATGAAAATATTTAAAAACTGACAAAAGCTACAACCATGGGTTGTTTTTTGTTGTATTCTACATGAAATTGCGCACATCTCCATATATAAAACTTTATTTAACGGCTAATTTAAAATGGTGCAAACATTACGACAATCGGACGAAAAAATTTATGATTTTTTCGGAAGAGTTACCGCGCGGATGTAAGGAAAAAGTTTTTTTCATTAATTCACCATAAATCGAAATATTGTGCTAGACTTTCAATTTGTTGCAAAATGAAGGTAAATGATTGAATATTACTAGAATATAAGAGTTTTAGCTTACAATTGTGTTTTTCGACTATTTCGATAGTCAAAGTTGACCAAAGGTTGAAATTTTGGCACATCGTTATTTATATGAAAATATTTCAAAACTGATAAAAGCTACAACCATGAGTTGTTTTTGGTTGTATTGTACATGAAATTGCGCACATTTTCATATATAATACTCCATGTAACCGCTAATATCCAATGGTGCAAAAATTATGTTAAAGTGACGAAATAATTTCCGAGATGTGTCGCTGATGCTTTTTAGTGGGAGGAGAAAGAAATTCGCGCTTGCGCGCCTGGGTAAAGATTGTAAACAAAACAACGCCTTGATCCGTGAGCTCTCAGCATCCCCAAAGGTGCACGATTCAAAAGTTTTCACCTAGTAGGCCTATAACTATTTTTCCGCGGAATTTTTAAAAAACTTTTTTATATCAACGTATATACATCCAATCGGCACTCAACAGACAATTTATATCGACGTTTAATACGTACGTCCAATCGGCGTTAAAGGGCTATCTACCGAACTCCCTTGTTCGAAGCTTACGACTGGTTCCAGCTGCCGCAAGTTACATTCCTATTGTTAAAGGACCAATGGTTTGTATTGCGTATCGGAAAAAATACAATGACAAAGTTTTATTTGTTCCGATACATATACAAACCCTCGGTCCTTTAACAATAGGAAGACTCACTTATTGGTGGGTGGAATATGAGTCTTATGAACACACTGGTGTTTGTCCTACCTTGGTTCCCTCCCTGGTCGTAAGAGCAAAGGGAGGGATCCTAGCCTCTGCCCAGCTGATCGGTATGTGCACCGCAGGATCAGTGGTCAGACTTCTGGACCAAATTTATAAGAGGGAGGCAAGCGTACCTCTTATAAATAGCAAAAATGACAATTTGTCCAAAATTGCATTTTTCCTAACTATACAAACCTGAGGTCCTTTTACAATAGGAAGGTACTAGCGGCAGCTGGATAGGTCGTAAGCTTTCGAACAAGGGGTTCGGTAGTTAACTGCTTGTCCGACAGGCGCGCGCGACTGGGAGGTAAACAAATCACTTTTGCTTTTGGCCCAAGCAAAACTGCAGAGTGAGGGGTGGCATGAGGTGGGACTATGTGTAAAAGGACCTCAGATTTGTATAAGTTGAGGGAAAATGCAATTTTGGACAAATTGTCATTTGTTCCGACACGGCATACAAAACCTTCGGTCCTTTTACAATAGGGAAAGACTCACTTCTTGGTGGGAGGAATCTGAGTCTTTTGTGAACAGACTGGTGTTCGCCCAACCTTGGAATGCCTCCCTGGTCGTAAGAGCGAGGGAGGGATCCAAGCCTCTGTCCGATTGATCGGGGTGTGCACTGCAGGATCAATGGTCAGACCTCTGGACCAAGTACTAAGAGAGAGGCAAGCGTATCTCTTCGTACCAGCAAACAAGAACAAGTTCCTATTTGCAAGAGGCAACATAAAGTTATGGTTTGTCTCTTGTTGGCATCCACTTCCCCCCCCTTGTAGTAGGGGAAGTGGTGGATATCGCTCCCATCCTAGTGAAAGGATAGGATGGGGCTCTGTCGAGTAGCTCACATGCATCTCGTCCTTATCCAGCAAGGTGATGACCGTATCCCTCTACCCACAGGTAGAGGGGGAGAAAAAGATAGGAAGAGAAGCCAGTCACTCTCTCATTCACTTATCTATTCTTACATCACACCAGGACTCGATGCTGTTCAGCCTGCTAGGGTCTGGGTTAGCTACACACCGTGTTGAGCAGCCACCACGGGTCCCAAGGAAAACGATCCAAGGACCTGTGGGCAATATCCAAAAGGTAGAAGGTGCCAGTGGTCTGGTTGTACCAGACCCCTGCCTTCAGTACCTGCGCCACGGAGAAGCTCTTGTGTAACTCGAGGGATGTACTTCTAGGTCATCTTGGTGCTGACGAAGAGTCTTCAACACTCAGCCTGGGATGTCGAGTTTCTTCAGAAAGCGCGGTCGCGCTTTCACAGGACAAAGCAGCATCTCCTTCGCATCGAAGGCGGTGAAGTCCATTAGGGAGGGGATTGTGAAGGACTCTAACCGATCGTCAGGAACCGAAGGGTTCTGAGTCTTCGCTATGAAGTCGGTACGAAATCAAGCGTCACGAATCCCCATCCCCTGGATGCTTGACTTCGCAGGAAAAGTCATGCAATTACCTCAGAGGAAAAGAAGGGAATGGTCGTATGACCTATCCCTCTTCTCGACTTCGGTGATGTCCTGTACCCATACTGGTCTATCCGTCTGCAGCGAAGTGTCTCACATTCTCCTATCCCCAAGCAGTGAAGTTGTTCTTCTCGTAGTGGATAGGACACCGACACTCAATGGTGGTGTCGATGGTATGGGTACGTGACAAGCCGTTAGGACGAAGAAAAGACTGTTATGGAACAACCGAACTAAGTCCACAGCGAAGTTCGTAACTGACTTGGGCGCTCTGACAGCTGCCGACTGACTGCGTTCGGTAGGAGGCAAGTTGTCCAAGCACCCGAGCAAGTCACGTGACCTTCGCCTTAAAAGGGTTAACTGCCAAGAGACTAAACAAATAATTTGTTCGTCACCGATGCCAGAAGGCGAGGTGATGATTCTCTTAAGGCATGTGCCCAACAGGCGAAAGTCAATTGCCTTCTAGAGACCGAGGTCCCTGATGGCAAGATATCTCATAGTATAGTTGATTCTCAGCTAAAGAGAAACAACACTATGTGTCGTTGAAGACGAAGGTGTACAGAAAATGCAACCTATGTCTTCACAGCTGAACCGAGAGAAGGATTCTCAAGATTCTGAACCTGTGCTACAAAGACTGAGAACGCTAACCGCTATTCATTGCTGTCTTCCGGTGAGGATCGTAGTTGCAATAAAAGCGGAGCGCTTTTTCAGTAATGAAGACACAGGGAAATACTGCCTGAAGAACTGCTTCTCATGGGCTGAACATTGGAAGTAGAGCTGTCAGGTCGGAGAGTAGGCGATGTCTTCTGACACATCTGTTAATTCGGGGCGAACAATGAATAATTGCACACCTACGAATACGAGATATTTTGAAGACAAACTCAGATGTCTGCAAAAATCATTCGCATTATCGCGGTGCGATGCAGCGGGAGACTAGTACAGACTTCTGTTACCGTGCGGTAAACAGAAAGATGAAAGAGTCCAAGAGATATCTCTGTTGAAAATTCTCGCAATGTCGAAGGCGATGAAATCGAGCGTCACAGCAGTAGATGGTCCTTCATTATTGCGAGAATCCCCGTTAATCAGAGACCTAAGTCCATGATTGTTGGGTAGAGATACGGTTGGTTCGGTAGTCAATCAAACCAGGGGAGAGAGAGACGTAACCGACCGTGCATCTCGGAGACCTAGCTGATACTGAGCTGCTATCAGGCAGTTCAATACGCAGTAGCTCTCGGTGACTCGTCATCCTGAGTTGCCAGTTAATCCCTTCCACGAAGGAATGCGTTCGGCTAGAACCATCGAGCATAAAGAATACGCTCGAGCAATTATATTAAATGAAACGGATTTCGGTAAATACAAAGCTGATTTGGTGTTGTCGTGACAATACCAAGTATCTAAAATCGAAACTGATAACTGCTGGGAGGTTGCAGGCAACCCCGAGGTTGCAGTTCAATTAAGATACAATTCGTCTCGGTCACAAACCGTAGAGTTAACTACGGTATGCGCCTACCCCCCGGACAATTCAACTGTTAAAAGAATCATGTCGCGAGGGTAATATACGTAGTATATTTGTAGGTTCTGTACAACGACCTCCATCCTAAATTCTTTTCCTCTCGAGGAATGAGAATAAGGATTGGAGATCGACCGCCTTCGTTCTCTAGTCAAGAGAGTGAAGGAGAAGTCTTTCCCAAAAGAAAGCTTCAATGGTGAACAGAATACCGAAGACGATAGTTCAAGCCAAACTGGAAGTTCCCGTCCATTCTTCTCTATTCCAGGTTAATCGCCTACTGTGAGATACTCTTCTTTCAGGCGCAGTCTTCTTCTCCAAATGCTAGAAATTACAGGAATTCAAGCATAAGCGAGGTTCCCGATTATCGTGTAACAATTATCGGGGATTCTCGCTCACTTTGGACTGTGGTCTCGCCTAAGTGTTTGGAGATCGTAAAAAACTCGAACATTCTGAGTGCGCTAGAAATTCCGTAGAATTCTAAGCACTCTGCGAAACCCCCACCGAATTCGTCAAACGATATCGGCTGGTGGTCCTCTCGATTCCCGTAGAAATCGAGAAAGGGGCAGGATCCCTCCTCAACGACCGGGGCTTACGTCAGGTAGACCCGAAGGTCCCCCCGGTAGCGCAGCCCCAACGTGGGATCTTACAGAGAAATCTCTGTAGGATCCCTCCCCTTTCCCTTGTAGCGGTAAGGAGAGAGGGAATGGGGGAGGAATTGGATACTGGCTCGCCTTCCCAGCGGAACTAGCAGTTGGAGAAGAAAAGGAGCAGCCATCGCCTTACGGCGATGGCCTCTCAGAGCCTGGGAAAACGTATCGTCAGGAGAAAACGTTTTCCCGAGGAGGGTTACGAACTCATACTGTAGGTAAGGGTCTGCCGCCACTGTGAACGTCGTCTGGGTGGGGCTGATCGACACCTGACAGGAGAGAGCCGTAACCGTCCTCCGACTCATTCCAGTCCTCGTCGAGGTCGAAACCTCTCAGGAGGACCGAAGGGGTATTCAAATACGGTGTCCGAAGACACGTAGAAACGCCTCTGTCGCAGTAGAGGAGGTGGAAGTAGCTTGTTCGACCGGCCAGAACTGAGAGAGCCTTCTTGTCCGGAGACGAGAGACTACCTGTGTTCAACACAGTCGGCAAGCTCCGACGCGGCAGACCCACCGTCGATTTGGGTTCCCTCTCGGGCCCCAAAACGACTCAAGCCGAGACGTGGCTCTGCTGGTGGGAGCGGCGATCCTTCCCGAGGGTCGTTGTGCTGACGAATCAGCGCCATAACCTCGGCAAAGTTCCTCTGGATCTCGGAAGTCACAGCATCTTGCAGAGTAGGACCGTTAAGCCCTTCGAACAAGAGCATATTCCGAGAACCTTCCTCCTAAGAAGGGGAACAGCGACAGCCCTCTCGGTCTCCTCCAGCCACTTGCGCATACGTCCTGGCCGGTCCAAGAACCGTGCCTGGCATGTAGGGCGTCGTGGTGGGATCATGAGGGGCGCACCCCTCACGATCACTCCTCAATACCTCGCTCCTCCCGGTGTAACCCGAGGAGGTTGGTTGAACGGTACGGGAGAGGCAGACCTGACGCTCCCTCCTCGCTCGCTGGCAGAACCAGCAGGCTTGGAGGGCTGCAGGCGATCGTCAACCCGCGGTGGCGATCGAGCTGCAGGCCTGGTTCGAACCGTCTCGCTGTGGAGAACGGCTGGACTGAGCACAGCGGCCCCGATCTTGAGTGTCAGAAGAGCTGGTGCTGGTTGCCGTACCCGATCGCTCTCTGTGAGAGCGACGGTCTCAGGCGACCTGCAGGCTCCACTGTCACGTGAGACCGGTGTTTGTCCTCACGGCACGTCACGTCGCTGGTTCCAGCCGTGGCTGGCACCGGCGAACGGGGGACCTCTTCCCAGCCTCAGCCCGTGGCCGGTCGTGGACCGTCACGTCATCCCGGGTAGCCAGCTGGTCGCCGCGAGAGCAAGAGCTGGTCTGGTGAGAGTCGCGTGAGCGGCTGTCACCAGTCTTCCGCTCCGTGCCGTGAACCTGACGCTGAGCGGCTCAGAGGTCTGGTTTCTGGCTGCACAGTCGCTGGTAGGCGACCGTACACTCGGTACCTCCCGCGAACGAGAGGCCGAGACGGACCCTGATGCAGTGGCAGAACCACTGACACCAGGCGAGGAAGTACCAGTGTTAGCCGGTACCCCTCTGGTTTCCGTAGTCTTCTTCCTTGCGGAAGAATAGACGAGCCCCGCTCCCGAAGGAGCAGGAGGACCAGCGGAAGGAACCTCCCGTTCCCACCGAGGTGAGAACGGGTCCCGAGAAGCTCCCGAGGGAGACTTCTTAGGAGGGAGGAGGCAACCTTCTTCTTCCTCGGCTTGTGAAGCCTTAGAAGTCGAAGGGGAAGAGGCGGCAGCCGACGACGATGAAGAAGATGAAGGCGACGTTCCTCCTCTTCTTCGTCAGCTTCCTCAGGACAGACGTAAGATCTGCATCCAGGGCGGAGCCGGGGCTGCTGTAGCCGAAGCCACAGGGCCCGGGTCCGGACGCACCTGTACAGACAGACCAAAGTCTGGGGTAGTACCACCACGAAACAGGGACGAACGTCAGCAGGTATGGGCATCTCAGGAACAGCAGGCACAGCCAGCACAGCATCGCAGGGACAGCCAGCGCAGCAACGGCAGGGACAGCCAGCGCAGCAACTGCATGGACAGTCAGTACAGAATCGGCAGGTACGGCAGGCAGCACCGGAAACACAGGAGGTGGAGCAGCAGCCAGCAACATCCTGGTACCGGCGGCAGGTCCAGGGGAGAGCTCTAGGGCAGCGGAAGGGTAGTCGCGGCAGCGCGGCAACCACGAGCGGCGGCGGCACGCCCCCCTCTCGGTACGGCGAACGGCACTTCACAGCGGCTGTAGGCAAGACTGTTACCACGTGAGGCGAGTACACCAGGTGAGGAGGGACGTCGTCACCTGGAGTCGATATCGTTGTCGTGGTCACCACTCCATGGGTGACCGCAGCAGGCCCAGACATAGAACCGCCGCCCCCCCTGGACACTAGGCACGCCCTGCAAATCGAAGGACGCCCATACCTCACCAAGGTCCACCCTCGTGGCAATAGCACCTGCGGAAATAACAGTAGTAGTGATTAGTGGGGGGGAAGTCCCTCGCGCGCGGGGGTGAGCCCCACACCGAACGAGCGGAAGACCCCGAATACAATTGTACATCGGGCACCGAGCACCCTCCCCCGCGTTCGACGGATCGGGCGAGGAGAAGAACCCAGATAACCTCCCCCCCGAAGGGGGAAGGCCATATGTGGGAGCTTGATGGGGGGGTGGGGGGGGGGGGGGGGGATTCTCGTTCCCCACCCCCACACAGCACCCAAGTACCCAACAATAATAATAAGAGCCCGAGAGCAATCGTGCCCTCGGCACCGAATGCAAGGGCATATGGATCAATTCCCTGACTGAGCGGAACTTGAACCAAAATAAATATTGATGCAATCAATAATAAAAGGAATAACATGAAAAAGAATCTTGCATTACGATTCACTTCACAATGAATAAGGGCTCGGAGCGAGCGCATTTGCGCCTTCGGTACCGAGCGCAAGGGTAAAAGGATCCATTCCCGATTATGAACGGAAACCTTGATCCATAATGAATTGATGCAATCAAAATATATATGAAAAATGAAAAAGAATACTGCGCTTGCGATTTCACTTCATACAAAATAAAAAGGGGAAGGATCAATTCCCGGGAAATAGCGGAAACATTGATCCAAGTAAATAATGCAATCTTAATAAAATATGAAAATGAAAAAGAACTGCACTTGCGATTTCACTTCATTCAAATAAAAAGGGGAAAGGATCAATTTCTGGGTAAGAGCGGAAACTGATCCAAAATGAGTATTGCTACATCAAAATAAAATAAATATGAAAATGAAAAAGAATACTGTATTTGCGATTCCACTTCCATACAGAATAAGTTTTCGTGCCGAGCGCATTCGCTCGGCAACGAGCATACAGGTCAAAAAAATATAAATGAAAAGGGCACTTACTTACGATTTTCATCTACACATTTCCACCAAAATATAAGCTCGGAGCGAGCGCTCTCCCACCCCTCCCTAGCACCAGAGCGATAACACAATACGAGGATCAATTTCTGGGAAAAATGATTCCCGCACTTACGCCCTTCAGTTCCGGGGCACTCGGGTAGTCGGAGGGCGTGGAGAACCAAGATCCTTTAATTCACAATTGAATTCAATGGAAATAAATATGAAATGATTGTACTTACAATTCAGTTTCACTAGATAAATAGAAAAAGAAAAACACAACCATGCGAAAGCAACGACGATGAAGCGGGCAGATAGCGATGATACACGTCTACACGCCAGCAGGCCGAAAGCAAAAGTGATTTGTTTACCTCCCAGTTGCGCGCGCGCCTGTCGGACAAGCAGTTAACTACCGAACCCCTTGTTCGAAAGCTTACGACCTATCCAGCTGCCGCTAGTACCTTCCTATTGTAAAAGGACCGAAGGTTTGTATGCCGTGTCGGAACAAACACAAGAACTAGTTCCTACTTCAAGAGCCAAAATGAAGTCATGGGTTTGTCTCTTGTTGGCTTCCACTCCCCCCCTTGTTGGGGAGTGGTGGATAAATACTCCTATCCCTACTGAAAGGGATAGGATGGAGCTCAGTCGTGTAGCTTACCTGCATCTGTTTCCTGTTCAGCATAGTAACGAACACGGCCCTCTGCCCACAGTCACACACTCTCTCACTCGTCCATTCATGCAGTCACACAAGGATGCAATGCTGTTCTGTCCGCTCGGGTGCTGGGTAGACTACACAACTTATTGAGCAGCCACCACGGGTCCCAAGGAAAAGGTGTCCAAGGACCTGTGGGTAATATCCCGATGGTAGAAGGAAGTGAAGGCAGTCTGGTTGGCCCAAACCCCTGCCTTCAGAACCTGCGCCAGGGAGAAGTTCTTGTGGAACGCAAGGGTTGGACCAATACCTCTGACTTCATGAGCTCTCGGACGAAGGGTACGGGTTTCGTCACTACCATCCGTGTCGTACGCCCTCCTGATCACCTCACGCAGCCAGAAAGTGTGTTCTGGGAAACATCTTTCTTGGTAACCCCGGTGCTAACGAAGAGGTGTCGACACTCAGGCCTGAGGTGTCAAGTTCTCTTCAGATAGCGCCGTAGCGCCCTCACAGGACAAAGCAGCATTTCATTCGCATCATTATCAGTGAAGTCCTTCGTGGAGGGGATCGTCAAAGACTCGAACCGGTCGTCAGGGACTGAAGGATTCCGAGTCTTTGCTACGAAGTTCGGGATGAAATCGAGCGTCACGGATCCCCATCCCCTGGAATGCTTGACGTCGAAGGAAAGACCATGAAGTTCCCCTACTCTCTTCGCCGATGCCAGGGCAGGAAGAGGATCTTGAGGGTCAGATCCCTGTCTGACGACTCTCGGAGTGGCTCGAAGGGTCTTCGAGTTAAACTCCTAAGGACAAGAGTCACATCCCACCCCGGGGGCCTGAGTGCCCTGGGTGGGCAAGACCTCTCAAAGCTCTTCATAAGGAGGGAGATCTTGAAGGAGGAGGAGATATCCACTCCTCGCAGTTTAAGGACTAGGGCTAGGGGAGCTCTGTATCCTTTAACTGCGGAGACAAAGAGGAGCTTCTCTCGGCGAAGGAACACGAGGAAATCCGCTACCTGCTGAATAGTGGCTCTGAGAGGAGACAGACCCTGTCCACAACACCAACCACAGAAGACGGACCACTTTCCCTGGTATACAGCTGCAGAGGACTGTCTGAGGTACCCACCCATCTCTGTTGCTGCGCTGAGAGAAAAACCTCTCGCTCGCAAGAGATGGTGGATAACAGCCAGCTGTGAAGACACAGGGACTCAACCGACCGGTGGTACCATTCTACATGTGGCTGGCACAAGAGGTTGTGCTAGGGGGGAATCTCTCTCGGTGCTTCGGCGAGTAGAGCCAGCAGGTCCGGGTACCAAATGGCTTGAGGCCATTTGGGCGCCACCAGGATCATCCGAAGATTCGGGGTGATCAGCGCCCTGCCGATCACCTTGCGAATCAGACAGAACGGGGGAAAGGCACACACAAAGAGATTGTCCCACGGGTGTTGAAGAGCGTCCTCTACAGCTGCCCATGGGTCCGGCACAACCGAGTAGAAAACCTGGAGTTTTCTGTTGTGCCGGGTGGCGAAAAGATCTTTGACTGGACGCCCCCACAGGTTGAAGAGCCTTTTCGCCACGTCTGGGTGAAGGGACCACTCGGTTTCTATCACCTGATCCCGATGGCTGAGTTTGTCGGCTACCACATTCCTCTTGCCTGGAATGTAGTGGGCTGACAGCACTACTGAGTGTGCCACGGCCCACTTGTGCACCTGCAACGTCAACTGATGCAATGGGAGGGACACTAGGCCCCCGTTTGTTGACGTATGCCACTACTGTGGTGTTGTCGCTCATCAACACGACAGTGTCCCACCAGACAATCTTGGAACTCTTGGAGAGCGAGGAACGCTGCCTTGAGCTCCAGGATGTTGATGTGAAGGTGCCTGTCGTGATGGTTCCACACACCCGCAGCCAGCAACGCCTCCAGGTGTGCGCCCCATCCCTCGGTCGATGCGTCTGAAAACAGCAACATCTCTGGGGGGGGGAAGTGCGAAGAGGCACTCTCTTCCGAGGTTCCTGTCACCAGCCACCAGGCTAGGTCCTGCCTCACCTCCTCCGTGAGGGACACAGGGAAGAGAAGTGGGTCTCTTGCCTGTAACCAACACTCCTTTAGTCTCCACTGAAGAGACCGCAGGTGAAGACGCCCGTGAGGGACTAGCTTCTCGAGAGACGACAGGTAACCGATCACGACCTGCCACTGCTGATCCTCGAATCTGTGGGGAAGACTCGCCCTGCTACCGTGTTGATCAGCATGCCCAGGTACTTCATCCTCTGCTTGGGCTCGAGATCTGACTTCTCGTAATTGTGATTGGGAGCTCGCCAGGACTAACCAATCGTCGAGATACCTCAGAAGTCCCTACCGAATGGGGCCAAGCTTACACCAGCGTGAACACCTGTGGGGTGGTTGAGAGACCGAAACAAAAGTGCCCTGAATTGGTACTCCGTCCCATCGAGGATGAAGCGGAGGTACTTCCTGGAGGATTGATGGATGGGTATCTGGAAATACGCATCCTTCAGATCCACAGAAAGCATGAAGTCGTTCTATCTGATGGAATCGAGCAGTGATCGTGCTGTTTCCATCGTGAACCCAGTCTGGCGAACGAATCGGTTCAAGGGAGAGAGATCCATCAGCGGGCGCCAGCCCCCCCGAGGACTTCTCCACCAGGAAAAGTCGACTGTAGAAGCCCGGCGACTGATCCCATACGATATCCACAGCACATTTGCTCAGCATGGCTTCTACTTCCTGCCGAAGCACCACGTCCTTGGCCGAACCAGGAACGTACATCTGATGATGGACCGGGTTGGAGGTGAGGAGTGGCCAAGACTCGAAGGGTAGTAGTAAATATCCCTCCCAAAGGATGTTCACTATCCAGGTCTCCACTCCGTAGCGCTGCCATGTTGCCCAATGGCTTGCCAGGCACCCCCCCACTTCCGGCAGCAGGTGAGGGGAACACCGTCCCTAGCGTTTCCCTCCTCTCTTCGACTTCTTCTTCCCAGTCCAGTTCCTCCTTACAGTCGAAGTCGAAGGCAGTCTTTTTCCTCTCGGCTTCGGCGAAGCGATCGTCTTAGCCTCAGAGGAAGCGCTAGCTAAACTCTTGGGCTTAACCGCAGTCGTTCGAGGTTGCCCAGCCACCTTCGAGACTGCCTGGTGGACTAAACGGTCACTGTCGTCAGTGCGCCATTGTTCCACCGCAGCGTCCATCATCTCTCTGGGGAAGAGAGAGGAGGAACTCTGCACCGGTCCGTTGCGAAGACCCAAGGCCGCCTCTTGCCCAGCTGCCCTGGTTACTTGAGTGAGGACAGCATCCCTACGCCTCAGTACCAGGTTGGCCCACAGGTTAACCATCTGGTGGGCCAGGTAGGAGATAGCCCTACCCCCAGACTGGCACAGTCTCACGAAAGCAGAGTCCCCTTCAGGAGTGATGTTTCCCGAGGAGGCCGCAGCTTTAGACACTGTGAGGGACCACAGGTCTAGCCACGAGACTGCTTGGAATGCTGCCATAGCGGTAGATTCCAAGGCAAGTGCCTCTAGCTGCGAGAACCAGAGGTTCTACGACAGGAGCTGGTGCAGAGACACCCCCAGAGTTAGCCTAGCTAATTCCATGTTAACCTGTTTGGGCGGCAGAGGGTCCTCTGATGGCACATAAAAGCGCCTCTGTCGCGGTAGAGGTGGGAGGAAGGAGCTTGGCCGACCTGCCGGACCGAAGCGAACCCTCCTGTTCGGAGACGAGAGCGTCCACCTGGCTAAGCACACTGTCAGCCAAAGCTGATCGCAACAAACCCACCGTCGGTCCTGGGTTCCTTTTTGGGTCCCCAGAACGACTCCAAACCCGATGCAGATTTGGAAGGTGGGAGCAGCGATCCTTCCCTGAGGTCGTTGTGCTGACGGATCAGCGCAATAACCTCAGCGAACGACCTCTGGATCTCGAAAGTGACTGCGTCATGCGGAGACTGACCGTCAAGCCTGTCCAGCGAGAACGCCTCCCGAGACCCTCCTCCTTCTAGAGGAGGAACCGCACCAGCCCCTCATGGTCTCATCCCGCCACTTGCGTGTACGATCTGGTCGGTCCTAGGACCGTGCCAGGTTCGTAGGGTGTCATGGCGGGATCGCGAGGAGCGCACCCCTAGCGATCACTCCTGGTCGCCTCCCTCTTCCCGGTGTAGCCTGAGGAAGTTGAAGGGATAGGAGAGGTAGACCTGACGCTCCCCCCTCGCCCCCCGGCAGAACCGGTGTGCTGGGGGGGCTGCAGGCGATCGCCAACCCGCGGTTGCGATCGAGCTGCAGGCCTGGTCGAACGGTTCTCGCGGGGAGAGCGTCTGGACTGTGAACAGCGGCGACGGTCCCGAGCGTCAGGAGAGCTGCTGCTGGTCCCCCTCTCCGCCCGGTCCCGGTAGGAGCAGCGGTCGGGACCGGTAGAGTTTGCTGTCGCGGTGGGAGCGAGGCCTGTCCTCACGGCGCGTCACGCTTCTTGGACCAGGTCGAGGCAGAACCTCTGGCGCCAGGCGACGAGGTACGGTGTTAGCCGGCGCTCCTCCGGTCCTGTCTTCTTCTTCTTTGCGGAAGGAGAGACGGGCCCCGTTCCCTAAGGAACAGAAGGACCAGCGGAAGTCCCAACCATCCCACCAGAGTGGGATGGACCCTTAGAAGTCTCAGGGCGAGCCTTCTTAAGGGGGGGAGGAGGCTACCTTCTTCTTCTTTGGCTGTGGGACCTTAGAAGACGAAGGGGAAGCGGTGGCAGACGACGATGAAGATGACGACAATACCTTCCTCCTCCTCTTCTTCATCAGCTTCCTCAGGACCACCGTCAGGTCTTCCATCCAGGACGGAGCCGGGGCAGTTGCCGAAGCAACAGGGCCCGACTGCACCTGTCCGGGAGGACCTAAGGTGGGAGCAGCAACACCACAGGCAGGAACTGGTACTGGAACTGGAGTGGCGATCACAGGAACAGGAGGCGGGGCAGGAACCAGCGGCAGATCTAAAGGAGAGCTCTTGGGACACCGGAAGTCAGGTGCTGGAGCAAGAGCGGCAAAACCAGGCGGCGGCGACAAGGAAAACCTCTTCACCTCCGGCAGCGGCGCCTGAACAGCACCTGTCAGGGTAACCATGGCAACATGCTGAGTATAAGCCAGGTGAGGTGGAGCAGCGTAGCCAGGCGTGGACAACGTCGCGGTTGTCGTGGTGGTCGGGCCATGAGTTACCGGCCTGGCCCCTCTCGCCAGATGACTCAACAGCCCTGCACACTCTGTGTCCCTTGGAGCCCCAGTGAGTACCAGGCCCAGCCGAGATCATCCTCCGTGGCAAGCAGGTCTGAAGAAGGAAACAGTCGGGTTAGTAAGAGGGGGGGGTCTCCCCTCGCCTGGGGGGGGGGACAGTTCCCACCCCGAGCCAACGGACAACCCAGAATAATTTTTTTTTATACTATATTAATCTAGCATCGCGACAACTAGGTCAGTGATGCCGAACTATATATAAAAAGACCCTATAAATTTTAATAATAATAATTAAACAGAATTATTTAAAAAATATGATAAAAGATACTGGAAATTAAAAAATAAATATAAAAATGAATTATATAAAGAAATTATTACATACATGTACATATACACACACATACATACATGCACACATACATACATATACACCATTTCAATAAGAATAAAAGCAAGGCACACACAAGCATTACAGTTTATCTAAAATACCAGTGTTAAAAAGAAATCCAAACAAGCCAGTCATGTTAAAAATCCCATTTGCTCCTAAAAGTTTTGATAACTTAAAAACATTACTCTCCTTCCCATAGTATATATAGATATTGATTGCGCTGTTCCACCAAACTGGGGCACTCAACCAGCAAGTGCATAACAGTCAGTGGAACCAGGCAATCCTCACAGTATGGTTTGTGATCACTACTCATCAAGTAAGAATGTGTCAGCCTAGTATGTCCAATACGCAGGCGGCACAGAGCCGTTTCAAACCTTCTGGGCATAAAATTGTACAGCCAAGGATTGACTGCAGGTGCAATTGTTTTCATTTTTACATTTCTAGATAAATTTGACCAAATATTTTGCCAAAGTACTTTATGCTTCTCTCTAATTGGAGTATATAAATCTCTGCACGGCAGCTTAAATGATCTGGGCTCAATACGAGAAACAGCCTCTTTGGCAATTGCATCAGCGTGTTTATTTCCAGATATTCCAACGTGTGCTAGAACCCAACAAAATTCAATATTAAAACCCCTCCGCTTAGCTAATAATATCCATTCTAGAATACTTAAAACTACTGGATGTTTGGAATAAAAATCTTTCAGTGACTCTAGAGCGCTTCTAGAATCACAGTACACAATAAAATTCTTATTACTACTTTTTAAAACTTCTTTGACAGTATTTAAAATTCCATATGATTCTGCAGTAAATGCAGATGCATAACTTTGGAGAGGCTTCCACTATGCTCAAAAGGACGGAAAAACTCTGCCAAAACCAGCGCCAGCACTGGTTTTGGATCCATCGGTAAAAACTGGGATAAAATTATCATGTCGTGACATATGATCTAAAAAGGTATAACGTAATATTTTATCAGAGACATTCTTTTTTGGTTGATTAAAGTATAGTTACAAAACTACTGCTGGGAATTTCCAAGGGGGAGATACAGATGCCTTGACCGGTAGTACACATTTGTCTGGATTGTTCAAGTCTTGGAGGGTTGATTTCAGTCTGAAGGCATATGGACGTGGCATCTTTGGATGAATTTCATAAAAGCTATCAAATATGACAATTTGTCAAAAATTGCATTTTTCCTAACTATACAAACCTGAGGTCCTTTAACAATAGGAAGGTAACTAGCGGCAGCTGGGACGGTCATAAGCTTCGAACAAGGGGAGAACGGTAGTTAACTGCTTGTCCGATCGTGCGCGCGGGCGGTGAAGAATCACTTTTGCTTTAGGCCCATGCAAAAAGTTGCAGAGTGAGGGGTGGCATGAGGTGGGACTATATGTAAAGGACCTCAGGTTTGTATAGTTAGGAAAAATGCAATTTTCGACAAATTGTCATTTGTTCCGATACGTAATACAAACCCTCGGTCCTTTAACAATAGGAAGACTCACTTATTGGTGGGAGGAATCTGAGTCTTTTTGGTGAACAGACTGGTGTTCGTCCAACCCTGGTCGTAAGAGCAAGGGAGGGATCCAAACCTCTGTCCGATTGATTGGGGTGTGCACCGCAGGATCAATGGTCAGACCTCTGGGCCAAGTACTAAGAGAGAGGCAAGCGTATCTCTTCGTACCAGCAAGCAAGAACTTGTTCCTGTTTGCAAGAGACAATCATAAAATGATGGGTTTATCTCAAGTTGGCATCCACTTCCTCCCCCTTGTTGGAGGAAGTGGTGGATATTACTCCTATCCCTACTGAAAGGGATAGGATGGTGCTCTATTGAGTAGCTCACCTGCATCTCGTCCTTACCCAGCAGGGTGACGACCGTGTCCCTCTACCCAGAGGTAGAGGGGAGAAAAAGATGGGAAGAGGAGCCAGTCACACTCTCGTTCACTCATCCATTCTTACGGTCACACCAGGACTCGATGCTGTTCAGCCTGCGAGGGTCTGGGTTAACTACACAACGTGTTGAGCAACCACCACGGTTCCCACGGAAAAAGATCCAAGGACCTGTGGGCAATATCCCGAAGGTAGAAGGAGGTGCATGCGGTCCGGTTGGACCAGGCCCCTGCCTTCACTACCTGCGCCACGGAGAAGTTCTTGGGAACGCGAGAGAATGATGAAGAGGCGTCCACACTCATCCTGGGTGTCGAGTTTCTTCAGACAGCTCCGTCGCGCCTTCACAGGACAAAGCAGCATAGCCTTCGTATCGGAGGCGGTGAAGTCCATTAGGGAGGGTATTGTGAAGGACTCGAACCAATCGTCAGTGACCGAAGGGTTCTGAGTCTTCGCTACGAAATCGAGCGTCACAAATCCCCATCCCCTTGTGCTTGACTTCGCAAGAAAAGTCATGCAGTTACCCAAGACAAAAAAGAAAAGGGGAATTAGTCGTATGACCTATCCCTCTTCTCGACTTTGGTTATGTACAGTACTTCATACTGACAAGCTATTAAGACGAAGTAATGATTGCTCTGGAACAACCGAACTAAGTCCACAGCATAGTTCGTAACTGACTCGGGCGCTCTGACAGCTGCCGACTGACTGGTTCGGAATCGGTAGTGAGGCAAGTTGTCCAAGCATCCGGGTAAGTCACGTGACCTTCGCCCTTTAAAGGGTTATGCTGAGAGACCAAACAAATAATATATTTGTTAGTCACCAATGCCGGACGGCGCGGTGATGATTCTCTTAATACATAAGCTCAAAAGGCGAAAGTCAATTGCCTTCAAAAGACCGAGGTCCCTGACGGCAAGATACTCTCATAGACGTTGAATCTCAGCTAAGGAGAAACAACACTATGTGACGTTGAAGACGAAGGTAGGCAATGAATGCAACCTACGTCTTCCAGCTGAATCGAGAGAAGGAATCTCAAGATTCTGAACCTGTGCTTACAAATGACTGAAAACGCTAACCGCCATTTCATTGCTGTCCGGTGAGAAGTCGTAGTTGCAATGAAAGCGGGGTGTTCTTCAGTAATGAAAACACAGGGGAGAGCCGCCTGAAGAACTGCTTCTCATGGGCTGAACGTTTGGAAGTAGAGCTGGCAGGTGTGGGAGTAGGCGATGTCTTTCAATACATCTGCTAATCGGGGTGGACAATGAATAATTGCACACCTCCGAATAAGAGATATTTTGAGGACAAACTCAGATTCCGCAAAAATCATTCGCATTATCGCGATATGATGCAGCAAGAGACTATTACAGAATTCTGTTACCGTGCGGTAAACAGAAAGATGAGAGTCGAAGAGATATCTCTTTTAAATTCTCGCAATACCGAAGACGATGAATACTAGTGTCACAGCAGTAGAAGGTCATTCATGTATGCGAGAATCCCCGTTAATCAGAGACCTAAGTCCGTGATTGTTGGGCAGAGATACGGTTGGTAGTCAATCAAAGCAGAGAAAGACATAACCGACCGTTCATCTCGAGGCACGGGCAGCTGGGCACTGAGCTTGCCTCGGGGCAGTTCAATACACAGTAGTTGTCGCTGACTCGTCATCCTGAGTTTGCCAGGTAATCCTTTTCCATGAAGGAATGCGTTCGGTCTAGAACCACTGACATAAAAAGATATGCTCGAGCAAATTATATTTTTATGCGAAACGAATTTCGGTAAATATAAAGCTTAAATGGTGTTGTTGTGCCAACACCATAAGTATATAAAATTGAAACTGGAAACTCCAGGGAGGTTGCAGGCAACCCCGGATTGCAGTTCAATTAGAATACTTCTCGTCTACGTCGCAAGCCGTAGAGTAACCAGGATATGCGCCTACCCCTCGGACCATTCAAACTGCTTAGCAGAATCATTGTTCGCCGAGGTTAATATACGTAGTATATTTGTAGTATTCTGAACAACGATCTCCATCCTAAATTCTTTCCCTTCAAGAAAACAAAATAAGGATTGGAGATCGACCGCCTTCGATCTCTAAGAAAGAGAGAGAAGGAGAAGTCTTCCCCGAAGGAAAGCTTCAATGGTGCACAAAATAACGAAGACGAAAATTCAAGCCAAACTGGATATTCCCGTCCGTTCTCTCTAATCCAGGGCTGGCCGCCACTGTGAGATATCTTCCTTCGGCGACAGTCTTCTTCCAACGCTAAGAACTCCAGGAATTCGAGCATTCGGCGAGATCCCCGATTATCGTGGTAATAATTATCGGGAATACTCGTCTAACTGCCTTGGACAGTGGTCTCGCCATGTGTGCTAGAAATTCTGCAGAATTCTAAGCGCCCAGCGAAACCCCCACCGGATTCGTTAAACGAATATCGGTTGGTTGTCCTCTCGATTCCCGTAGAAATCAGAGATGGTGCAGGGTCCCTCCTCCACGACCGGGGTTACGTCAGGTAGGACCCGAAGGTCCCCCCGGTAGCGCAGTCCCCAATCGTGGGATCCTACAGAGAAGTCTGTAGGATCCTACCCCTTTCCCTCGTAGCCGTAAGGAGAGAGGGAATGGGGAAGGAAAAGGATATTGCTCGCCCTTCCAGCGGCACTAGCATTTGGAGACGAGAGTAGGAGCAGCCATCACCTTGTGGCGATGGCCTTCCTCCCACCCCCCTCCCCCCGAGGAGGGTCACGAACTCGTGCTGTAGGTAAGCATCTGCCACCACTGTGAACTTCGTCTGGGTGGGGCTGATCGACACCTGACAGGAGGGCCAAAACCGTCCTCTGACTCATTCCAGTCCTCGTCGAGATCGAAACCTCTCAGGAGGATGGAAGGGGGGGGGAAGAAGAGCTGCAATACTCCGAAAAAACGCCGCTGTCGCGGCAGAGAGGGAAGTAGCTTGCCCAACCGGCTAGACCTGAGCGAGCCTTCTCGTCCGGAGACGAGAGGCTCTCCTGGTTCAGAACCGAGTCGAGAAGCTCTTATCGCGGCAAGCCCACCGTCAGTCTGGTTCCCTACTTGGGCTCGAGAACGACTTGAGCCGTGGAGCGGCGATCCTTTCCCCAGGTCGTTGTGCTGATGAATCAGTGCAATAACCTGGGCAAAGTTGCTCTGAATCTCGGGAGTTACAGCGTCTTGAGGAGTAGGACCGTCCAGTCCCTCCAACAAGAGCAGCTTCCAAGACCCTCCTTCTTCAGAAGAAGGACCAGCAACAGACCCCTGACGGTCGCCTCCAATCACTTGTGCGTACGATCGGGCTGGTCCTAAGACCATACCTGGCACTTGCGGCGTCGTGACGGGATCGTGAGCGGCGCACCTCTCATGATCACTCCTATATACCTCGCTCTTCCCGGCGTATGCCGAGGAAGTTGAAGGTATCGGAGAGACAGACCTGACGCTACCCCCTCCCCCCCCTGACGGTCGCCTCCAATCACTTGCGCGTACGTCCTGGCTGGTCCTAAGACCATACGTGGCACGTGCGGCGTCGTGACGGGATCGTGAGCGGCGCACCTCTCACGATCCTCCTAGCTACCTCGCTCCTTTCCCGGCGTACTCGAGGAAGTTGAAGGTAGCGGAGAGACAGACCTGACGCTCCCCCCCCGCTCGCTGGCAGGACCAGCGTACGTGGGGGTCTGCAGCCGATCACCAACGCGCGGTGGGGATCGATCTGCAGGCCTGGCCGTGCCGCTCACCTATGGCGAGCGGCTCGACTGAGCACGTCGACCCCGGTCCCGTGCGTCAGACGAGCTGCTGCTGGTCGCCCTATCCGCGAGGTCCCTGTGGGAGCGGCGGTCAGGTGATTTGCAGAGCTCGCTTTCGCGGTGAGACCGATGAGCGTCCTCACGGCGCGTCAAACCGCTGGTACCAGCCAAGGCTGGTACCGATGGTCGGGGGGACCTATCCCAGCCTCAGCCCGTGGCTGGTCAGAGACCGTCGCGTCTACCAGGGTTACCAGCTGGTCGCTGCGAGAGCGGCCGCTGGCCTGGCGAGTCACATGAGCGGCTCTCACCAGCTTCTGCTCCGTGCCGCGGTCCTGGCGCCGAGCGAACTCTGGCGCCAAAATTTTGGCTATACGCTCTCCCGCGGGAGATCGTATACTCGGAACTTCTCGCGAACGAGAGACCGAGCCGGAACCTGGCGTAGCGGCAGCGCCGCAAACACCAGGCGAGGAAGAACCGGTGGTAGTCGGTACGCCTCTGGTCCCCGTCTTCTTCTTCCTTGTGGAAGAGGAGACGGACCTGTTTCCCGAAAGAGCAGGAGGACCGGCAGAAGAACCCCCCCGTCCCACGGCGTGGAACGAGCCCTTAGAAGTTCCCGAAGGAGTCTTCTTAGGGGGGAAACCCGGGTTACCAGCTGGTCGCTGCGAGAGCGGCCGCTGGCCTGGCGAGAGTCACCTGAGCGGCTCTCACCAGCCTTCTGCTCCGTGCCGCGGTCTTGGCGCCGAGCGAACTCTGGCGCCGAAACTTTGGCTGCATGGTCTCCCGAGGGAGAGCATACACTCAGGATCTCCCGCGAACGAGAGACCGAGCCGGAACCTAGCGTAGTAGCATCGCCGCTAGCACCAGGCGAGGAAGTACCAGTGCTAACCGATACTCCTCTGGTCCCCGTCTATCTCTTCCTTACAGAAGGGGAGACGGGCCCCGCTCCCGAAGGAGCAGGAGGACCAGCAGAAGAACCCCCCGACACACCGGAGTGAGACGGGCCCTTCGAAGGTCCCGAAGGAGCCTTCTTGGGGGGGGGGGGGGGGGGGGGGAAGGCAGCCTTCTTCTTCTTCGGCTTGGAAGCCTTAGAAGTCGAAGGGGGAGAGGCGGCAGCAGACGATGAAGATGACGACGACACCTTCCTCTTCTTCTTCCTCTTCTTCGTCAGCTCTCTCAGGACGGACGTCAGGTCTTCCATCCACGGAGGAGCCGGGCCAATTGCCGAAGCAACACGCCCCGACTGAACCTGTCCGGAAAGACCTGAGTCCGGGGCAGCAGTTCCAAGACCAACGAACGCCAATGGGCAGAGGGCAGGCACGGCAGGAGCGGCAGGAACATCAACAGCAGGACAGCAACAGCAGGACCAGCAACAGCAGGAGCGTCACGCACAGCACGCCTCACAGGAGCTGCGCGAGCGGCTGGGCCAGCAACAACATCAGCGGCAGGTACGACAGGCCCAGCCATCGCCTCTTAGAATCATCGGCAGGACAGCGGGAACCTGGGTACTGGTGGCCGGTCCAGGGGCGAGCTGCTGGAACAGCGGAAGTCTGGGGCAGGCAACACGAAGAAAACACAGGCGGCGGCGGCATACCCTCCCTCGGTACGGCGGCGACCGGCCCTAGTAGCGGCAGACGGCGTCACCGACACAGTATGGGGAGTGTAGACCAGCGGGGGGAAGCAGCATAAGCGGCCGTGGAGGTTATAGTGTAGACCGCTCCAAGGTCACCGCCCCAGACCTCGCTAGACGCTGCAGCAGATCGTGGGGGATGCTAGGCACGCCCTGCAGCCGCCCCCCCCAGTGGCCATACCTGTCAAGGTCGTCTCCCACGGATGTAGCACCTGCGGTAGCACAGACAGATTAGTAAGAGGGGTTCCCTCACGCACGGGGGGGAGACATGCCCACCCCGAACGCAAGGAAGACCCACCCCAAATACAAAATACAACAAGGAAGCTGAGCGGGGGTCATGGAAAGACGACGAAGAATCGGATACCAAGGGAGTCGCGGGAGAGCTTTCTGACGACTTCCTGGCAGACCTTCGCTTTCCTCTACCCCCGCACAGCAGTGAAAAGTAATATGAAAATGAAACAGAATACTGCACTTGCGATTCACTCATAGAACTTAAAGGGGGAAAGATCAATTCCCGGGTAAGAACGGAAACTTGATCCATAATAATATGATGCTATCATAAAAAATATATGAAAATGAACAGAATACTGCACTTGCGATTTCACTTTCACAGAAAATAAATCGTAAGGATCAATTCCCGGGTAAGAGCGGAAATTGATCCAAAATTAAATTTGATGCAATTAACATGCCCCACGGAGGAAGCCGGGCCAATTGCCCAAGCAACACGCCCCGACTGAACCTGTCCGGAAAGACCTGAGTCCGGGGCAGCAGTTCCAAGACACGACGTGGGCAGGGGCAGGCACGGCAGGAGCGGCAGGAACATCAACAGCAGGACCAGCAACAGCAGGACCAGCAACAGCAGGAGCGTCACGCACAGCACGCCTCACAGGAGCTGCGCGAGCGGCTGGGCCAGCAACAACATCAGCGGCAGGTACGACAGGCCCAGCCATCGCCTCTTAGAATCATCGGCAGACAGCGGAACCTGGGTACTGGTGGCCGGTCCAGGGGCGAGCTGCTGGAACAGCGGGAAGTCTGGGGCAGGCAACACGAAGAAAACACAGGCGGCGGCGGCATTACCCTCCCTCGGTACGGCGGCGACCGGGCCCTAGTAGCGGCAGACGGCGTCACCGACACAGTATGGGGAGTGTAGACCAGCGGGGGGAAGCAGCATAAGCGGCCGTGGAGGTTATAGTGTAGACCGCTCCAAGGTCACCGCCCCAGACCTCGCTAGACGCTGCAGCAGATCGTGGATGCTAGGCACGCCCTGCAGCCGCAGTGGTCCATACCTGTCCAAGGTCGTCTCCCACGGATGTAGCACCTGCGGTAGCACAGACAGATTAGTAAGAGGGGTTCCCTCACGCACGGGGGCGGGGGGGAGACATGCCCCACCCCCGAACGCAAGGAAGACCCCAAATACAAAATACAACAAGGAAGCTGAGCGGGGGTCAGGAAAGACGACGAAGAATCGGATACCAAGGGAGTCGCGGGAGAGCTTTCCGACGACTTCCTGGCAGACCTTCGCTTCCTCTACCCCCGCACAGCAGTGAAAAGTAATATGAAAATGAAACAGAATACTGCACTTGCGATTCACTTCATAGAACTTAAAGGGGGAAAGATCAATTCCCGGGTAAGAACGGAAACTTGATCCATAATAATAAATGATTCTATCAATAAAAAATATATGAAAATGAAACAGAATACTGCACTTGCGGATTTCAACTTTCACAGAAAATAAATCGTAACGGATCAATTCCCGGGTAAGAGCGGAAATTGATCCAAAATTAAATTTGATGCACTTAACCTTAACGCCGAAGCGGTAAAAAAAAAAAATGTCTCCCGTGTGCCGGAGGTGTTTCAGAGTGAGCGCGGAAGTGGAAAATTTTTTTCAAAAATTCACAGCGCGCTTAGTTTTCAAGATTAAGAGTTAATTTGTGGCTCCTTTTTTTGTCATTGGCTGAAATTTAGTATGCAACCATCAGAAATGAAAAAAATTATCATTATCATATATAAATAATGCGATATATGATAGCGCAAAAACGAAATTTCATATATAATTATATTCAAATCGTGCTGTGCGCGAACCGGTTAAAGGTAACAAGTTACTTTTTTTTTCGTTGTAATGTACACTAAATTGCAATCCTTTTGGTATATAACACATTGTAAAACAATAAAAGCAACACAGAGAAAATATTATCACAAAATATGCATGAATTCGTAACGCGCGGTAGTAAACAAATATTTTTTTCAAAAATTCACCATAAATCTAAATATTGTCCTAGAGACTTACAATTTCTTTCAAAATGAAGACAAATTATTGTATATTACTATACTTTAAGAATATTAGCTTACAAATGCAGTTTTCGACCATATCTGACGAGATAAAGTTGACCGAATGTCGAATTTTTTTATATATATATTATTTATATGCAATTATTTTGGAAATAAGAAAAGCTACAACCTTCAAATATTTTTAGTTTTATTTTCCATGAAATTGCGCACATTTTCATATATAAAACTCTATGAAATTCCTAATATGAAACGGAGCAAATATTCCGAGAATGGGACGTACGGATTTCGGAGATTTGTGGCGGAGAATCCGCGCGCGTAGGGAAGGAAAGTTTTTTTTTTAAATTCACCATAAATCTAAATATTGTGCTAGAGACTTCGGATTTGTTTCAAGATGAAGATAAATGACTGAATATTACTAGACTGTAAGAGTTTTAGCTTACAATTGCGTTTTTCGACCATTTCGGTAGTCAAAGTTGACCGAACGTGGTTTTTTTTCTATTTATCGTGATTTATATGCAAATATTTCAAAAATGAGAAAAGCCACAACCTTCAATTATTTATTGTTGTATTCTACATAAAATTGCGCACATTTTCATATATAAAACTTTATGTAACGGCTAATTTAAAATGGTGCAAACATTACCACAATTGCATGTATGATTTTTTCGGAAGAGTTACCGCGCGGACGTAAAGAAAATGTTATTTTTTATCATAAATTCACCATAAATCAAAATATTGTGCTAGAGACTTCCAATTTGTTGCAAAATTAAGTTAAATGCTTGAATATTACTAGAATATAAGCGTTTTAGCTTACAATTGCGTTTTTCGACCATTTCGGTAGAGTCAAAGTTGATCGAAGGTTGAAAATTTGTCACTTATCATTTTTTATATGAAAATATTTCAAAATTGATAAAAGCTACAACCATGAGTTGTTTGTAGTTGTATTGTGCATGAAATTGCGCACATATTCATATATAAAACTTTAATTAACGGCTAATTTAAAATGGTGCAAACATTACCACAATCGCATGTGTGATTTTTTTCGGAAGAGTTACCGCGCAGACGTAAGGAAAAGGTTTTTTCATAAATTCACCATAAATCGAAATATTGTGCTAGAGACTTCCAATTAGTTGCAAAATTAAGGTAAATGATTGAATATTGAATATTACTAAAATATAAGAGTTTTAGCTTACAATTGCGTTTTTCGACCATTTCAGTAGTCAAAGGTTGAAATTTTGGCACTTATCGTTATTTATATGAAAATATCTCAAAACTGATAAAAGCTACAATCATGAGTATTTTTTCGTTGTATTCTACATAAAAATGCGCACATTTCCATATATAATACTCCATGTAACGGCTAATTTAAAATGGTACAAAAATTATGTCAAAGTGACAAAATAATTTCCGAGATGTGTCAGATACTTTTTTAGTACGGCAAGAAAGAAATTCGCGCTTGCGCGCCTGCGTAACGATTGTAAACAAACAACACCTGATTCCGTGAACACTCCCAGCATCCCCCAAGGTGCGTGATTCAAGAGTTTTAGGCTGGTAGGGCTAAAAGTATTTATCCGCGAATTTTTAAAAAAACTTTTGTATGTCGACGTAAAATACGTCCAGTCGGCACCCAAGAGACAAAAAATGTAGACGTAAAATACGTCCAGTCGGCGTTTAAGGGTTAAATAAATGAAAATGAAAAGAATACTGCATTACCAATCCACTTTCATGCATTCTATCCATAAAAATAAGAGGCTCGTGCCGACCGCAAACACGCTCTCGGCAACGAACGCACAGGGCAAAAATATAATGAAAAGAGTACTTACATCTTTCAATTACACACTTTCGCCCAAAATACATGACTCGGCGCGAGCGCGCCCGCCCTCGGCACCGAGACATAATCCTAAGGGGTTTCTAATTAATTTCATGCAAAAGGAGCGGAAATCGCCGCATGTTACGGCGATAGCTCCATGTTGGCTCATAATTAAGTAACTGAAAATGAAAAACAAAAGATGTTAACTTACCCCCCCCCCCCCCCAGTTTCATTTTCAAGTCAAACAAAAACCATTAATAGAAAACACCAATATAACCCAAAGCATACGACGATGAAGCAGGCAGAGAGCGATGACGAAACAATCCCGTTCACAACAACCCCGCAGCCGAAAGGCGCCGCACGATTCGGACAAGACAGTTAGTTAACTACCGTTCTCCCCCTTGTTCGAAGCTTACGACCGTCCCAGCTGCCGCTAGTTACCTTCCTATTGTTAAAGGACCGAGGGTTTGTATTACGTATCGGAACAACTTCCATTTCTTAGCGACTGGCATACTAGGGATCCAGGAAGTCTTTGGAATCTGAACCAGCTTTGAGCCAGAAGAGCCTGGTAATGTAAGGCTAGGAGCATTTCCCCAGCATCTACTAACATACTCTCTATAGGGGAGGTCCTAAAAGCTCCAGTAGCAATCCTAATTCCAGTATAGTGAATGGAGTCTAAAATCTTAAGGCGACTTGGGGTAGCCGAGGTGTAAACTTCACATCCATATGTTAATTTTGATAAAACCAAGGCTTTATACTATCTCAATAACTGGAGTCTATCTGCTCCCCAAGATGTACTTGACAAAACTTTCAAGATATCCAAGGATTTTCTGCACTTAGCCCTGACATTTAGGATATGGGGAAGCCATGTCAACCGAGTATCAAAGATCATTCCTAAAAACCTTGTTTTGTTAACACAAGATATTCTCTGGCCATTTACATATAAATCTGGGACTGCATGTATCCCTCTAATTCTACAGAAATGCATGGCTACAGTCTTTGATGAAGAAAATCTGAAACCATGCACTTCAGCCCATTTCACTGTCTTATTTATTACTATTTGTAGATGACATTCTGACCCCAAATACAACTGAACATCGGGGTACCTAGCCCCATCCTCCACGCTTGACTGATCGAGAGAGGAGAAGGAGCGAGATACCAACCCCCCCGAAGGGGAAGGAGCCATACGAGGGAGCTGCGATGGAGGGAGAAAAGAAGACTATGTGTCCGTAACCAAAGGAGTTACAGAAGAACCCTCCGATGACTCCTTGGCTGGCATACGTGGTTTCTTCCTCCCCCAATAGCGCTCCCACTGCTCCTCCGACCATACAACACATACATCACATGGCTCAGTGCAAGAGCATTCTCGCCCTCGACACAGAGTGCAAAATTCATGAGGATCAACCTCTACAGAGGACCGACAGGCCCCACACTTACGGCCCTCCACACCAGGGCACAATCTGTTGCTGATGGGGGGGCAAGGGGGTCTCTCCGGCTCTCGGGATTCCATAACTAATCACGATATCACTATTGAATATACAAAACAGACATGTACTTACGTACAGCCTTGCACATACACACAGTAAAAGGAAAAGAGAAAAGCCTTCACGCAGTGAAGAAAACAAAGCATACGACTAGAAGTGGGCAAAGAGGCGAGCAACACGTCTAACCACCATCACGGCCGAAAGCAAAGTGACTCCTCTCCTCTCAGTCGAACTGACCGCCAACTGCCGGACAAGTAGTTAACTACCGAACCCCCTTGTTCGAAGCTTACAACCGGTTCAGCTGCCGCCAAGTACCTTCCTATTGTTAAAGGACCAAGGGTTTGTATACGTATCGGAACAAGTTTTAATTATACTTGCCCAGTGATTATATATAGCTAAAAGTTTCGCTCACCCGGCAATTCCGAAATTCGCGGGTCATGCTAGTTTTCAGTTTTGTTTTGGCTAGGTAATAATGACCCTGACCACTTTTGGGGAAAGAGGAACTACTTGGCAAAGAGCTCAGTTTGTCTTATGCCCGTAAAGAGAAAAAACCATGCTAAAGGATGGGGGCTGGGTTCCAATTAAACGATGCTAAGGGATGGGGGGTGGGTTCCAATTATATAATTACTGGATAAGTATAATCAAAACTTTATTATAAAATTGTCATTTTTAATTATGGGACTTACCCAATAATTATATAGCCGATTCCCACATTGAGGGATGATTGGAAGTATGGATATTTCTACCTCAAAATATTACCACTGTAACTAGAAAGAGGATAGAAAAACTTTTCCAACACATTAAAATGTTTGTTTGTTCCTTACCTGATAAGAGAGTGGATGCAGGAAAGTACTGCCTCTGGTTGTCACTCATCTTATCATGTAGAGGCGTATTGGTATAGCCAGCAAGTGCCTACTACTTTAGTGGGACCTTTGTGGCAAAGGATATTTCTGATAAATTGCCCCTGGCCAGGGCTCAGTACCAATAATTCACCAGAGAAAAACTTTCTACCTGTATCCAAAACATGTCTAAATAAAAAACCACCACCACCCTACCAAAGGACTGGAGAGTACTTGGGTACTTTGTACCTCCAGGCTTCCCAAAAAACAGACACCTTATATCAAGGAGAAAAAAGATTTTTAAGAAGGGTTGCTTCCTACACTTCCTTTCCCAACATAACACCAGCCACAAGAAAAGGACCCAAATTACTGCAATCATTATACACGGTTTTAACATCTCTAAGATAACGAGAGGCAAACACAGACTTAGATTTCCGAAATGTAGAGTTTAAAATTGCTGATAAGGAAAGGTTTCTTTTAAAAGCCAGAGAAGTGGCTACTGCTCTAATCTCATGAGCTTTCACTTTATATAAGGAGAACACATCTTGAGCTGACAAGTGCCCTTTGCGGATCACGTATCTTAGAAAGAATGCTAGTGCATTTTTAGACAAAGGTCTTGACGGCTTCTTGACAGAGCACCAAAGCCTGCAAGAACTGCTCCGAATGTCCCTAGTTCTATGCAAGCAGTATTTTAAAAGATCTAATTGGACAACGATCTTTCCACATCATCAGATCCCAGAACTTCTGTCAGGCTTTTAATAGAGAAGGAACGAGGCCATGGGTTAGAGGGAGACTTGTTCTTGGCCAAAAACCAAGGGAATATGACCAGATAGCATTACCTTTTGAAAAGCCTACCCTTTTATCTAAGGCATGTACCTCACCGATCCTCTTTGCCGTCGCCAAAGATATCAGTAAAAGGGTTTTTCTAGCCAAATCTCTTAAGGAGATAAAATGCATAGGCTCAAAGTGAGGACCTGACAACCAATTCAAAACTATGTGACTGCCTCTGCAGCCGTTTTAGAAAATCTCTTTCTTCCTAAGGAGTTTCTAGACAGTTTGAAGCCTTTCAGGGCCAGAGATGACAAGCCTTGGTTGAACCTTGTAAGTGCGGTTGTCTGAGTAGCTGCCTCTTTTGAGGAAGCGGACCGGGAAATCCACTCGGTGGTCGATTAAATCGGGAAACCATTCCTTTGACGACCAGAAAGGTGCTATCAGAATTAGACACATTCTAGTGTGACAAAAGCTTGTTTAACACCTATCTTATCAAATTGAATGGGGGAAAGGCATACAGATCTTTGTTTGACCAGTCCAGGAGAAAAGCATCTACTGACAAGGCTTGGGGTTCTGATACTGGCAAACACAGAGGAAGACGTTGGTTCAGAGACGTGGCAAATAGGTCCTTCATTGGTTTTCCCCAAATCTTCCACTGATCTTAGCAGACCATTGGATCCAAAGTCCATTCCTTCGAGAGGACTTGTTCTCAACAGCTTAGCTTAGTCCTAAAAATTGATCCTTCTTTGGACAAACCTGGTAATTATTCTGATGTCATTCTGGTCTGCCCAGATGAGATCTCTCGTGAGAGTGCTGTTGTGTTGTCTGAGTGGACTACAGTTGTCTTGTTCTTTACCTCTTGAGAGAAGAACTGAAGGCCTAAATACACAGCCTTTAGTTCTTTCACATTTAAGTGAAAAGACCTTTGTTCTGGGGACCATACCCCCAATGCCTCGCTTTTCTCTAAAAGGGTGCCCCATCACAGGTCCGATGCATCTGAGTAGTAGTTCAGGTTGGGGCTCAATGGAAAAGACTTTCCGTGCCAGAACCTCTCCTTTGAGTTCCACCAGAGAAGGTCTTCCTTTCTCTCTCGTGTTACTGGTAACACGAGTCTGGAAGAACCTTCCTGTTCCAGCTGCTTTCAAAAAGAACAGTAGGGGCCTGAGATGTAGTCTGCCCAGATGTACGAATTGTTCCATTGACGATAGAAAATCAAGGCAGCTCATCAAAGTGTTGGCTGGGCATTCTTCTAGAAAAAGAATTCCCTGTACCTTTTTTAGGCAAGTCTATTCTTTTCGTTGTTGAAAAAACCCGAAAAACCCAAAAATCCCTAGACACTATTATCATCCCCAAATGTTGAATTCTCTGAGACGGGATCAATTGGGACTTCTGGTGGTTTACTAGAATTCAAATTCTTTTAGTAACAAGTGTCTTCCCGAGGTCCTCTGCGCACTGACTCTATGAATGGGCTCTGAGAAGCCAATCGTCCAAATACAGGGAGATTCTTATCCCCTGTAGGTGTAGCCACTTTGCAATGGGAGTCATTACTCTGGTGAAAACTTGAGGAGCCGTTGTATGACCGAAGCCAAGAGCCCGAAATTGATGTCTTTCCCTCGAACACAAATCTTGAGGTACTTCCTTGAACTGGGATAAACAGGAACATAGAAATATGCACACTGTAGGTCTAATGTCGCCATCCATATCTCCTGGGTGAATGGACAACAAGACTGACTGGTTTGTTTCCATCTTGAATTTTGTCTTCAAGATGAAGACGTTGAGAGCGCTGACATCCAAGACAGGCCTCCAGCCCCATGGACTTGGGGACCACAAATAGACGGTTGTAAAAACTTGGAGAATAAATGTCCTGCATGGCTCTATTGGCCCCCTTTTCAAAAGACAACTTCTTGTGCAAGCACCAAAAACCTCTCAGACTCTTGCGAATAAGCAGATGACTGGCATGTTGACTAAGAGAGGCATTTTCACAAATGGGAAGATATAACCTCCTTTCAGAACCTTCACTATCCAGGCTTCAACTCCCTTTTTCTGTTAAACTTCCCAAAAAGAAAGAAGTCTGGCTCTGACTTGGGCACAGAGGTCAGTCTCCTCACTTGCCAGAGGAACCTTTAGCAGAGGTTTTCTTGACCGCTTTCAAGGCAAAACGAGTACTTCCTCTGAAACGGGAGAAGGATATCAGTCTGAACCGAAAATGCTGCGCCCTCGAAGGAAGAGACAGCTTTGTGCCTGCAGCAGGGGTCTCCTTTGGACTCTTGGTGGACTGAGCAAGAAGATCCCGAGTGGTTTTTTCTGCAACTCATAGGCTATGTCGAGGACTGTCGATTGGGGAAACGTGCTTTTTATCCAACGGTGAATACTACAACGCCAATCTTTGTGTTACCTTAACTCCCTTAAGAGGTGTACAAGCACCAGAGCTCCCTCTTCTTTAGAGTGCCTAGCATATAAAGGGAAGCTAGCTCATGGGAACCATCTGTGATTCTCCTGTCAATACATAACAACACTCCTAACCAGTCTGACGAAAAGTTCTCTGGGAAGACCAAGCAAGATCTAATTGTGCAAGCCAAGCCACCCACAACCCAATCAAGAAAGTTCATGATTTTGAACGCTTTCAAGATGTTCTTGAGGAGATGCGCTAGTTCCGAGGCTGAAAATAATCTTGGCCAAGCCACCCACAACCCAATCAAGAAAGTTTATGATTTTGAACGCTTTCAAGATGTTCTTGAGGAGATGCGCTAGTTCCGAGGCTGAAAATAATCTTGGCCAACAAGAAAGTAGAACGCCTGGCCGAATCTACTAACCCTGAGAAGTCTCTCTGGGAAGCAGCACAGATTCCCAAGGAAGATGCCTCTAGTGGCATACGAGGGATACCTCCATCTCGATATCCTAGAGGGAGGAAAACTATGAGAGGTTCTGCCTTGATCCCTCTTTTCTGCTAACCAAGCCTCTATGTCCTTGAATGCTTGCTTTGCCAAAAAAGAAAGCACCATTTTCAATATGCTGGAGGAAGCAGAAGGTGGCATATCCATCACTAAAGTCGACATGGTTGACGAGGGAGATGTAGGCAAAAAGGAGGCAGGATAAGAAGCCAAAAGGAACTTCATTAAGGCAACATATGCCAATGTGGCAGCCTGATCCTCTACCTTTTCCTCTTCTGATGAAACAGGAGAAAGATCCACAAGAGCTTGAGTCGTATCTGCAACCAGAGGAGCTTGGTGAGTCGGAGCTACATGGGCACCTAAGGAAGTTCCGTACCTAAGGGTGCCTTAAGTGTCCTAGCCACTACTGATGCCTGAGTTGAAGCGGATGCTTGAAACTTTGTGGGCGCTTGAGGCGTTGAGGGAGCATTATTAAGCAAAGACAAAATGCTAGCCAGTTTCAGCTGAATAGGGTCCACTACAGTTGAAACAGCAGGAGAGCTACCAGAAGAGGAGCCACCGATGGGTGCTCTGGTGCAACTGCACCTTGCTGCAACTCCACACAAGAGGTTCTGGCACCAATGGGCACTTGACTGCTTCTGACAGCAAGGGCACCTCGGGAGTTGCAGGTGCTGGGGGAGCATCCCCTTCTGAGAGGCAGTCGGAAGAAAATTGTTCCAGACTGTCCCAATGGCTGCAAGATGGGCGTGGTGCTCTTGACCTCTTTACAGGAACCATAGGAGGGACCACTACATCCATGGAGGCCCTCATTAGAGGCAACGACTTACTCCAGAGAGCCACTGACAACGGCGACAACAACAAGGAGTCGTCTTTGGAACTGGATAACTTATGCACTTCCAAAGAGAGACCTTTCCAGTAGTTCTCGGTTGCAACCTGGGAACTACAACAGGTTGAACTACTAAGGGGGTGACTGCTCATGGGCAGATCCCACCAACCTCCCTTGGGCTACCAGTTTGACTCCTATGTACTGGGGGGTATGCCAGTGACCTTTGCTCTAGGAGAGTCGATGGGACAAACTTAACCGCCACCTCTACTACCAATGCATGGTGACTTTTTGCCTTGTCCATCAGGACTTTCACTGATGAACCAAGCTGCTCCATGGTCTGAACTAAAAGTGAAAATTGTTTTTCAAGCTTTTCTTCTGGGCAGGTGATGGAGTTGGGATCGGAAGTATGGGAGCCTGAAACTATAGGTGGTGGTAAAGCAAGAGAACTGGGGCTAGAGAAATAACAGGAACATTCGAATCCGATGATCCCCGACTAGCTGATTTCAAACTAGCTCTAACTAAAGCCTTTCTCTTCCTATCTCTATCCAATTTTCTTAAACGAGTTTTGTTCCTCCATGTTCTCTCATCCCAATCTACACACTCATTACATCTTAAATCTACAGAACATATTTGTCCATGACAAAATGAAAACAAGGCAGGTACTTATGTGAATCACAAGACGCTTTGGTCAACCTAGTCTTACAACCATTCGCATAATACCTAATGTTAGCAACACTAAGAGTCCGACATGATGTGACTAGATACTGTCGGTAATGCAAGTCAAAAACTATCTTGTTCTTTAAGTAACAAGAACCTAAATCTAAATAAATAAGACCGAATTGGCCAACACATCGCAAATAATACTTCACAAATGCTGATAAACAAATGGAAAAGTAAAGAATTCCAGAATTAACTACAGCTGACAACCAGTATGTAGCCAGCAAAAACAAACAAGAGCTCTTTGCCAAGCGGTTCCTCTCTTTCAAGTGGGTGGGGTCATTGTTACCTAGCCAGAACAAAAAATTAGCGCCGGGCGAGTAAAACTCTCTACTATATAATAACTATTATGTTAAGTATCAATCTACTGTTCACAATAAACTAACCCTTTGTCAGAGATACAAAAAAAAAAAAAAAAAAAAAAAAAAAAAAAATTATCAAAGCATGTGCCACAGACGATACAGCAAAATCTGCATTGCAAGAATGGATTCTATGGACATCAGTACGCTGTGACTGAATCATTCTCAAGACCATTCAAATCTGTATAGTGGTATACCACACTTGGTAATAACCACAATATTGAATACACAGCTTATGCTTGACACTCATTAGATTCTGGTATCATCCAAGACTTCTTGCATGGAAATAAACTGCAGAAAAAGTGAAAAATCTTTTTCTACAACAAATTCACTTACCTCACAAAGTTTAAGCATACACTTACATGTATGCCAAAAATTTGTTACCCCATTTACGAGACTGGCACAACACAAGTGGGTTCCTCTTGGTTGAAAAGTTATAGTGTGATTTGCACAGGCTGCATTAACCCATTTATGTCGGTAGAGCCTTCATAAGTAGGAACCATCAAATGTATCAAGTTTTCATACCTTTTAGGAGCAACTCTGTAAAAGCTAAAAATTAATAATTTTAATATGGCTACAGATCTTTACCACTTATTTTTTGTGAACATACTTCCAGAATAGCAAAAGGAAGTAACAAGAGTTTGAAATCAACTAATTAAATCAGTTGCTGCATATAGCCCTATAATGAAAGCTCACTAATAATCTGCATGCAGCACTGGCAAATAATAAAAGAGGGGCTTCCTCAGCCCTAAATACTCAATACACATACTAGACTGACATATATTTGCGCTCACTACAGATTGTCCTTAACGAGGGGATTGGTTAGTAAAGTACTAACACTGTACAGTTGTATTTATGGTTTGATTTCATTGCAAACATTAGGAATTACAAATTATTTCCAGGAGTTTTATTTAACATACAAGGGGTTCATATTTACTAGAGAAAAAAAATCACATGGGGCAAACACGGTCCTGATTTTAACGTGGACATAAGCTTTACTTATAAGGATTAAGATTAACAAAATGTTGGATTAAAATTTATTAAATTATTTCCTTACAAAATGTACTGTACAACAACACAAAAAAGCAAAGCTGGAAAAGATTTTAACAATATTAAATAAGACCAAACAATGAAAACTTGAGAAAATTCTAAAAGATACAAAAATATGGGTCATCTCCTCAGTTTGCGACAAAGGTAATTTCATACAAACTTTTTTTTTTCCATAACCAACTTAGAGTGCAGTAAGGGAAATCACATTATTTTATTATTCCTTCTAAACAATTCAGTAGTCTCAGTGACCTATGAATGCAATGGTGAAGGTTGTAATAAAATATGCTGCATAAACGAACATTTTCTAGCAACTGAGGGTAGGATACAATTTGTAACACGTTAACTGAACCTGCTTTTTCTTCATCAAATGGATTCCATCCAGTTCTCCCTATTGCACACAAGAGTTTTTCTCCATGATCCATTGATTTGAAATTTTCTAGAAGAATAACTGGTGCTCTTTCACCAAATTTATGAGAAGTATAAATTACTATATTCTGGAAAGCACCACTAAAGAGAGACAGCAGTCCACACTGAAGACGTGAAAGTAGTGTCACGTTAAACAGGATAAAACTACCATTGACCACCACTCTCTTCTCTCTTATCAAACAAAGTACTTCCAACATGGCTCCCAAGTCACAGGTAGGATCAAAGGTAATGTTACTTTTCAAGACTTCTGCATTTGGATGTTCTTTCGTAACCAACTGCAGAAGAGATTCATCCATAGTAAGATTAGGCATGCTGTCAAGATTCTCCCACAATTTATACAAGACTCTGAAGCACTCCAAGACTTTCTGAGAGCAAAATTTGGAGGCCGTTACCCTGGTATAAGGTTTGCCTCTTAAAACATCAAAATCAACCTCTTCAAGGTCAACTGCTGGAAACTTTGACTTCACATATCTCTCTCCATGATTAAGTTCAATAATCCAATTTTTTGTAGTAAACCCCTCAATGTATTCATTTATGTAACACTTGGCATAGTTCAACTTCTCCCTCAAATCCTTGGCTCTAACAAAGCAACTAGTAACTGGCTTACTCAAGTCTGTTTCCAAGAGGTATCTTCCTTTGCCAACTTTATTTTGAGTCAACAACTGTTCTTTACTAATGCGAACACAGTAATTCTTCTCCATAAACATTTGGCAGGCTTTGAACTTCAACAGTTTAAGATACTGCTCATCCTTTTCGGTCATTTTCCCATACAAAGAAATATTCTTGGAAATAGTTTTAATCTGATGAAATTTGAATAATTCTATGCAATTTTTCAGCTGCAACATAAAATCAAGAGGCAGATCATTTATATCAAACATGCTAGAATCAACATCAAACTTTCCATAATGAGCAAGTAGCTTTTGAAGGTGATCAAAACACACATCTTTACCTAAATACTTGAGACACACAACATAAACTTCAGAATTACCTTCTTTGCTTGTTCCTGGCTTAAAAACATGAACTTCCTTAAATACACAACACAAGAAATACATAAGGTTCACAGTCTCACTTTCAAACATTGTAAATTTCTTGATTATAAAAGATCCTTCAACTGCCAATATTGATAGAGCAGCAACCACTTCACAAAGGTGAAGGTTATGGGTATCCTTTTCTTGTTCTCCAGGGTCAGCTTGGCAATCAATACTACCATCAGCAGTAACAAGATGTACAGCTCCCATGTAACTTGCTTGGTGTATAAGGTCTTGCATATTCTCCTTCTCCATCAAGTCTCCAGTGTTGTTTTCTCCAAATGTCCAATTGTGCATGGTGTGGTTGATTAATTTGTCATCAACCACACAAATGTCAGAAGGGGATCCTTCATAATAGGGGTTGATAGTACTGGCTAACCACTGCCACTGCAACCAAAATTTGCAACAATCAGAAAAGAAGAAAATTCAATAAGATTTTGCAAGCTTACAATAAAAAATTAAAGATACATGTAGCCGTGAATTGTTTTTATAACATCTCCAGTAAAAGGAATGGTGTTAGAAATATGAGCATAAAATACTATACAAAATTTCAGTATATATAATGGATAATTGATGCTGAACCTTTGACAAATATGTATAATGCACATTATTTTTGTGTAACAATTGTCAAAAAAATCTCACAATTCAACTCTTAGATGAGAGCAATTTGGAAAGGTCATGTTGGTAACCAAGAATATTGATAATTTTCATCTCTGTACAATATACTACAGGTATTTTCCCATTTTCGAAGTTTCATTTTACGATAAACAGTTTGTAGTGGGGTTAGTAGTTCCAATGGTTTCATAGTTATGAAGCAATACCGATACAACACTGAAAATATTTTAAATTTTGCGTGCGAAGGAAACAGGCAGCAGCATATGATGGCATTGTGAACTACTTCCTGGCGTTTTATTTCATGATATAATAATTCATATTTTATGTTAATGATACATGATAATTCATATTTCATTACAAGATGTGTATAGAGAGAGAGAGAGAGAGAGAGAGAGAGAGAGAGAGAGAGAGAGAGAGGTAAGAGGGAAGGGAGAGAGAGAGAGAGAGACGAGAGAGAGAGAGAGAGAGGAGAGAGAGAGAGAGAGAGAGAGAGAGAGAGAGAGAGAGGTATTTTTACAAAGTCTAATACATAAAACACACACTTACTATTTTGTTTGTTTGTATGGTGTTTTTATGTTACATGGAACCAGTGGTTATTGAGCAACGGGACCAATGGCTTTAAGTGACTTCCGAACCATGTCAAGAGTGAACATCACCAGAAACACACATCTCTGACCCCTCAATGGAATGGCTGAGAATCGAACTTGTGTCCACCGGGATGGCAGGCCAAGACCAAACCTATCATGCCACTGAGGCGTTGTATATATTTTGTGCTATAGTATTCTCATTTATATTTATGCTGCATTTTCTTTTATAAACCAAATTATAAAAGCAATCAAATCTGTAGGGTACGCGCATATGACAATTCCATGCTGTAGTGAACTTAGTACACAACCTGTTGGGTTTTTGTCTTGCTTACATTTGAAAAGCATTTTAAACAATTTATGGTAATTAGAGAAGAAATACTTAGAAGAAATATTTTCTTATTTATTGTTCTGTGTGCTAATTATACTTACAAGAGTCATGAACTTCTTGGTAGTTTTAGTTCCGATGTTTGTGATAAGGCAGTCCCCGGGTTACGACAGGTTCGGCTTACGACGTTCCGAGGTCGAGGCGCTTTTCAATTATATTCATCAGAAATTATTTCCAGGGTTACGACGCCTACAATGCTCATCTAGCAGATGAAATATGACACCAAAAATGCAAAATAATCAGTATTTGAAGTTTTTTTTTATGTAAAATGCAATAAGAATAAAGTTTACATAGTTTTCAATGCACCCCAAGCATTAAAAGTAAGGTTTTCTTATGGTTTTTGATGATGTTCCGGCTTACGATTTTCGGCTTACGACGCGTCTCAAGAACGGAACCCCCGTCGTAACCCGGGGACTGCCTGTAATTCATATTTCATTGAGGTTACATACAGGAGAGAGAGAGAGAGAGAGAGAGAGAGAGAGAGAGAGAGAGAGAGAGAGAGAGAGAGAGAGAGAGAGAGTAGAGAGATTGAGAGAGAGAGATTATTATTTGTTTAACTTATTATTTGCCAACCCCTTTCCATTTCCGACAAAGTCCCATCGGCTGCTCAATTCAGATATAATCTACTGAATATGCTATATTAAATAAAATATTCTTATACAATATTTCTATAGAGTCAATTACTTTAAAAGAATGAACAAAAAAATTAAACAAAACATTACACTTATAAAACAAATGTCCATGAATAAAATTATCTATATATAATTTAATAGATCAGTATCTGTTAAGAATCTAAAAATTTTACGAACATTTGAGTCATCATCTACCAGAAATGTCCTGCACCCTAGGAGATGATCCAAAGTATTTATGTCTAATATGTGAATATTTAGAGCATTCTATTATAATGTGTTTCACAGTTACTCTGGTTTGACAGGTATCACATTCTGGAGGTCGATTAGACAAAGCCATGGGTCAACCTTGTGTGCCTCTTACACAGCCTGCACAATGCAACCACAAGGTTTCTCTGCTTCTGTAAGGAATTATTAAAAGGGATTGTTGTAGTCTTTATCTCTCTAAGTTTGTTAAAGTGACAACCATTGGTCTCCCCAGATTTTATCTAGAATAGTTTTAAATATTTTTTTTGAGTCATAATATGTTTCGTACATTTTATTTTTATCATTTAATGCTGCTACCTTTGAATTTTTATCGGCAATTTCATTGCCTTCAATTCCAAAATGGCCTGGTGTCAAGCACAAGGATATCTTAATATTTCAAATGCTTAAAAACTAATATTTTCTTATATTGCTCTAATAACAGGGTGATGATGATTAAAAGAATCTATTGCCTGAATAACTTTTTGAAACACTATAGCTATATAATGTAGTGTGTGTTGGGAGTTTTAGGGATTTTATACAGAGCCAATGAAATTCCTACCAATTCAGTGGAATATATGGAGCTATATATAGACATTCTTCCATAATAGTATGTCTTGTCTGTAATAACTGCGAACCACACAGTAGTTTAAGTTTTTGAGCCATCTGTATAAATGGAGATAGTATTTGCATGAATTTTTTTGGTGTTCCCCAAAAAATTTGTTTGGCAGCATAAATTGGAATTTCCTCATTTTTAAATCTAATATCTCATAGCATATATGAAACTTATTCCATTTCCAAAAAGGTGTTGAATTTGGTAAATGGTTCGGGAATTTTAATGGTGGAATATCATATTTCTCTTGTGTATATTTTCAGTCATAGAACAAAAGGATAAAATGATAGTGGTCCAATTCTTTTTGGGATGATAATTCTGCTTAATTTTGATGGGCATCTTAATGTCCGTGAACAGAAGTTTAAACTATATTCGACCCTTCTTTGATCAAATGAACACAGACCGGTTTCACTATACAGAGAAATAACAGGTGTAGATTTAAACGCACCCGTAGCATATCTCAAACCTGCATCGTGAGGAGGATCTCATTTTTCCAATGTACTGGCAGACGCAGAAGCATATGGATGCGACCCATAATCAATTTTACTCAACATCAAAGTCTTGTGTAAATAGTGTAATGTACTCCTATCTGAGCACCACTTGGTATGTGACAATTTCTTCAATAGATGAAGTACTTTGCTACAACTTTCACATAAGTAATTAATGTGAAATTTCAGAGACCTTACAGACCTTACAGTTCGTTCGGGTTGCCCCAGGTCCCTCAGTGTGAGGCGCCTCTAATGTCTACCAGAGAGTTGCTAGTACATCTTCCGGTATATTTTGCATCTTCCAATCTTGGATGGTCTGGGATGCAGTTTAGATATGTGTCGAGCTTATTCTTAAACACATCTACGCTCACTCCTGATATATTCCTCAGATGAGCTGGCAACGCATTGAATAGACGCTGCATTATCGATGCTGGTGCGTAGTGGATTAATGTTCTGTGTGCTTTCCTTATTTTTCCTGGTATAGTTTTGGGCACTATTAATCTACCTCTGCTTGCTCTCTGATATTTTTAGTTCCATGATATTTTCTGTTATTCCTTCTATCTGTTTCCATGCCTGAATTATCATGTAGCGTTCTCTTCTCCTTTCTAGACTATATAATTTTAAGGATTGTAGTCTTTCCCAGTAGTCTAGGTCCTTAACTTCTTCTATTCTAGCTGTAAAGGACCTTTGTACACTCTCTATTTGTGCAATATCCTTTTGATAGTGTGGGTACCATATCATATTGCAATATTCAAGTGGACTACGAACATATGTTTTATAAAGCATAATCATGTGTTCAGCTTTTCTTGTTTTGAAGTGCCGTAACAACATTCCCATTTTTGCTTTACATTTTGCCAACAGAATGGCTATTTGATCATTGCATAACATGTTCCTATTCATCATCACACCAAGGTCTTTAACTGCTTCCTTATTTGTGATTGTCTCATTATTAGGTCCCCTATATGCATATAGCTTTCCTTCTCTGTCTCCATAATTTATTGATTCAAATTTATCAGAGTTAAATACCATCCAATTTACCTCTGCCCAATCATATACTTTGTTAAGGTCTCTTTGTAGAGCGTTCCTATCTTCATCACAAGTAATTTCTTTACTTATTCTTGTGTCATCAGCGAAACTACTCACTACCGAATCCTTAACATTACTGTCTATGTCTTCAATCATAATAACAAACAATATTGCAGCTAGCACCGTACCTTGTGGCACACCGGATATTACCTTGGTTTCATCCGATTTCTCATCGTTTGCAATAACTATCTGTTTTCTGTTGTGTAAAAATTCTTTTAACCATCTTCCTACTTTATCTACGATATTGTGTTTTCTAATTTTCTTTGCTAATATATTATGTCTACTTTGTCAAAAGCTTTTGCAAAGTCTAGATAAACCACATCTGTTTCATTCCTTTCCGCTTTTCATATTTTTGAATATGTTCTCACGGTGGACTAACAGTTGGGTTTGTGTACTTTTTCCGGGTACGAAACCGTGTTGTCCTATATTAAACAAATTATTTTTTATTAAATGTTTCATAATATTTTTCTTCATTACCCTTTCATACACTTTCATAATATGTGATGTTAGACTCACAGGCCTATAATTACTTGCCTCTAGTCTTGATCCACTTTTGAAAGTAGGGGTGATATATGCTAATTTTGTGCTCATCATAAATCTTGCCTGTATCTACACTTTGTCTTAATAATATTGCAAGTGGCTTTGCGATAGAATGAACTACTTTCTTTAACAAAATAGCAGGGACTCCATCCGGCCCTGCAGCAGCTCAATTTTTAATTTCATTAATTGCCTGCACAATATCAGCTTCATTAATTTCTATGTCAGCTAAATATTCACTATTTTCGTCCCTTACTTCTATATCATTATCTTCATTATCTATTCTAGGGGTGAATTCTCTCTTTATATCGTTCTGCAGTATGTTGCAAATTTCATTTTTTTCATTCGTTAATCTCCCTTCAATTCTCAGAGGGCCTATTTCTATTCTTCTTTTATTCATCTTCTTCGCATATGAGTATAATAGTTTGGGGTTTTGCTTGATATTTAATAGGGTTTTTTCTTCCAAGTCCCGTTTTTCATTTTCTTTTGATTGTATAATCTTTTGTTCTGCATTTTCTATCTTACTTTTTAGTTCTATAACTTTCCATGCATTTTTTTCTTTTGCAAGACCTTTTTTCCACTTTCTGATTTTCTGGAACAAGATCCTTCTGTCTCTTGGTATGCATGAAATGATGTTTACTTTTCTTCTTCGGTATATATTTATCCACTATTTTCTCCAATATTTTATATAATATCTCCGTATTTACCCTTATGTCAATCACTTACGAAAATGTTATCCCAATCTTTGTTTAATTCTTCATTAATTTCTGACCATTTTATATTTTTACTGTAGAAGTTGTATTTTCCATATCCTTCCCACTTTTTCATTTCTTGCTTATCTCTATTTTCACTTGCTTTGGAATGAACTGTTAATTCTATGACATTATGATCTGAAATACTCGCATTATAAACTATTATTTCTTTAACAATTCATCTCGTTCACAAATACTAGGTCTAAAGTATTTTGCCTTTCTTGTTGGCAGGTGATTTATTTGTTGAATGTTGTATTCTAGTAACATATCTAATAGCTTTTCAAATTGCCTCTTATCTTCTGCACTACTATTACTCTCTTTTTTATATGTATAAGTACAACCACAGTCTCCTATACGTTCTTTCCATTCTTATACGAAAGGAAAGTTTGAAGTCACCAGAATAGGAGAATAGTCCAGTCCTTGTGATTTCTACATATATCATCCAATTTTCAATTATTAAGTCAAACTCTTTAGTATTAGGAGGTCTATATATTACTATGTTCATCAATTTTTCAGATTCAAATTCTACCGCTATTAGTTCACATTCTGAGTTACTATATTTCTCATATATTTTTCCTTGTTTTTTGTCTTTCCCATATATTGCGGTTCCCCCTTGATTCCTATTTTTTCTATCTGATCTATAAGTTTGGAACCCTTTATTTGATCATCATTCCCAGTCTCTTGGGAATACCAGGTTTCACTTATATCATTATATCTATGTTTTCTTTTCATTTTGGGTTAGTTCTTCTAAGTACTCTATTTTTCTTTTTGAGTTACTTGTAACTAAACCCTGCGCATTCATCACTATGATGGTTTGCATGTTTTCTCCTTCATTTGATATGGGTAGTAATAAGGATTTTCCCATGTCTCTTTCCTGTTCTGGTATGTTGTTCTTTTTTTCATTTCCAGAAATTCTGACATTAAAAAATCCAACTTTTCCATAATATTTGATCTTCCTTCATCATAATTATTCATTTTGTCTGAATCTGCAATTTCTCCGTTTCTGCAATATCCTCTTGCATAATAAATACAGTTATTATCTCTTGAGTAGAATATCGGAGCTGATGCTTTGAAATTTTTTGCTGACACCTCTGCATATCTCATTGGTGGTTTGCTTTTCTCTTTTACCTGATATTCTTGATTTCTCTCTTTATTTGTTTCTTTCTTATTTTGGATTTTATTACTTGGTTGGTTATTTGATTATGATTCATGGCTACAGGGTGCATATATTTGCATTTTTTGTCGAACTTACATCCTTTTCCTTCTTTTAGGTTTTTACATATTTTTGGATGCAGATCTCTGCAATCATCCCCATAGCCATCTAAGTATGCACATTTTACCATATATTTCATAGTTTTGACATACCTTAGGATGTTTGTAGTAACATCTTTCTCCAAATCTGCAATTCCCTCTTTTCAAAAGGTTGCAGATTTTGTCTTGTCTATTTTTTCCTCTTTCCCGTCATTGTGTAGATCTGGGTAGAGCCTCTTCGGGATTTGCTTTTCTGTTGTCATATCGTAATTTATTTCTTCGTAGGTATGCTGCTTTATTGCCTCATATGTAGTATCAATGAGTATCTCTGCATCCATACTTTTATCTTGTTCTTGTTTTCCTTATTTTTTTCTGTCATTTCATTTTTGTTTACTTCTCTTCCGTTTTCCTCTTCTTCTTTTCTTCTTCTTCTTCCTCTTCTTCTTCATCCTCAACTATTTGTACATTCAATCGTTGATTTAATAACATTGTCTATCCATGATAGACATGTTGAACAAAAAATTCTTGAGAGAGAGAGAGAGAGAGAGAGAAGAGAAGGAGAGAGAGAGAGAGAGAGAGAGAGAGAGAGAGAGAGACCTTACAGACCTTAGACCTTAGACCTTACATCTTGTTCGGGTTGCCCCAGGTCCCTCAGTGTGAGGCACCTCTAATGTCTACCAGAGAGTTGCTAGTACATCTTCCGGTATATTTTGCATCTTCCAATCTTGGATGGTCTGGGATGCAGTTTAGATATTTGTCGAGCTTATTCTTAAACACATCTACGCTCACTCCTGATATATTCCTCAGATGAGCTGGCAACGCATTGAATAGACGCTGCATTATCGATGCTGGTGCGTAGTGGATTAATGTCCTGTGTGCTTTCCTTATTTTTCCTGGTATAGTTTTGGCACTATTAATCTACCTCTGCTTGCTCTCTGATATTTTTAGTTCCATGATATTTTCTGCTATTCCTTCTATCTGTTTCCATGCCTGAATTATCATGTAGCGTTTCTCTTCTCCTTTCTAGACTATATAATTTTAAGAATTGTAGTCTTTCCCAGTAGTCTAGGTCCTTAACTTCTTCTATTCTAGCTGTAAAGGACCTTTGTACACTCTCTATTTGTGCAATATCCTTTTGATAGTGTGGGTACCATATCATATTGCAATATTCAAGTGGACTACGAACATATGTTTTTATAAATAAGCATAATCATGTGTTCAGCTTTTCTTGTTTTGAAGTGCCGTAACAACATTCCCATTTTTGCTTTACATTTTGCCAACAGAGTTGCTATTTGATCATTGCATAACATGTTCCTATTCATCATCACACCAAGGTCTTTAACTGCTTCCTTATTTTTGATGGTCTCATTATTAGGTCCCTTATATGCATATAGCTTTCTTTCTCTGTCTCCATAATTTATTGATTCAAATTTATCAGAGTTAAATACCATCCTATTTTACCTCTGCCCAATCATATACTTTGTTAAGGTCTCTTTGTAGAGCGTTCCTATCTCATCACAAGTAATTTCTCTACTTATTCTTTGTTGTTCATCTGCGAAACTACTCACTACCGAATCCTTCACATTATTGTCTATGTCTTGGCAATCATAGAATAACAAACAGTATTGCAGCTAACACCGTACCTTGCGGCACACCGGATATTACCTTGACTTCATCCGATTTCTCGTCGTTTGCAATAACTATCTGTTTTCTGTTGTGTAAAAATTCTTTTAACCATCTTTCCTACTTTATCCACGATATTGTGTTTTCTAATTTTCTTCCTAAATATTATTATGGTCTACTTTATCAAAAGCTTTTGCAAAGTCTAAATAAACCACATCTGTTTCATTTCCGCTTTTCATATTTTTGAATATGTTCTCACGGTGGACTAACAGTTGGGTTTGTGTACTTTTCCGGGTACGAAACCAATGTAGTCCTTTATTAAACAAATTATTTTTTATTAAAATGTTTCATAATATTTTTCTTCATTACCCTTTCATACACTTTCATAATATGTGATGTTAAACTCACAGGCCTATAAGTTACTTGCCTCTAGTCTTGATCCACTTTTGAAAGTAGGGGTAATATATGCTAATTTGTGCTCATCATAAATCTTGCCTGTATCTACACTTTGTCTTAATAATATTGCAAGTGGCTTTGCGATAGAATGAACTACTTTCTTTAACAAAATAGCAGGAATTCCATCAGGCCCTGCAGCAGCTCCATTTTTAATTTCATTAATAGCCTGCACAATATCAGCTTCATTAATATCTATGTCAGCTAAATATTCACTATTTCCTCTTACTTCTATATCATTATCTTCATTATCTATTCTATGGGGTGAATTCTCTTATATCGTTTCTGCAGTATGTTGCAAATTTCCTTTTTTTCATTCGTTAATCTCCCTTCAATTCTCAATCTCCCTTCAATTCTCAGAGGGCCTATTTCTATTCTTCTTTTATTCATCTTCTTCGCATTATGCGTATAATAGTTTGGGGTTTTGCTTGATATTTAATAGGGTTTTTTCTTTCCAAGTCCCGTTTTTCATTTTCTTTGATTGTATAATCTTTTGTTCTGCATTTTCTATCTTACTTTTTAGTTCTATAACTTCTTTCCATGCATTTTTTTCTTTTGCAAGACCTTTTTTCCACTTTCTGATTTTCTGGAACAAGATCCTTCTGTCTCTTGGTATGCATGAATGATACTTTACTTTTCTTCTTCGGTATATATTTTTCCACTATTTTCTCCAATATTTTATATAATATCTCCGTATTTACCCTTATGTCATCACTTACGAAAATGTTATCCCAATCTTTGTTTAATTCTTCATTAATTTCTGACCATTTTATATTTTTACTGTAGAAGTTGTATTTTCCATATCCTTCCCACTTTTTCATTTCTTGCTTATCTCTTATTTTCACTTGCTTTGGAATGAACTGTTAATTCTTATGACATTATGGTCTGAAATATTCGCATTATAAACTATTATTTCTTTAACATAATTCATCTCGTTCACAAAATACTAGGTCTAAAGTATTTTCCTTTCTTGTTGGCAGGTGATTTATTTGTTGAATGTTGTATTCTAGTAGCATATCTAATAGCTTTTCAAATTGCCTCTTATCTTCTGCACTACTATACTCTCTTTTTTATATGTATAAGTACAACCACAATCTCCTATTCGTTGTTCTTTCCATTCTACGAAAGGAAAGTTGAAGTCACCAGATAGGAGAATAGTCCAGTCCTTGTGATTTCTACATATATCATCCAATTTTTCAATTATTAAGTCAAACTCTTTAGTATTAGGAGGTCTATATATTACTATGTTCATCAATTTTTTCGGATCAAATTCTACCCGCTATTAGTTCACATTCTGAGTACTATATTTCTCATATATTTTTCCTTGTTGTTTTTTGTCTTTCCCATATATTGCGGTTCCCCCTTGATTCCTATTTTTTTCTATCTGATCTATAAGTTTGGAACCCTTTTTATGATCATCATTCCAAGTCTCTTGGGAATACCAGGTTTCACTTATATTCATTATATCTATTTTCTTTTCATTTTGGGTTAGTTCTTCTAAGTACTATATTTTTCTTTTTGAGTTACTCGTAACTAAACCCTGCGCATTCATCACTATGATGGTTTGCGTGTTTTCCTCCTTCATTTAATACTGGTAGTAATAAGGATTTTCCCATGTCTCTTTCCTGTTCTGGTATGTTGTTCTTTTTTTTTCATTTCCATTTCCCGAAATTCTGACATTAAAAAATCCAACTTTTCCATAATATTTGATCTTCCTTCATCATAATTATTCATTTTGTGGTCTGAATCTGCAAATTTTCTCCGTTTCTGCAATATCCTCTTGCATAATAAATACAGTTATTATCTCTTGGGTATAATTTCGGAGCTGATGCTTTGAAATTTTTTGCTGACACCTCTGCATATCTCATTGGTGGTTTGCTTTTCTCTTTTACCTGATATTCTTGATTTCTCTCTTTATTTGTTTCTTTCTTATTTTGGATTTTATTACTTGGTTGGTTATTTATTTGATTATGATTCATGGCTACAGGGTGCATATATTTGCATTTTTTGTCGAACTTACATCCTTTTCCTTCTTTTAGGTTTTTACATATTTTTTGGATGCAGATCTCTGCAATCATCCCATATCCATCTAAGTATGCACATTTACCATATATTTCATAGTTTTGACATATCTTAGGATGTTTGTAGTAACATCTTTCTCCAAATCTGCAATTCCCTCTTTTCAAAAGGTTGCAGATTTTGTCTTTCTTGGTCCTATTTTTTCCTCTTTCCCGTCATTGGTATAGATCTTGGGTAGAGCCTCATTCGGGATTTGGCTTTCTGTTGTCATATCCGTAATTTATTTCTTAGTAGGTATGCTGCTTTTAGGGCCTCATATGTAGTATCAATGAGTATCTCTGCATCCATACTTTTATTCTTGTTATTTGTTTTTCCTTATTTTTTTTCTGTCATTTCATTTTGTTTACTTCTTTTCTTCCGTTTTCCTCTTCTTCTTTTTCTTCTTCTTTCCTTCTTCTTCCTCTTCTTCTTCATCCTCAACTATTTGTACATTCAATCTTGATTTAATAACATTGTCTATCCATGATAGACATGTTGAACAAAAAATTCTTGTATCTTTCTCAAATCTTGTATTACCTCAGCACACTGTGGATGGGTCGGAATGTTGCATGCAGCACATTTCTGATTAGGTTTTTGTGGATTGACTATGCTATACCAAACCTTACACAGTTTGCATGCTTTTGGCATTCTTTTTCCTAATGCATCAATTAGGATATTCACAAGATTCACCTTATTCATTTTCTTTGTCGGAATATGTTGGTTTATGTATATTTCTTTATGAGTCTCTTGACCACTTGGATTTTATTTGGAACTTCTTCAATTATTTTCAAGATGTTTTCATTAGATTTGTTCCAGTTTGAAGGATTATATCCTTCTAATATATCTATGAATGCTTTTGTATCTTTTTGGTTAGGACTGATGCTGATTTCATAGATGAGAAATGCCAGTTCCCTTCCTGCTTTTTTTACCCCTCCATGCATCATCGTATTGCGAATCTGCTAAACACGCCAAATTACGCCACCTCTTCCCGCAGTTGGAACTTACTGCCATCTTGTTATTCTGATTTATAGTATTACACTTGATAAACTAACTTAGAAGACGCTTTATCCTACTATTTTCACACTAATCTTATCACCGATAGTTCACGAACACTTCTAGATATTTCTCAAATTATAGTAGGTATTGTTAATTAAACTGTGGATAAGCTGTTGGATTAATCTGAAGTTCCCGCCCGGCCGGGTTAACGTCTCACCAAGCAAGATGGCTACTTGAGAGAGAGAGAGAGAGAGAGAGAGAGAGAGAGAGAGAGAGAGAGAGAGAGAGAGAGAGAGAGAGAGAGAGAAGAGAGAGAGAGAGATGAGACGAGAGAGAGAGAGAAATAGAGAGAGAGAGAGAGAGAGGATTTACATTGGTCAAGAATCGAATCTGTGGTTAACAGCAGTTCTGTGATTGTCAATGATTTGACAGATTAAACTGATTTTACTTTAAAAAGTATGTTAGTTGACCTTTGTATACCAGTTTTACATTTGTTCAAAAATAATAATAATCATCCCATTAATACATTAGTTTCTTTTAGCAACTAAAAAATTATTTTACTTATTCTTTCAGCTGATTCTGAGAATAACTTTTTGACATAGGCAGGATGATTATTTTTTTTATACATATAATGATAATATATCAATATTATATAGTATAAATGGACAATGTAAGTAAAATAAGTTTAATTAGTCATTACCATTACCTTATCTTAAATGCAGCTGTAATAGACTACATGACTTTTGCAAATGGATACTTTGAGTGTAACACCTGGGCTAGCCTAGGACTATAGTTCACACATGGCCTACACATTTTATTCTTGTGCATGGTGCGTTATACAATATGGTAACAATTGATAAGGAAGTTGCTGTGTAAAAATACATCAACAGCATAAAAACCAGGGTTTTTGTAACATAACTCCATCGTAACGGGAAATACTTGTACAAATAAATTAACAATGTTGATTACGAGGTAGTAGTAATAGAAAAATTGAATTCTAGGCAGACAGTAAATGTTATTTCTGAATACCAATAAACATGACTGCAACTGGGCACAAGAAAGCAGATGTTCCCTTCTCCAGGATGTCCTTGACACCTCACCACCACTTGTTACCACATTTACTGTGGCAATCTGCACCCATCCTGTTACAAAGTTTTACGAATTGCTCCTCTCAGCCACAGTAAGGAATAACTACTCAATGTTTTCTTAACCCTCTTACGCTGAAGGGGTATAATAAAAAAATTGTCTCCCGTATGCCGGGGGGGTCTCTGAGTGAGCGCGGAAGCGGAAAAAATATTTTTTTCAAAAAATCCCAGCACGCTTAGTTTTCAAGATTAAGAGTTCACTTTTGGCTCCTTTTTTGTCATTGCCTGAAGTTTAGTATGCAACCATCAGAAATGAAAAAAAATATATATAAAATAATGCGATATATAATAGAGCAAAAACAAAATTTCATATATGTAATTGTATTCAAATCGCGCTATGAGCAAAACTGTTAGAGCTAAAGAGTTAATTTTTTTTGGTTGTATTGTACACTAAATTGCAATCATTTTGGTATATAACACATTGTAAAACTATCAAAGCAACACAGAAAATATAATCACAAAATGATGCATGAATTCGTAACACGTGGACGTAAAAAGTTTTTTTTTTTAAATTCAATATAAATCTAAATATTGTTCTAGAGACTTCCAATTTGTTTCAAAATGAAGACAAATGATTAAATATTACTATACTGTAAGAGTTTTAGCTTACATTTGCAGTTTTCGACCATTTCAGATGTGTTAAAGTTGACCAAATGTCAAAATTTTTATATATATTTTTTTTATATGCAAATATTTCGAAAATGAGAAAAGCTACAACCTTCAATTATTTTTAGTTGTATTCTACATGAAATTGCGCACATTTTCATATATAAAACTTTATGTAACAGCTAATTTAACATGGTGCAAACATTACGAGAATGCGACGTACGCATTTCAGAGATTTACGGCAGAGAATTCGCGCGCGGAGGGAAGGAAAGTTTTTTTTTTTTTTTTTGTTTTTTTTTTTTTTTTTAATTCACCATAAATCTAAATATTGTGCTAGAGACTTCAAATTTGTTTCAAAATGAAGATAAATGACTGAATATTACTAGACTGTATAATTTTAGCTTACAATTGCATTTTTCAACCATTTCGGTAGAGTCAAAGTTGACCGAACGTGGTTTTTTTCTATTTATCGTGATTTATATGCAAATATTTTGAAAATGAGAAAAGCTACAACCTTCAATTATTTTTTGTTGTATTCTACATAAAATTGCGGACATTTTCATTTATAAAACTTTATGTAACTACTAATCTAACATGGTGCAAACATTACGACAATCGGACGAAAATTTTTTATTTTTTTCGGAAGAGTTACCGCGCGGACGTAAAGAAAAAAATTTTTTTTCATAAATTTACCAAAAATCAAAATATTGTGCTAGAGACTTCCAATTTGTTGCAAAATGAAGGTAAATGATTGAATATTATTAGAATATAAGAGTTTTGGCGTCAAAATCCCTTTTTCGACCATTTCGGTGGATTACAATTGCGTTTTTCGACCATTTTGGTGGAGTCAAAGTTGACCGAAGGTTGAAATTTCCGCACATAGTTATTTATATGAAAATATTTCAAAACTGATAAAAGCTACAATCATGTAGCTTTTATCAGTATTTGATAAAATACTGATAAAAGTACTTTATCAGTATTTTTTTTTTGTATTTTTTTTTGTATTCTACATGAAATTGCGCAAATTTTCATATATAATACTCCATGTAACGGCTAATTTAAAATGGTGCAAAAATTATGTCAAAGTGACAAAATAATTTCTGAGATATGTCACTCATACTTTTTAGTGCGATAAGAAAGAAATTCGCGCTTGCGCGCCTGCGTAACAATTGTAAACAAAACAACGCTGCCCCCAAGGCGCATGATTCAAAAGTTTTCGCCTGGTAGGCCTACGTATAAGTATTTTTCCACAAATTTTAAAAAAAACTTTTTATCGACGTACCATACGTCCAATCGGTACCCGACAGACAATTTATGTCGACGTTTAATACGTCCAATTTGCGTAAGAGGGTTAAGCTCTATAACCTCTGAAGTTGGACCACAGTCTTATTTTATGAATTTTCCCGAATGGCTATACTTACATGGTAAATTTATAGTAAATCCTGATTCAACACACTCCAGATAAAAATGAAAGAAAGCTTTGACAACTAAGGTATTTTAACGATGTTTCTGGAGGAAAATCCTAGCTCAATAGCATCAGAGAAAGTGTATCTGTCCACTGTCAAGGGAGTTCACAGTTACCTGGAGATCCAAGAAGCTGCCTATTATGCTTAGATTAATTTACTTACCATTGTACATTTATGTCTCACAGTAACCCACAGCCATTTGCATACAATTCCATGGTGTTTTAAAAGATTCTAAGCAGTGGCACATAACTGTTTATGATTAATTGCCTGTGCTCACCATACAAATAGTCTTAGGAATTTGTCTGAAATTCACTGGTGCAACTCCAAGTGCTGACCCAAGTGAAGTTGCCTAATGCTGCAAGCTAAAGAGGCCAACTATAGCAATTATATTGCTGTCTAGCATTCTTTGGAAGGCACCCAACCACATACCAAACCCATCATTATTTCACTAACCAAAAAATTAGTCTACCAAACATGCTGCAGCCATGATTCATGTGATTAAATTTCCCACAAAACCAACCTATAGAATAGGTAAATGGAGCATGCAAAGGGTCTTCACTTAAGGGGGGAAAAAAATTAACAGTGATGTGGAACTATTAATTTCAGTCACAATGCCTCAGATACACTCTAAAATACACTAGTACTAACCTGAAGCTGTGGTCTATGGACTACCAAGTAGTGATTCAGAGCAAGAATGAAAGCACCTGGAGCTTCACAAAGATGTACAGAGCGGAAAGCCTTCTCTTTACATTCATTCTCCTTTTCCTCCTCACTGCTGGTTACCAAATTTTCTTCTTCTTCTTCCACGGGAATAACTTCGTAATTATTCACAATTTCGTAAAACTTCAACCACGCCTGTAGATTAATATTTTTAGATATATAAAATAAATCCGAGATGTGTGATACACTAGGGTTCTTTAAATGGATCTGTAACAAATTATAAATGCTCAAAAAAGTAGTAAATAACCACATGACAAATACATACTTGAGTGACCATTTCAGGACCGGATCGTCTTCTGACTTCATATGCAATGTTTTCGGCTGGATTTGTATTCTTTGTATGTGCATGCCAATTTGCTATGTTTTTGTAACTTAGCTGCCCTTTAATTTCGTTTAAATGGGTCTTCGCAGCTTGCAAATCATCATCCTTTAAAAAATATAGATTACAAATAATTAGGCTTTAGCAGCATGGATTTAATTTTGTAAAATGTTTAATTATTAGTCGATAAAAAGGCAAAAACAACAACACAAGTAAAGGACTCAGAATTATCAAAATTGCAGGAATGGCAAAATTGCACAGTAACTGCAAAGCATGATGTGATCGTTGCCTTTCAAAAGTGTCTAGACATAACCTTAATGTTTGTTTGTATGGTGTTTTTACATTGCATGGAACCAGTGGTTATTCAGTAACGGGACCACCAGCTTTATGAGACTTCAGAACCACGTCGAGAGTGAACTTCTATCACCAGAAATACACATCTCCAAACTCCTCAATGGAATGCCCGAGAATTGAACTTGCAGCCACCGAGGTGGCAGGTCAACAACAACATATTGACCACGCCACCGAGGTGGTGTCTCTAATTCTTCCCATACCATATCACAAAATAATAAACAGTACTGCACAGAAGAATGACTAAAGTATCCTGGAATACCACAATACTTGACAGGTAGCAACTACAGTACGTACCGTTTTCTTATGGTACTGCACTCGGAATATGTAGGTAATAATGGTCACATCCAAAAGCCATGAAAAAAAAAATTAAGTAAAAATACTACTATATAAATAATATGGTCCTTTTAAACTGTTGTCCAACCTTTATTATTTATTCATATAGTTAAATAATAAAGATACATTCAATTATTCAGTTAAGAAATACGTAAAATTACTTAACTTTTTCACATGCTGACACCAGTAAACAAGTACGTATACCGAATAAAAACATTGGAGAAAAATCAATTAATACAAGAAGTTATATTTTTGCTAGGTGTAATGTTTGCCCAAGCTTTTGCGTAGCACAAAAAATTGAATGGCAAAATTGCTGTGAAATATGTCCTTTAATTGTAGTACTGCAAGAGAAAGAGGACACTTGGCTAGACACAAAGGGACATTCAGATGATTATCGAAGTTAGACTGTAATATTGTGTTAGTTAATGTAACTTGAGTTTTGAAGACTATTGCATTTTTTGTATTCCAAACAACAGTAATAAAAACAATGTAATACATCTTCTGACTGACTTGAAAATAAGAAAGTATGCATAGGAAGGAAAGAGAGAAGATAGATTAAGAGTTCATCAGAAAAGTCTGTATGATTTTGGTAAAGTTTAACCCCCTTACACCGATTGGACGTATTAAACGTAGAGTCAAAATGTCTCCCATATGCCGATTGGACGTATTGTACGTCGACTCAGTTTTTTTTTAAATTTGCGGAAAAATACTTATAGGCCTACCAGCCGAAAATTTTTGAATCACGCGCCTTGGGGGATGCTGGGAGTTCACGGATCAAGGCGTTGTTTTGTTTACAATAGTTATGCAGGCACGCACGCGCGAATTTATTTCTTATCGCACTAAAAAGTATCAGTGATATCTCAAAAATTTTGTCACTGACATAATTTTTGCACCATTTTAAATTACCCGTTACATGGAGTATTATATATGAAAATGTGCGCAATTTCATGTAGAATACAACAATAAAAATACTCATGACTGTAGCTTTTATCAGTTTTGAAATATTTTCATATAAGTAATGATAACTGCCAAAATTTCAACCTTCGGTCAACTTTGACTACCGAAATGGTCGAAAAACGCAATTTTAAGCTAAAACTCTTATATTCTAGTAATTAAATTCAATAATTTGACTTTATTTGCAACAAATTGGACAGCACTAAACACAAAATATTTGATTTATGGTGAATTTATGAAAAAACTTTCCTTGCGTCCGTGCGGTAACTCTTCCGATAAATTTTTTCGTGCGATTGTCCTAATGTTTGCACCATTTTAAATTTGCCATTACATAAAGTTTTGTATATGGAAATGTGCGCAATTTCATGCACAATACAACTAAAAAACAACCCATGGTTGTAGCTTTTATCAGTTTTGAAATATTTTCATATAAATAACGATAAGTGCAAAAATTTCAACCTTCGGTCAACTTTGACTCTACCGAAATGGTCGAAAAACGCAATTGTAAGCTAAAACTCTTATATTCTAGTAATATTCAATCATTTACCTTAATTTTGCAACGAATTGGAAGTCTCTAGCACAATATTTCGATTTATAGTGAATTTATAAAAAAAAAAAAAAAATTTCCTTACGTCCCCTCTGTAACTTTCTGAAAAAATCAAATTTTTTTGAGAGATTGTCAAAATGTTTGCACCATTCAAAATTAGCCGTTACATAAAGTTTTATATATGAAAATGTGTGCAATTTTATGTAGAATACAACAATAAATTATTGAAGGTTGTAGCTTTTCTCTTTTTAGAAATATTTGCATATAAATCACTATAAATAGAAAAAAAACCATGTTCGGTCAACTTTGACTACCGAAATAGTTGAAAAACGCAATTATAAGCTAAAACTCTTACAATCTAGTAATATACAGTCATTTATCTTTATTTTGAAACAAATTCAAAGTGTCTAGCACAATATTTAGATTTATGATGAATTTTTAAAAATAACTTTCCCTCTGCGCGCCGATTCGTGGCCGAAAATCTCCGAAATGCGTACGTCACATTATCCTAATATTTGCTCCTTTTCATATTAGCCATTTTATAGAGTTTCATATATGAAAATGTGCGCAAATTCATGAAGAATACAACAAAAAATAATTAAAGGTTGTAGCCTTTTTCATTTCCGAAATATTTGCATATAAAAAAATATATATAAAAATTTTGACATTCGGTCAAATTTAACTAGTCCGAAATGGTCAAAATCTGCAATTCTAATCTAAAACTCTTACATTATCGTAATATTCAATCATTTGTCTTCATTTTGAATTAAATTGGAAGTCTCCAGAACAATATTTAGATTTACGGTGAATTTTTGAAAAAAATATTTTTTTACGTCCGCGCCTTACGAATTCGTGCATCATTTTGTGATAATATTTTTTCAGTGTTGCTTTTATCGTTTTACAATGTATTATATATCAAAATGATCGCAATTTAGTGTAAAATACAAAAAAAAAGTAACTTGTTAACTTTTAACCGTTTTTCGCACAGCGCGATTTGAATACAATTATGTATGAAATTTTTTTTTTCGCTACCATATATCACATTATTAACATATGATATTTTTTCATTTCTGATGGTTGCATACTAAACTTCAGGCAATGACAAAAAAATGAGCCACATATGAACACTTAATCTTCAAAACTAAGCGTGCTGTGATTTTTTTAAAAAATTATTTTTTCCGCTTCCGCGCTCACTCCAAACCCGCCGCGGCATACGGAAGAGGTTTTGATTTTTAGGGCTTCGGCGTAAGAGGGTTAATTGCATATCTGCATCTCTCTTCAAGTACCTATGACATGTTTTTAAGATCTGTATAAAGATATTGTAAGGTACACCAAACCACTTATGTAATGATGCAATGTATTAACATGCTTAAATTTACATTACCAGATAAAAAAGTTGAGACAGCAAAGACGACGAGACAACAGGTTAGCTTATGCTAGTCACTGCATTTAAAAACAGCTAAGTACATTATTTTGTGAGATGAAACCCCTAATATGCATAAATGACAGGAAAATGTTTCAGTTTCTTCCCTTTTACAGTAATATTTGAATATTCAGGAAAGCAAGAGGCTTCATTATAAATGGTAGTGTGAAAGAATATGCAGTGGAACCTCTGGTTTTATACGATTCGATTTTCGTAGACTTTTTTCAGACAAAAGTTTGTCTCGGGTTTTGTACATATCCTCGGATTTCATACACTCTAATACACTCCCTCCAGGGCCCACCGCGTGACTAGGCCCCATACAGTGTGTCCAAACAAAGCATCCAGAGTTCTCTCATGACCCATTCTCCTTTTGAGTTTTTTTTTTTTTTTTTTTTTGCTTTTTTATTAGTGAAACTGCTAATTAAGCCATCATGGGGCCAAAGAAAGTTCCAAGTGTTAGCCCTTTTGTAAAAAAATAAAAAGGGGGGGCACAAAACACTATAGAAATTGTTGGTGTGTGTTGCATGCCAATCTCAGTGAGAAAATGCCCACAACAAGCACCGCTGTTAGTGAATTTAAAGCCAGCAGAGGCTGTTTTGAAAAATTCAGAAAATGAATGGTCATACATAATGTACCTGCTTCAGTGATTAAGGACATTTGCAAAGCGGAGTGATGCAAAAAATTGTGGAGAATTATCCTAACAAAGATGTAATCCATGTCTCCAACATCTTTAATGACAAAAGCCGTGTTTAACTTTGGGCAAATTTAAAGAAACCCCAGAAATAAAGGACTCTGGACAATTTTGTTGTGCAACAGGGGTTCAGTGACTCAAGCTGGTCCTAGTGCCAGTAAAAAAAGTAGTAACCTCAGAGGGTGCCAGTAAAATACAAAGTAGTAACCGCAGATAGGTCCTTGATGCCTGAAGCCCTTCAGGAGGGAGAATCCCCTCCCAAAGAATAACTTTTCCTCCTCTCCCCTCCACTCCATCTCCCATACACTAACGAGTGTCTTCCATTAAGGTAAGAGTGATGTTAAATGTCCCTGTATTAATTTCATTATTAGTCATTTACATTTATTTCCCAATGCTTTCTGTATGTAAAACTCTGTTTACTCCCTATATGTATTTTTGTCAAAATGTTTAGGTGTCTGAAACCCATTAATCATATTTACATTATTCCTTATGGGAATTACAGTTCTGGATTTCATACGTTTCAGACTTCATGGGAAATTCAGGAACAGATTATGTACAAAAACCGAGGTTCCACTGTACTTCAAATTGAGGTAGTCTTATACACCAGCTAATATAGTACAGGCGGCCCTCGGTTAGCGGCAGGGGTTCCGTTCCTGGCTGCCGACGCCAAGTGATTTTCGACGCCAAGCGATTTTAAAGCCTACGTCTGCCGCACACCTTATTTCGAAATTCTAGACCAGTCAAATGGCGCTGTAATACCGCAATGGCGCAATAAGTAAAATTATATTTATGCAGTATAGTCCTATAGAATTTATTGTACAGTAGTACTGTACAGTACATTTTAGTATTATAAATACTGTAAAGTGAAAAAAGCCTAGCTTTAATCATTTGGGTATCTAGAGTATGTAAAGATATAAGGTTTTATAGAGTATACAGGTAGCTGTAGTGTTCAAGTTACGATAATTCATCTTACGATAATCCAATTTTTTGAGAGACCAAATTTCAATAACCTAACTTTATCCCATCTTCTAGATACTTAAGTTCAAAAACAGCAAAAGAGAATGTTGAACGTATGGTTTGAACGTTATACTCGTTGCGTAAACATGTACAGCCATGAACAACAGAATGAGAAAAAACTTTTTTCCCCAAGTAAAACCGAATTGGATAACATCATTTTGGCTTGTATTTCAATCATCATACTATAGTACACTATTACTGTAGTTGTTATAAATGACTATGTATAATAAACTGAGATATCTTAATGTAATAACTTTATTCGCTATAGATCAAAGATCAATCGGAAAATAGTTAAATTTAAACCTAGTTATAACTGAAGCTGAGAAAACTGTTCCAGCTGCTAATGACCACTATCGTGCATCGGCAGCAAGGATAAAACTCCAGTAAACGTATGCCATCAAAAACAACCGCAGATAAAATAGAGATAAAATCATTTTAATTAAAACTACTGTGCTTGAAAGAACACATTTTACGGTTGGTTTCACGCCAATATAAGATAAATAATGTAAAGTTTGCATTACGATGATATAATTGAAAATTGCGAACGGAATCACATGATTTTTTACTCAAACATGCCGCCAACGTAATCTGTTAACGAAAAAAAAAAATTAAGTTCACAATCACAACGAGACACATTCAAGTCATATTTCCACCTAAAAACACGTTGTATAAAGAAAAATAACCTTGTCTCATATAAGTCAAGTATTTAGATATTCATTTATGCTAACTAGAAGCAAGAAAATTTGCTCAGAATTGCGTTAAATATGGCGAAACGAACTCTTATTCGCCATCAGCGGACTTCAAACCAAAACATTGGCTGCTCCACAGCATACTGGCTTAGATTTACCGTAGTATTTTATAATACAATAATATGAGAATAAATAAAATATTATTGGATACAGTGAAGTAATGTATGACTTTTCAAATGATTTATGGAAAAGATGCAGAATTAATAAAATAACACCGTGCATTTTTCGGAACAGTGGTGCACAAGAATGAACAGGAAAAAACATCCTCTGACAACGTGGAGAGTAGTTACAAAAGCTGCCTTAATTTGTATCATATTTATGTACAAAAATAAAAATACCCTATACATAATATATTTTCATACACATTCCAAACTTAGAGCATGAACATTTATAAAATACACATCAATTGCTAAATCTGCAAGCTTTTAAACTATTTTCGGAAGGGCGGCAGTAGGCGGCTTACAAGAACGAACATGAAAAAACATTGTATTTTGAGAACGCGAAGGGCAGTTTCAAAAGCACATTTCTGCTCAGAAATAAAAATACCCCATACGTAATACATTTTCATACACATTTTAAACATAAAAGCATGAACATTTATAAAAGACACATCGATCGCTAAATTTGCACTCTTAACTTGACATTTTCGGAAGAGCGGCAGGCGGCGGCTCACAAGAAAGAACACGAAAAACATCCTCTTTGATAACGTGAAGGGCAGTTTCAAAAGCTGCCTTTGTATCATTTCTGTGCAGAAATAAAAATACCCTTTACGTAATAAATTTTCACACGCATTTTAAACATATAAGCATGAACATTTAAAAATACACACATCCATAGCTAAATTTGCACTTATGTAACTAGATATTTTCGGCGTAGAACAGTGTCAGAGGCATATATTTTACCCTAATACCTATGTAAAAACTCTCCATAAAATTTATTATCATCATTTGCATAACCTTTATGGTCTGAATGGCATTTCTACAAATGTACGAACTCGTTAGACATAACGGCGCTAGCGGAACTGTTGACCGAAAATTGTGCAATAAAAATACCTTAAAATGCTGTATTTTTTTAATGAATGTTTTTTATGACAGCCGTAAAACCGATTCGCCGCTAAGCGATTGTGCCGTTAACCGCGGGCCAGCTGTATACTAAAAAAACTACACAAGAAGGATATAGGCAGCCACCGGTTACCGACAGTGGTTCTGTTCCTGGGGGCCTGACGCTAATCAAAAATAGTCACCAACCAAAATTCAAAAGTCTACAGTCGCCACAATCCACCTTACGTTGCCCTACACTTGTTACCGATGCCTTAGACGGTGTCACGGCCAGATATTTTGCCCTAATATTATGTAATTCTTCAATGATGAAAATGTAGAATTTCATTTGCCTAATCACATACTATAGCCTGCATGGTAGTTCTACAAATTTTTAATGTCAGATTCGATAAACTTGCTGGCAAATATTAGCTAGCTAGCTTTTACAGACTGCTAACATTTCCACCATCTCTTTATCATATATTTTGTAGTTAAATATTAAAGTTAAAAAAGCAAATGAGAATGATCAAGTATTGTTAGCATGTAATGCTATAAACCTTGCTTAAAATCTACAGCCATAAACAATTGAATGATAACACTTGTTTTGCTACAACTACTAAACCGAATCTGGAAAGTTTTGCTTGCATTTCAGCCATCGTACAAAAGTGAAAAAATACCGTAGTTACGTTACAAATGACATTAAGTAGAACAGGACTTAAAATATTTTTGCATTATACCATTACTTGCTATGGAGAAAATATTGGCAAGGAAATATGGTACAGCTAAATTTAAGCTGCATTTGTAGCTGAACCTGGGTAAGAAAAAAAAATACTGCTGACTATAAATTGTTGTGCATCAACTACATGAATGAAACTACCACAAATAACAGGAGAAAAAATTATTTTAATAAAAAATACTGGCCATGAAAGAACACATTTTACTATTGATTTTAAGCTGATCAAAGATAAATGCATAAATTTGTATTATTTAGAAATAGGATGAAAATAGCAAAAGGGATCTTAATTTCTTTACACAAAAAACACTCCCCCGACACCATCTATTAACGAAAAACATAACAATCTAGTTCACAACAAGACTTAGTCATATTTAAAGTTAAAAACACTTCATATAGCGAAAAAATAACCTTGTCCTTCATAAGTAGTTTCTAGAGATTAATTTGTGCAAAACAAAAGCAAGAAAATTGCTCTGAACAGAGTTAAGTAAGGCAAAATAATCTTACCTCAGCTTATCAGCTGATTTTGCCAGACCAAAACATTGATCACTTTGTTTGTAGTTTATAATACTATAGTAATACGAGATTACGTACATACAGTATTCTTGGATAAAGTGAAGCAAAGCATAACTTTAAAAGACCAAAGGAAAAGATGGGAATTCACTATGTTTGTATTTCATGAGGATCTCTCAGCGCTTAGGCCCACCTACCGATAACCAGACAACGGCGCCATCTATTAATGGACAAAAATAACCAAGTGTAGTTCACAACGAGACACATTTAAGTAATAATTAAACTTAAAAACGCAACATATAAATTGTTTCTATAAATCAATTTAAAACTAAACAAAAGCAAGAAAATTCCTCTGAATATAGTTAAATACGACAAAATAATCTTACCTCCGCTCTCAGCAGATTTCCAAACCAAAACATGATCGGTTTCTTTGATTTTATAATATAGTAATAATGCAAGACAACATACAGTATTACTGGATGCAGTGAAGTAAAGGATAACTTTTTAAAAGAGCCAAGGAAAAGATGCATATTCATTACATTTGTATTTTATGAGGCTGTCTTGGCACTTAGCCTAACCCAAAGAGGGTAAAACCCAGTTATGAATATATTGAACAAATGCTGGAAAACAGAAATGCTGGTAACCGATACCAATGGTAACCGGGGGCTGCCTGTATTTTTGTCTTCCAAAACAATTTGGTGAGCTTGCTATAAGGGAAAAAAATACAAAAAACTGAACAAGTTACCCACTAAGTATGCTACATAAATAAAAAAAAAAATACAATTGCACCTCAAGATAACTTTCAACTTTCAAATGTGCTCATAAAATTTTAAAAAGTACCAAAATAAGCCAAGGCTCTCTGGAAAAACATTTTTCAATTTCTGTTACGAAAAATATTTGGGCCACAGATATAAAAGTTCTTTAATATGCCAGTAAAAAAAAAACTGCTTCATATCAGTATCCATTATCATAACCACCAAAAAAATATTCAGTTCAATGTAAATCCATTTATATCAGGATCCCCATTATACATCAACAAAACTGTCTTAATCATTCACTGCATAAGTCTCTTAAAATAAAATCTACACAGAAAGCATGTCTAGCCAAATACAGATGCAATACTCATCCATCATTTAACTGCAAAGGTTAAGTTAATAAACAATGCATGAACAGTTAAGAAGGATTTGGCAATGTTAAACTAACAACACAATTTCAGAGTATATTAAATTCTTAAAACTCCTTATATCTTTTAAAGGCTCCTTATTTCTTTTAACCTACATCACAAAATGCTACCACTGCAGTCAGGTTACTTAGCTAATAAAAAAATTTCACTCACAATGAATATTGTCTATAATTACCTAGGTGGACTTGGCTAAAGTCAGCTTTAAAACTTTTCAACTTACCAGCCAAATCCTTTGGGTCCACATGGACTCAGCAGCTGGCAGTACCCAAGCACCACAACCGTCACCTGGTGGCTTTTCGAAGGAGAACTTTTTGTTGAAGTGAGATTCTACATCTAATTGGGCTTGCACATAGTCTGTATACTCGAGAAGACTGTAATCTCTTTCTTCAAACTTCATGTGGCCACTAATTTTGGAAAAATCAACAGGTTACACACATTAGTACATACAGTACATTCTATAACTTACTAAAAAAAAGAAAATTAAATAAAGCAGTATTACACAATACACTATTGCACAAGTATTTTTTTGCACAAGATATAAGTTCCTTAGATATCAAAGTATCAGCTTACAGACTTCTTAACTAAATGACCTCCTGTACAAGTATAGAGAAAAGTTTAATGAAACCAGGTTATAAAAACCAATACACTTTGATAGAACAGAATAGAGAAATCAGGCCAAAAGCCAAGCACTGGGACCTATGAGGTCATTCAGCACTGAAAGGTAAATTGGCAGCAAAAAGGTTTGAAGGTGTAACAGAAGGAAAAAGTTGCAGTTGCACTTTGAAACTGTTAGATAGGATGGACCTGGAGCAAGAGCATTATGACTGATCACAGTCCCTAATGCCGACAGTAACTCCACCTGAACAGATGTTAGCCGTAGGATCTGGTACTAGAGACTTGTTGCCCTTCCTCCAAACCTTTGCAAGAAGAACTGGGGAGAGTGACACTTCATTAAGCTTCTATTTAAGAGAAGCCAATCCAGGTTAGTGGCTGATGGATGAGAGGAATCATCTACCAAAAACTGGTGTTAAGAGCCCTGATCCTTCCCTATATCAGACTTCCTACGGCATTGGATGTCTGTGAGAAAAGCACCAGCCATGCACCAATTAGGTTTAGGAGACTACAGTGGAGGAGGCACAATTACCCTTCCCTGTTGAAGCCATAAAATGACGAACGTCCATATTCGAGCAACAGCCATAGTCCAATGTCAAGATGAGACTGTCCTGGCTCGAAGAAGAAATGTCCCTTTTTCTTAGCACGAGGATCAAAAACAAAGTCCCTAATCCTCCAACGCTTGAAGGACAATCGCACAACACAAGCAGATGACAACAATGGCGATGAAGAAGAAGAGCCACATTTCTTGATACACTTCTCTTCAATGACAGAGTAAAGTCTCTCCATCACCGCTTTAATAAGAGTCCACAGTTAGAATAACTGACGAAGTCGTTTGGGGCCCTGGTCGTGACATCACTGAAGCAGATGGAGCATATGACGACATCACAGAGTCCCTGTTGTGACGTCACGAGTGCAGACAAATCAAGTGAGGAGGTTGCTGGTAACCTTGTAAGCAGGACAAAATGTGACCCAATATGAGGAGTTGGTACTAGTATAGGTGTCCTGCTAGCAGATGTCGCAAAATGTGATTCCATATAGTGGAGACCTGGGGTGGTTAGAGCAGCTATCTGGGTCGGAACTGGGATGCTGGATGACATGAAGACAAAAAGCCATCTAGGGTTGCTACACCTGAGAGGCCTAATAATGCCCGAACACTCGACATCATCTGTGCTTCCGATACTGGAACAAAGGATAAGATGGCAATGCACCTCAGCACCCACTCCCTGAAGAGTGAGACAGGGTGACATACGACCTGCAACCTCCCAATCCCATTCCCATAACTTCCAAAGACGAATCAATGGGAGAAAAGGAAGAGGAACAACCATCAATTGAAGATGGAACAACTGAAGAGATCTAGCCAACAAAAGAGGCCGGATCAAGAGGAATTTGCCCTGTCAATGAAGTAGAAAGGTTACCATCCAAAGATGGTGCCTTTGACTTCCTCTTATGCTGCCCCTTCTTGGCAAACCTCTTCCATTGCTCAGAAGACCAAGAAATAAATTCTGAACAAAGATTAATTTCATTACATACATAGTTGAACGAGGATCAGTACTCTTGGCAGACAGGAAACTTGAACACTGATAACCTTCTACACCAGGACATATTCTCAGAGTCCTGTGCGAGCCAGAACTGGAGCTTGTAGAAGGGTTTTGGGATTACAGGCTGCCCACAACACTCACAAACACAAACCTGTACACTAACACAGAAGAAGAAGAAGAAGAAGAAGAAGAAGAATAAGAAGAAGAAGAAGAATAAGAAGAAGAAGAAGAAGAAGAAGAAAAAAGAAAAAAAAAAAAAGACCGGCTTTTGGGAGGATTGAAAGAACCAAACTTTCTCACTCAAAGGCAGAAGAAAAACTGAGGCATCATGAGATCAAGCTTGGGTCGGTGGAGTCAACCTTGTTTGGGAAAGATACCAGAAGCTACCAATTCCTTGCATATATAATTATGTATATTGTTTTTTACAGGTTTCCAGCTGGCGCAAGTAGATTCATCCGAATGTTATGACCCAGATTTGTTCAGCGTACAAAAAAATGATGTTCAGATCTTCACAGGAATACAAGGTAACTTACTTTTGGTATAAGAATTGTGTGCTAACATTTCTCAATGATTTTTACAATAAACCTTCAATCTGGGTATGTTCTACTGCTTTACTTCTCTTACATTGGGCCTAAGCTAGAAAAGAGTATTTACATTTAAGATCCTTCTCTTCTTGGATAAAATAATGTTACCCAATCTTACTCAAGATCTCAAACCTAAGGCTGAAAGCAGAATAGTTTTCTGCGTTGATTTACAGACTCATCACAGTTAGGAATCTGCAGGCTATGCAAGAACCTCCTGCAAAATACATTCATTCCCAAATAGTTCCATTAACTGAGCCTCTTATGGTCATGGGTTTTTCAGGGCATTTCGCCACAGATGTCACATACTACTTGGAAAAAATACAGATCTCCATCCAAGTTTCCATTTGTTATTCCTTATATCAAAATACAGGCAGTCCCAAGTTACTGGCAGGGGTTCCATTCCTGATGGCACAAAAATAACCTAAACTTGCATTCAAATGAATGTAAGTTGAACCTTAGAAAGTGGCTGACATACTGGCTAAGGCATAATATCAAACCTTTGCTATATTAAGTACCTACATAGTACTGCAATGTAATGCATACAATCATAATTTCAATGTCTTTACAATAATGTACATCATGTATTTCAAACATTTATGTAATGTATATGTAGTCTAGTATATGTGCAGGTAGGCATTGAATTACAACAAGGATAGGTTCCTGCATGCATGTTAGAAGATTTTAATGTAAATTGGTTTGCAATTTAGTATGCAGTACAGTTAATACTGTTATGATACTGCTGATAGGGCAGGGTAACTCAAAATGATGCTGCCCGCATGATGAGAGAGCTCTCCCAAGATGGCACATTGCTCAGTAACTCAGTGGCCACCGTTATACAGCACATACTCTTTGGGATCAGCCTGTCCAGCCCTGCTGCCAGAAGTACGATTGTAAGCATGAGCTGCCGTATGTTGGGCAGGTTGTAGGTCAGATGGTACTTTTACAATCAAGGTTGTCCAAACTTCACCCAGTGCAAAGAATGAATAAACCAAAAAACAATAAGGATATCCTTTTCCTCACAATAATCTGATCACCTGAAGAAAAGCGACCCCCACACACGATGGGGTCGCTTTTCTTCAGGTGGAAAATATTGAGGTCGCTTTTCTTAAAGGTGAGGAATTAACAGGGTTTATAGTAAGGCCATGGTGGAAAGGCGCGCCATGGTGGAAAGGCGCTTCGCGCCTTATCCGCATATTTAAAGATTCTTGGCAAGCTCGGTATGTTCTGGCAAGAGGTAATGTTGCACTGCGTGTGCTAGCCACAGGGGTTACAGTATGTTTGATTATTTTTGTATTGAAATTGCAAGACAATACGCTTTTAATTAACTATTGATTGTTTGTCTAAATTTGTGTTTTTAACAAATGTTTAATAAAGTAGTTTTTAATGAATATATATCTTTTTTTCTCCTTTTCTATAATATTATGAGCTAAAGTGGGTCACCTGAAGATTGGAGACAACAACAAGCAGGGGTCGTGTATCTTCAGGTGGAAAATATTGGGGTCGCTCTTCTTCAGGAGGAAAATATTGGGGTCGCTTTATACAAGCCTGGTATTCATTTGAAGAATCATTATGAGTACAGTACTATTTAGAGAACTCTGGTCTTTTTCCAAAGCATGTCAAGACCTATGGTAACAAACTCAAATACTATATGGATGCATTGAGGGGAAGCAAATCATAAGAAAAATTTCCACGATTTACACTGGATCTAGATCGAGCAGTAGGGCTTATTACTTTTAACTGTTTGTGCCATAGACAAATTTGGTATCCATCATGCCTCTACACACTTTTATATAAGCAAGTGACAGTTACACAAATTTAATCTTGCATGAACAGTTTTAGCATACTGTTAGGAACAATCGTTTGCCGATTGTTCCCTTGGTGGATTGTTGCCTTTTTTTTTTAATTGCTGGCGAGTTGAAGTCTGTTGGATGGCGTCAAACTTCGTCAGTCAGGTTCTGGAGGGCAGAACGACCAGTCAGTCAGAGACAGTCAGGTATGATTACCTGTGGACCAGCATGAGGCAGCGCCAGGTACTGGATACCTGGTTATTTGGTTGAAGTCGTCGTATGGAGTATGACTTCGAGTTGGAGGTCAACAGCCTTTGGCCAGCATTGGCGTGTTTTCGTCGTCGAAAGGACGACGTGTCGAGTAAGACCTCACTGGGCAGCAGCAAGGCGTGTTTTTAGTCGTCAAGAGGGACGACTTGTCAAGTGGCGACCCTCAACTGGGGCAGCAGCACTGGCGTTTTTTCGTCGTCGAGAGGACGACGTGTCGAGAGCGACCTCACTGGGCAGCAGCAGTGACTTGTTTTCGTCCAGTGGTCGAGGAGGATGTCCATATTGTTTCCAAGGACGAGGTGGTTGCCGTATCGGCTCTGTCTTGATCGTCCGGCATTGGACTGGTGTCCTCATCGTTTAAAGAAATGTTCCCGTTTTGCTCTGACTATCATTATGCCGCTTCAGTGTTAATTTTAATTATTTATTATGCTGCCTATTTCTATTAATTATATTTACAGATTGTTATTGCCCTTATACAGCCTATTTTGTCATTATTTTGGCTTTGTTATTGAACGGTGGATTTTATTGATTCTTAGACTGGTTTTAAATATTAATTATTATTGTTAGTTTGTAATTTTTTTGTGTTTTTGCCACCCAGAACCTTGACTCACTGTACATTATGTATTTAACTCTTGTAAATAAATTTTAAGGTAACTTTTTGGCTTTGTTATGCTCCTCCCTCCTTTGTTTGTCACCTGTCGTCAGTCATTACAGCCCAATTGTTTATTATTTTTAAGAACCTCTCGATCTCGAGAGTCGAGATCGTAATACATACAATGTATCACAAATTACCGGGTGGATTTTCATGAAAGTAAAATTTCCATTAACATATAATGCCCACTTTTGAGTACACATCTTCATTACCAAAACCTCTAGATAGAACTTAACCAATTTACGAAATTTCATATTTAAGGACAACAAAAAAATATACAGTAGTGAAAAATAATTCACCATATCAACAAAAGTAATTAATAAATTTAATTATACTGATTACTCAATTTTTTAGGTAACAAGCTCCATCATACAATTTCATTTAAAAAAAAACTTACCTCGCGTTGTCAATTCTCTTCCGTTTTCCAAAGTTTGTAGCATTACGTTGCTGCCTCTTATTTTGCAATCCCCCTCTTGCATGCCTATTGTTTGCATGCTTTCCATAGAATGGTACATCTTCACTGACAAATTCATCAATGGGAAAATTACTTGGTCCTGCATCAACAAGAGGGGTTGGCTGGCTGTGATTTTCCTTTTCAGACATCTCAGCATTGTTGGATTCATTGCTTCCCAGCTGACACTGCTCTCCTTGAATGTCTGTCATTTTCACCTCAAAATCTTCATAAAACTTATGGTACAGTAGTACTTGTAATTTGTGATAGTGGTACTTTAAAGAATTTTATATATTTTTCCAGTACATAAAAAAAATTATAACTCAAAACCCACTACACTACGCACTTGTTTTCTTGGCAATAGAATCTAACTGAGCTCTCACTTTATTTAAAGATTCCACAGCAGCTAACAAAGTTTCTGGGCTCATTTCCATACGGATCTTCTCAGTTTCCGAAGAAAGATCCTTCGCAACCTGTAAGAGAAATTCATGGGTTGTTCTTATGTCACATGCAAATTTTTACACAATACTATATAGTACTTTTAATGAAAATTATTTTAGAAACATTCAAATTTTTACTTAGAAATATCCTCAAAATAAAATTTCACAGTGAGCAACTTCACTAAGATGGAAAACTAAAACCTGATGAAACAACACAAATGAAAATATAAAAAATTACAAGCTAACACCAATAATGCTTCATGCCAAAGTGAACTACCAAGTTTCTTTAACAATACACATAAGAAATTGTAATCACCATCATCAACATTTTAAAATCTTTTCCTTTTATGGTATCAAGATGAATTTACTTAAACCTATTAAAATTACAAAAACTACCAACCCACAATGGTTCAATTACACTGAAATTGGAAGCACCTTACCTTCAAGTCCAACAAGCACAAGGGCTTTCCAGATGGCTTAGACTCCACCTTGACTTTAACATCAACAAGCTGCTGAGGTGCTGCCATACTCCATGGACCTCCTTTTGCCTTGGTTGACAGCCTACTAATGCAAGAAAAAAATTTATTTATAAAATCAGTGACCTAGTATGTGTAAAAATGAGCATGGCTATCAACTGGATGGCAAAATTATGCTCAAGGCTACTGTAATAATAAAGAGGTAATTTCTAATGAGATCTAATCATGATTAACAGTTTAATTTTAGTATGTTGCACTTATGATTTTCCTAACACTATGCAGCCCATTATGCTACCACATTACATAAGTATTACTGCAAATACAAAAATAAATCCATTTGACCCACACCGAAGTGAGGATTCCACTTCTGAGCCCCTCATACATAATTAGGTACAATCCATATGGCAACACCAGACCTTTTTAATCTACTGTACTATATGTATTAATGACGGACAAAAGGAGACAAGCTGAAGTCTTACGTTAACACCATACCATAATACATGTGACATGCTATTAATGAATGCAGTAATGTTTTTTATGCCCCTAGGGATCACCAAAATCCTACTCCATAAAATATCAAACCAACATAAAACTTACGCTTTCTACCTTTAATCATAAATAAGTTGCAGTTATGAGAAAACACCCATCTGACCTTTTAAAAACATACTGCACACACAGTTGCATAGCATAGCTATTCATATGCTACCTTCTCAACCATAATGGTAAGGTTTAAGAAAACAATGAGTAAGCTGTGAAGGTTTGTTTGTTTGTTTTTATGGCATTTTTACGTTGCATGGAACCAGTGGTTAATCAGCAACGGGGTAAGATGTGAATGAATGTTAGAATTATAACAATAAGCAACATGAAATGCTGGCACAAAATTCTCAGATATGATTTAACTAACTTAAATTCACTATTTTAAAAAACCAATACTGTAACAGGCAATTGAAGAATGGGTTTAAAAGCTAGCAACTAAGTCAAGGTCCAAACCACCTCTATTTACACTGCTCCTCCTACACAAAGTTTCATATAGAATATACATACTTGGTAGGCACCATAATTGAAACGCCCACTTAACTGTCAAATGACGCTTTTCTCCCCTCTTTGAATTTACTATAAAAATGTCAAAAAGCTGTTAAGTTTATTCATTTATTTTTGGAGGTACTTTATTACACATCGTATGTTTTACATATTTACTGCAGTTCTTTTGGTGCAGATTTCTTAATTAGGCTATAATGTATTTAACAAATGCTCAAGGTATTAAATTCCATTAACAACAGCATCCTTAAGTCTTGAAGGAGTATACAAAATTTCTGAAATATGTAAATATGAACTAAATTTTTCTTGTTAGAAAAAGTTAGAGCAACTTTCATGTTCTTAAGACTACCAAACAATTGTTTGTCACACGACCTAAACACCCACATACATTAACATTTTGTAAAATGTCAACAAATCTTCAATTAACTACAGTTTAGTACAGTATGTATTAGGATATAGCCTACATAGTATGAGTAAAAAGTTATTAATTTAGTCTACTTTTAACCTCTCTATCAACTACTGCAAAAAATCACACATCACCACATCTTAGACATGAAAATGTATTAGTCATGTGTGATGTGTATTTCATACCTCAAAGATGTCTGTTCACCTTTAACTCGCCTCCCCTAGAGTTTCTAGAGGTGTTAAAAAATTTTTGATTGTGTTGCCCTGCTCTTATAATTTACCATTTTCCCCAATAGTACAGACTTTCAATATCAGTTTAAAACTTATATTGAGAGTCTGAAAATTGACAAACGTTAGTTTATGAAAAATTCCTATCTCTTACTGTAACTCCACTGAAAACAGATTTACCTACACAAACTAACATGAATAATTTTAATTTCAGCCTTTGACAGTGACCACGAGAATAAAGCAACAAAAGAAGGTACAAAGACGAGTATCTTTTAACTGTTAATTGGTATATAACATAATATACCCATTACATGAAGCAAGTATTTCTAGCCTCTAGACTATAAATAGCTTTAGGTACTAAAAAAGAACTACCCGAGCCTAAACTAACTTGGCTCTTTGCTTAGCCTGGCTTAACAGTGTCAATAGGCGTAGTTATAACTTGTCAGTATTTAATAATTACTGCATTACACTTCAAGACAGAAACTTTGGAAAAGTAATGCTGTAGCACCAACAAGGGTCAGTTTGTGTTTTAAATAATATTTACTTAGTTTATAGTGATACCAGGTTTAATTATTGCTCCTTATCACATCCAATTGTGAATTATTCCTCTCCACAGTGTCTTAAAACCCTATTTTTGGTTACGAAGTTTATAAAATAGTTAGCTGTTTTGTGTACTGCTAATGCCAAGCCCATTATTCATGCACAACTGTCGAGTATGCCTCTGAGGTAGCCTTGAAGTTACAGGCAGACCCCGGTTATCAGCGGACTTAGTTAACGGCGATTGTCTAACGCCATAAAATCAGCAATTTATGGCACCATAACGGGCAGTTTTGGTTATTGGCGCCATAAGAAGATGATATTAAGAGCTATGGCGCCATATGCAGAGGTGGCCATTAATCAAAGTCTCAACGCCTAGACATAGTTGTCGTTTAGAAAATGATGTTTTAGCTTATCAGCACCCCACCAATAATTGGGGACTGGCTTTACTTTCTCCTTTTCAAAAAAGTTAATATTTTGTAATCTGTCCGATAAGTTTTACTTATTTACACATTTATGGCTACCTTGACAAAATATAACAAGTAAGCCCAAAATAAAGACTATAGTATATGAAGTTCAAGACAAGATACGCCCCTCTTAACTAATTACAAAAAACTGTAACCAGTAAACCTACTAGTTAATGTTGTTGCTGATGTAATTACTGATCAAATCACAACTAGAGTAAATACCAACCCCCCCTCCCTCCACAGCTAATACAGCAAACTACAACTTATAAGGTGAGACAATAGAACTCCCAGCCCTTCATAGCAACAATGTTCGAGTTTTCGAATCCACAGTGAAGCCACTGAGTCATGATTGTTGAGAAGTTTCAAAATGACACAGAACGTGTTAGTTTATGAAAAAATTCCGTATCTCGTACTTAGACTCCAGCTGAAAGACAGATTTACTGACACAAATCTAACATTGAATAATTTAAATTTCAGCCTTTGACAGTGACCACGAGATAAATAAACAAAAGAAGGTACCAAAGAGAGTATCCTTTTTAACTTGTTATAGATAACATCACCTATAATATAGCCGCATTACATGAAGCAAAGTATTTCGTAGCCCGATATAAATAGCTGTGGGTACCTAAAAAGAAGCTACCCGAGCCTAAACTACTTGCTTTAGCCTGGGGCTTGAAACAGTGTCGAATTAGGGGCTTAGTTTATAACTTGTCGAATAGTATTGTAAATCCAAACTGGGAATAAATAGTTTTTGCGGTATTTTCAAGACAAACTGAGGATTTTTTTGTTGGGGACAGACTCATGGAATAGTACACGCGAGAAACAGTCTACTCTGTATATCAGTTTTGGCGATGTTGGCACCTTTTCAACATTTACTGTATTTGGTATCAGCTCCTTGTGAATGAATGTAAGGACAAAGAATTTATGTAAGAGAATCAGGCCACAATAGTAGTACTACTATGTAGGTATGCACTTTTACCAATTGTTGATTAGCATATTAAAACTATGTCTAGCATATAAGGAAGAGGGGGAAATTGGGTAGTATAAAATCATACCTTAAGGCCTAGGCTAGTAGGTAAGTATAGGGGGAAACACCGCAGTCGATCCATCATTATTGCAGGCTCGAGCCTTATTTTCGACTCAATATGTTAATTGGTATGAAACCAACGAATGCTAATTCAAACTTCCTAAGCAATACCATTCAAAAGATTGAAGTTTCGTCAACATAATGTGATATATGAAAGCCCCATATGAACTAAAATAAGCACGCGAGGTCTTCGTAAAATATGTTTTCAAGGCAGTTTTGAAATCCAATATGGCGGCAACCGCGTGACTTGCCGTTCATAACCACAGACAAGCCACCATCTTTCCCAGCCTTCCCAGCACTCATTTGAACAATGTTAGCGTATATATGTAACGTTTATTGATCTTACTCAAGATGGCAGTTGTAATCAGCACAATAAAACAATATTTTGTTGCCTATATTATTTAAAGTACGAAACTTTGTATTCCCGGGGTCATGGTTTGAACTGAAATTCATTTTTACCTTGTAATCGATGGTTTTGTCCTTACTGCCATCACAACTGAAACTCCATAGTGCTTATTTGATTGTTATTATACACATTTTGGTCTTAATTCACTCCAAATTGCACTTAAACTACGTTGCAGTTCCTGGTTCCTAAGCAATCACTCTTCAAACACAGTTACGGACAGCACACTCGTACACTGTTTATGAGGTGCAAAGCTTTATTCCCTTAATTGCTTACTTTACTCATTATTTAGTTTAACTTTATTTTGTTACTTCAAAATTTTTATGTAATTCATATCTATTATCCCTTTTTTGCAACCAAATTAACCCTGAAAAATTACTGAGATTTCTGAAGTACAGTGGGGCTCAAATCTCATGCGACAAGATTCTTTTTGTATCGTCCAGATTCTCAGACTCAACGTGATGTTGCCAAGTAGTGTTAAACTTTTTTTTTTCTAATGTCATACATGTCAACAAGTTTGCGAATTCACGGCTAGCCCTATTTTCCTTATGGTTATATAAATATGATCCCTTTTATGCATTTGTATGATTCGTAATCTGTGTGATTTGAACTGATTGTTTTTATGTTGCTTAGTTCAAAGTGCGGTGTGATAAGGTTAGCGGTGCCATCAATGAAAGCGCACTTAACATGCTCCCCGGACTGGTCAACATAACTAGTACGTCTGCAGCATTATGACAGTAGACCTAATAAGCTCAACAGTCATGACAACATTTTCAAAGTAGAAATATGAATTATAACCAGTTTTCTTTGAAATTTTGAAGTTTATGCTGTGTTTCAGCTGCCTGTATGTTGCAAAATGTTTCATAGGCCTAAAGAAATAATCTATGCCTTCTGAGATAGAGCCTAATCTGTTACTGATGAATTTATATGTAGAGATTACTTGTTCTTTGATGAATACAATAGAATATGAATTACAACCAGTTTTCTTTGAATGTTGAAGTTTTAGACTGCGCTTAAGCTGGCTGTATGTTGCAAAATGATTTATAGGCCTAAAAGATATTCTAAGTCTTCTGAAATGTAATCTGTTACTCATGTTTTTATTTGCAAAGATTACCTGTTCTTTGAGGAATAAAAGATGCTGCTGATTTTGATTATAAGGAGAAGATGGCTATTAATCAAAATATCATAAGTATTAACTATCAAGACTTATGGAACACTTGTTTTTCAACTAGTTTAAAATATTATTTTCTTAAAATTCCTTCGAACCTCATTTGCTTTCTGGCCAGAAATTGTTAATAAAGAGATGCAACTGTTAAGTGTAAAGTAAAGAAATCTAACACCTAGGCCTAGGAACAATATCTTGGCTTTGACAAAAGAATACTTGCATATGCGAATATTAGCAAGTATGCCATCATTTGAAATATTTAAGAATTATAACAAATAATTATGTATGAAAATCATAATATTCTTCTAAAACATATAAAGTACGTAAATGTTTTCAAGATAATTTCATTGTCGCTAGTCAGTGTAGACCTACTTATGTTACACTGGGTGGTTGTTGTTGCACCGACACTAATGATCCATCACACACGCTCCCCTCACACGTTTATATCGGTGGGCGCATTCTACTTTTGTACATACATTTTTACATTTTTTTCAGCACTGAGGTGTAAAAGCAGTCAAATAAGACTAGTTAAATTCTATGCTTGCTTTTGAAACATTGTTAATGCTATGACAATTTTCTTAGTTTTTTTTATTTAACATTTGAACTTATGCTTGATGATAACTTCATTTTGGTCAAATGCTTCAGCGATGTGTGAACGAAAGTTTTGAAAATGTTTCGAAAGATATTTTTCTTAAATTTGCTACATGTGACATTTCCTTACAGTTTTGAAATATATGACAGATTTCACTCTTATGAAGCATATTATGACCTTATTGTATTCAATAATCGCGTTTCCGCATTGAAAATAGATATAGAGCATGTTAGGTTGCCAATTAGTGAATTTTGAACGAAATCCTATGGAAACATGTCGCATGAGATTTGAGCATCACTGTACATACAAGCAGACGACAAAATGACTCATCGTTGCCAATCTACTGGAGTTTCACACATATGCCGATGCATTTACAAACTTGTTTCCATGAATTCTAGTTGTCATAGTAATGCAGTAATGATAAAATTGCTGTAATATGTATATATATTACAAATAGATACGCTAATATCACTTATTTCCCCGGTTTTGTGTAAGTCTTATACCCAGTTTGGAGGTTAAACATACCAACTGGCAACACTGATAAGCAATTAAAGAGCGCAAAGAACGCCGGAGGTACCGTTCACAAGCAAAACTGTTGATATTTGAGTCAGGAATCTAGTTACTTTTTCAACAACGATATTTTCAAATTAATAATCATGAATATAGTAAAACATTTATGCAATTTATGACCTTATACTGCCGTTTAGCCATTTATTTAAATAATTATCTAGTGCACACTACTTCTACCAAAAATCGTAGTTTCCTTAAAAAAGTAGTGGTTGGAAGTTGGTGTTTACGATTGTTGTGATGAAAGTGCCCCAGCGTCAATGGGCACAAGTGGTGTGCGGATTTAGCACAGAAATGGGAAGTTTGTTGATACAAACGAGACTGCAAACATCGAGATGGCGTCAATCTTCGAAATATTTATAGTTGTAAGTAAAAATTTCGAAAGCGTCACGGAGGTAGTGTGTACTGCGTATGGCCACACTTTTCATTACCCTCTGTTTAATCTTAAAATATGGCCTTAATTTCTAACTTTGGAGAAAATAATTACTTCAAAAGGAGAGTAGGGTAAACAACCGCATGGACTGGCCCAACACACCGACGGTCACGGCATGCCACCCTCCGAAAAAGTACTTATCGCGTCCTGACACCAGAGATGGGCATCAGTCGCGACTTCTTGTTGGTGAGAGACTGAGCTAAAGACCTCTACTCTCCTTTCAAATTAAGTATTTTCTCCAAAGTTAGAAATAAAGGCCAAATATAAAGCTTTAAACAGAGGGTAGTGAAAAGGGTGGCCAACGCAGTGCAAATTTCACCAAAAACGCTTTCAAAATTTTTACTTACGCTTAAATATCCTAAAAGATCGACGCCATCTCGATGTTTGTGGAGTCGCTTGTGTCAACAAACTTCCCATTTCCTGTGATAAATCCACACACCACTTTTACCCATAGACGCTGGGGCACTTTCATCACAACAATCGGAACATGATAACTGGCCACGATGTTTTTAAGGAAACTACTGTTTTGGTAGAAGACGACGACGAACCGTGCACTAGATAATTATTTAAATAAATAGTAAAACATCAATACGTATTTTACATATTTATGATGATTAATTTGAAAATATTAGTTATTGAATAATAACTCCATTCTGACTCAAATTTAAGTAATTATTTTTTGGAATTAGAACATTCTTTTAAGTCCTGTATTATGACGTCACGACATCTTGACTTTCGTAACTATTGTAAATGAATTGCTATAATCAACTTTCTTGCAGAACAGTTTACCAGTTATTCATGCAGATTATCATCAGCTATTCATGTAATTGTTATAATCGTAATGTGCATATATATCTATTATTTACTTTTTGGACATATTAAGATGTTTTACTGGCGGACTACCGCCGTAGTGCGACGCAATTGCTTTCGGTCCCTAGGCCTCTGTCTGTTTTCGCACCATAAGAAATTAATGGGGCCAAACTTGCAATGACCAGAAAGTCGTTAAAAGAGGAAAGTTAGCATTGAGGGGCATATGTTTTGATTGAGAAAAATACAAATTTATGCAATAGCTAGCTTGTAAAAAATACTTTATTACAAAAAACTTGATTGACAACTATGGGTTTCAGAGACCGTGCAAGCACATTTTCTGGCAATATTTTTGTAACGAACACTTATCAGAACGAGATTTTGCTAGTGTATTACATCCAGTGCCGTAATTTATAAGGGCATCGTGAATCACTAATCGTAAAGAATAAAAACACTTGCCCTTGTACCAAGAGACAAAAACTCCATTATCCAGAAAGGGATACGAACAAGCGTAAAAAGTTCACCTACTCTCTCCTTCACCTTCCTTTCTCTCTCTCTCTCTCTGTTGCCAATTGGTATGTGTTCACCCTCCAAACTGGGTATAAGACTTACACAAAACGTGGAAGGAAATTGGTGAAATTAGCCTATGTATTGAAAGTATAGATACAAACAAAGCAATTTTATCATTATTGCATTACTATGACAACTAGAATTTATGGAAACAGTTTATGATAATGCATCGACGTATGTGTGAAGCTCCACTAATGTGGCAACAAAGATTTTGCCATTCTTAGCCTGCAAACATTAAAGGTTACATTTATTTCTGGCATACAGTTATTAAAAAAAATAATAATATTAATAGAGACTTATCAATGAAAAGTGCTAGTAAAAAAAAAAACTACAACAACAACAACAACATTATAATCCACTTATCCGTCGTCTGCTCCGCGATAGTTTTCGGCAGCCAGATGTACGAAAAGGTTAGAAACATTGGATTGTATCTACGTTAGAAATATCTAATTTTTCAGGGTAATTTGGTTGCAAAAAAGGGGTAATAGACATGAATTAAATTAACATTTTGAAATAAATTTGAACTAAATAAGGAGTAAAGTAAACGATTAACGGAATAAAACTTCGCAGTGTCATCGTCTGCTGCTCGTAACTGTGTTTGTGGAGTGAGCGCTTAGGAACCAGGAACAGCAATGTGGTTTAAGTGCAATGTGGAGTGAATTAAGACCAAAATGTGTATAATAACAATCAAATAAGCACTGTGGAGTTTCAGTTGTGATGGCAGTAAGGATAAAACCACCGATTACAAGGTAAAAATGAATTCAGTTCAAACCATGACCCCGGGAATAACAAGTTTCATACTTTCACTAATATAGGCAACAAAATGTTTTGTTGTGCTGATTAAAACTACAATCTTGAGTAAGATCAATAAGAGTTACATATATACGCTAACATTGCTCAAATGAGTGCTGGGAAGGCTGGGAAAGATGGTGGCTTGTCTGTGGTTATGAACGGCAAGTCACGCAGTTGCCGCCACATTGGATTTCAAAACTGCCTTGAAAACATATTTTACGAAGAGTGTCACATGCTTATTTTAGTTCGTATGGGGCTTTCATATATCACATTATGTTGACGAAACTTCAATCTTTTGAATGGTATGCTTAGAGTTGTAATTGCATTCTTGTTTCACCAATTAAATATAGAGTGAATAAGACCCAGCCAGCGCAATGATGGTGGATCATCAGTGATTGTTTACCCTAGAGGTCTCGAGCTGCACCTCTCACCACCAACAACTATGACTGATGACCATCTCCGGTGTCAGGCCATGTTAAAGCACTTTTTCGGAGGGTGGCCACAAATGTGGTAGTCAGTGGCTCAGCTAGTCCAGTTGGTTGCTTACCCTACTAGCAATACGGGAGCACTAACCTACATGCATTAAATGCTGTCAAAGTTACATTCTGTATCCAAAAATCAATGGTCCCTTACCTAAATTTCGTCACCAACGTTACCCCTCCAAGATCAGGAAATCATTGGCCTACCATGGGACAAACCAAATGCTCACCGAGGGGGTTCGGGTTGGACAAGTCTGAACCACCAAGAACAAACCTCATCACTTCAGTAGAAGGAACCTCAAAATCGCTCGCCATGTTTAGCCTAATAGGTCAAGCTGCAGGTGTAGGATGGCCTAAATTACAAGAAACTTGGTCTACCCGACCAGTCGCCTACCAAAATGTACATTGGTCGCAACATGGCAAAACAGACATTGAATCAACCTAACAATAAACCATTCCTGTTAAAAATGGGAGGGAACATGATAAGAAACCAACAACAATCAACATATCTCACCACAACACCACTGTCAATTGACCGGGAGAATTATCTGATAAAGCAATCGGTGTTCCCCGAAATGTCAAGAAACACGAAAGTTCCGGCCGGGATCTTTGGACAGACACTCACAGTGACTCACTCAATCAAAACAATAGAGATACATAAACTAAATCGATGACCGAGACCGATATGCCATAGATATAAGTAAAAGCAGTTAATTTTTTTTTAGTAGTTACCTCAGCCGCCATAACTTCTTCTACAGTGCCCAAAGTTTCTTTCGGTTAGAATGAAGTCACAGAAGTCCAAAGTAAACAATTATTGTTACGATGCATAACAGACAACAGCATACTTCCTTAACTGTGCTGTTTCGTTGGTGACAATCATTAAGAAGTTAAAATGGCAATTCTAAAAATTATTGAGACTAAAAGTACAGTGGAAAAGAACATGTCACAAATTCAAATGAAAAATTGTCAATCATGATGATAATCATCAGTAATTTGCCACTTTAATACTATAATATCTTAATTTTCTGTTACTATGATGCCGAAACTGCAAATCCAAAAGTAACAGGGTCACCTATTGCTCCGTCTTAATCATCGTCAAAAAACATTGCTGAGGTTTTTCTGGGACTAGTTTTAAACTGTCACAAATCTATTGTTAAATTAATATTATTGTGTAAATATTCTGTAATTATTACAAAAAAGACTAAGATAAGAGGCTAGTCTAGACACAACCAGGTAGTATTTTTCCCTGTTCTGGCTAATGAATTTTGTCACTAACTGTTCAATACCAATAAGTTTGCAAGCACGCATCATTTTCAAAATGATGGGAGAGACTGGGGACACTAAACTAGATCAGAAGATGCGATAATCATTAAGAAGCAACAGTCCTGTGCCTCAAGAGAATGGTAATTAAGTTAATGCTAAAACACGACCACTACAGAATGGCTGGCGGGAAAGATTGACTGAATACTGCAACGTCTTTACAGATATTTATAACAGGAGAAACACTTTCTCTTTTACGTAAAAGTGAATAAGAATACTAAAAACTGTTGATAGGGTATATAACAACACAAGACATAATCACAAGAATGAAAGATCAACGTAGAATGAAATAAAGAAAAATAATTAATGCAACATTACAATCATACCAGAACAGGGAAAAAAACTTAAAGAAAATTAAATAAATACTTTCTTTGTCGATTCCTTATAAGGAATTTTAATAAACTGAAATATGCAGTAAATTTGAGAGAATATTCACCAAGATACAAGTCGCAAAGCACTGAATGAGTTGTGGTTCGCATATGACTGCATGTATTTCATCCTTACACACGCAGTATCGATAATACTCTATCCACATGAAAGTGTCTATAACATATATCCCAGTCTCTTGATAATTTCAGAAACAAAAAAATAATTAATGACGGACTCCCAGATACGAAATAAGACATCTTGTTCACTGGTCGATGCTTCTACCATCATCCACAACTGTGTTGTTACTGATGATGATTAAGCTGGCCTTATGCCAGCACAGGCTCTTCATCCTGGGGCAAGCCTTACCATTCCACCCCACGAATCCATTTCATGCCTACAGTATGGAGAGGGAGAAAAGTTAAGCATATCTTAGGGTTACCGGTTACCAGACCACTGATCCGATTAACAGCTCTCCCAGGGCTGGCCAGAAGGATTAGATATTTTTACGTGGCTAGGAACCAATTGATTACTTAGCAACGGGACTTACAGCTTATTGTGGGATCCGAACCACATCGAGAAATGAATTCCTATATCACCAGAAATAAGTTCCTCTGATTTCGCGTTGGCAAAGGAGAGAGAGAGAGAGAGAGAGAGAGAGAGAGAGAGAGAGAGAGAGAGAGAGAGAGAGAGAGAGAGAATTAACACTTCTGAGAAATCATATCTTCATTACATTGAATAGAGTGTTATTCACGTACAGCATTATCAATCATTTGTAGATGTGTGTTCTTATTCCAGCAAAATTTGAAATATAGATGACGTCCAGATCTGATCTACTGCCCAGATTTACTGGAATGTTGTCTCTTAATTTTTTTTTTTTTTTTGTTTTTTTTTTTTTTTTTTTTTACCACTTCCTCTCTCAAACTTCACGTCATAATAAGCTTTGTTTAAGCATTTATTCTGGATTCGTTATTTTTTGTGATGGAATTTAGTCTCCTCTAAGGGGAATGATGTTTTCCTGGGGAAGGCGCGTGCAGTGGTTCCCAAACTGGGGTCCCGCGAAGAAGGCCCTGGAGAGGGGGTCGGGTGGTCGGCGACGCAATGAAAAAATTAATGTTGTTTCAACTCCAGAAAAAAATATATTACAATAAAAAAAAATACACATAACTAATTCTCTATCATCCTAGTGCCAGCATTATTGAATATATGGTAGATCTATATTACTATTCCGCGGCGGCCTAAACTGTGGCAGTTGTGGTTTTTCTCTGCAGTTTTGCCTCCTGAACAAGAATTTAAAGTAATATTTATTCGGACGACTGTAATTAACCCCCAGGGACCAGTACTAAACACGGCGAAATACATTGGAAGCCCCAATCCCTAGTGGAAGTCGTATTCGCGGTTACGTTCCTTGCAGTCCGTGCGGAACTATTCTTTAGAATTACCGAATTTATTGTATAATATTTACTTTTACTTTGAGCAAGAATATGCAAATTTTAAATGTACTGCGTCGTACTGTGTATCCCGGTATGGTCACGGTCTAGGTATAAATAAACCTAGACCGTGGGTATGCTAATGATAACTTTTGATTTGCTGGGGTCCTCCCTCTCCTGGGACTTATCGTATCTGGGGGCCCTTGGTATGTTCATGTTTGGGAACCTATAAGACTTTTGCTCTCAATAATAACTTGAAACTGATTTTCAGTCACAAGGTGATTTAATCTCGTAAGAAAAATATTATGGTGTTAATTATTGTAGTTAATTGATAATAAAGTTTTTTGGTTTAAAATGAACGAATACTTTAGTTCTGGAACCATAGATGTCTGGAACTGATAATTATTCCATTATTTTTTTTTAATAGGGACGTAATATAATTTATAATCGAACTTATACATACTGAGAAGTTTTATTTCCAACTCGTAAGCTTCGATATCACATCCTCCGATATAAAAACCATTACACCGAGAGAAAAAATAAACCTGGAGTTTTTTTTTTTTTCTTTTTGTAATAGAACAGGGCAAGTGGGAGTGGAAATTGGAATATTTTTCCTAAAAGGATGAGAGTGGTTTCGTCATTTGCATTACCAAGAATACTTTTTATTTTTTATTTTTTTTAAGGTGAAAAAGAGACATTGAACGAACGTCCTCTAACATGAAATGACAACGCTTTATGCTCGATGACTGACTATTTTCTTGTCCCTGGCCATGATGCCGAGCAATTTCTTTCGGTAGGGGCTTCAAGTTTCGTTCGTTTTCACATAGAAACATGTATATTGCCATCTTTGAAACTCTCGCCATAACAATCTACAAATATTATCATTTTCATTCTTCTGATCTTGATTTTGGCCAGGCCTCCAAAACTGGAAATCTCAAGTGAATCCAGATTTCTTCTGATCATTTCGGAAAATTTATACGAATAATTATTCAGTTATGGAAATGTTAATCTAATGGTGATACCGCTTCAAAGACAGACGATGGTGGTAGTCTTTATTATCTTTCGACAGCTCCCATTCGTCCATTAATTTTTAATATCAGTCATTCGAGGAAATTAGTTTGTAGGCAAACTGTTTTCATTTGATATCACTTTTTGATTTTTTTATATATATCTTTACTATTATTCTCGAAAATAATACTGACACTGCCAATAATATAATTACTAATATTTTTCTACTACTACTTTGCAACTGTGTGGATAATGCTAATTATAATTTTTATCACTTTAACTCGTGTATCTAGTTTGTGTGTATCTATGGTGATGCCTCTACTTTACATATTCTATGTACGTATATTGCCTCGTGCTGCAAATGAAATTATTATTATTATTATTATTATTATTATTATTATTATTATTATTATTATTATTATTATTATTATTATTATTATTATTATTATTATTATTATTATTATTATTATTATTATTATTTATTTATTTATTTTATTTTATTATTTTTTTGGCTCTATCACAGTCCTCCAATTCGACTGGGTGGTATTTATAGTGTGGGGTTCCGGGTTGCATCCTGCCTCCTTAGGAGTCCATCACTTTTCTTACTATGTGTGCCGTTTCTAGGATCCACAATCTCCTGCATGAGTCCTGGAGCTACTTCAGCCTCTAGTTTTTCTAGATTCCTTTTCAGGGATCTTGGGATCGTGCCTAGTGCTCCTATGATTATGGGTACGATTTCCACTGGCATATCCCATACCCTTCTTATTTCTATTTTCAGATCTTGATACTTATCCATTTTTTCCCTCTCTTCTCTTCAAAAACTCTGGTGTCCCATGGTATTGTGACATCAATGAGTGATACTTTCTTCTTGACTTTGTCAATCAACGTCACGTCTGGTCTGTTTGCACGTATCACCCTATCCGTTCTGATACCATAGTCCCAGAGGATCTTTGCGTTATCGTTTTCTATCACTCCCTCAGGTTGGTGCTCGTACACTTCATTACTGCAAGGTAGCTGATGTTTCTTGCACAGGCTCCAGTGGAGGGCTTTTGCCACTGAATCATGCCTCTTTTTGTACTGGTTCTGTGCAAGTGCCGGCATTCGCTTGCTATGTGGTTTATGGTTTCATTTTTCGTATTGCACTTCCTACATATGGGGAGAGATGTTATTTTCCGTCTATCGTTCTTTGAACATATCTAGTTCTTAGGGCCTGATCTTGTGCCGCTGTTATCATTCCTTCAGTTTCCTTCTTTAGCTCTCCCCTCTGTAGCCATTGCCATGTGTCATCGCTGGCTAGTTCTTTAGTCTGTCTCATGTATTGTCCGTGCATTGGTTTGTTGTGCCAGTCATCTGTTCTGTCTGTCATTCTCCTGTCTATGTATATTTCTGGGTCTTCGTCTACTTTTATTAGTCCTTCTTCCCATGCACTCTTTAGCCACTCGTCTTCACTGGTTTTCAGATATTGCCCCAGTGCTCTGTTCTCGATGTTGACGCAGTCCTCTATACTCAGTAGTCCTCTCCCTCCTTCCTTTCGTGTTATGTATAGTCTGTCCGTATTTGCTCTTGGGTGTAGTGTCTTTGTGTATTGTCATATGTTTCCTGGTTATTATTATTATTATTATATTATTTTAAGATTATTATTATTTTTATATTATTATTATTATTATTATTTGTTTTGTTCTGTTTTTAAGGAATTCACGGCTTCAACTTCGAATGAACTAAAAGCACGAATTAGCGCTCTCCAGGCAGATGTTCCTCGAAATATAATTCTCGTGTTTACGGGACTCGGTTCTCCGAAGGTGAAAATCGTACTGGCTTTCCCACAAGCATAAACTTCAGTTATTTGAGATCTTTAAAAAATAAACGTTTCCTTAATTTTCAGCCGTATTTCGAAAAATTCATTACTGCAATGCATTTCAGCTTGAAGAATCGTGGAATCACTGTCCAGGTCATGATTTTAATTGGTCCATCATGTTAACAAAAATATTAGATATCCTGTATCTGATATTTCGTTTACCAGATACCTGGTTTGATGTCTCCATTAAACAGAAAGGACGAGGCATGAAATGTTTAGAAAATATCTTAATAGGCTCTCCCATTTTTGGTTGACGATTCCTGTTACTTGTTACTTGCTGGCTTATCCAGGTCCCTCACCACTTCCATAAGCGCTCGCAGCTATGAACCCATTAATTATCAATTTAACAGTTTATTTATTCCTGGAGTATTTACTCACACAGCAAATTCCACATTTACTGTTTGATCTTCCATCTCACAGCATCGATTAATAAAAAAAAAAAGGTTTTACGTTGCTTTTTTGAAAGACTTCAAATCCACAATCTGCCTCAGTTCAAGAGGATGCTTATTGTTGCATAATCAAGAGCTGGACATTTCAAGGTTCTGGAGCCACAGACTGAGGAGAACATCGGCATTAACTTTAAACCATCTGTAACTAGCCTTGTGCCAGGTCAAGAATAAAAACAAAATTTGTTTAGATACGTAAGAATGATTTCAGTATCGTGATATTCCAAGTTTAATCTTGTATCAAAACCATCTTGTAGTTTACTCTTGTATTCAAAAACATCTTGTAGTTTTAGCTTGTATCCAAAACCATCTTGTAGTTTAATCTTGTATTCAAAACCATCTTGTAGTTTAATCTTGTATTCAAAACCACCTTGCAGTCTAATCTTGTAATCCAGACCATCTTGTAGTTTATTCTTGTATTCAAAACCATCTTGTAGTTTAATCTTGTATTCAAAACCAACTTGTAGATTAAACGATTTCCCAATTGTTCAGAATACTTGCATTGAAGAAATTCACGTAATTCAAGTAAATTTCGCCAATTCCAATGAAATAAAACTGTCGGAAGAAGAGGGCAAAAGATTCATTATTTAGTTGCAAAGTAATGCTCCAACAAACCTGGATATGCAACTGACTCATTACTTTACTCTGGACACATTTCCGCTGACAAAAAATCTACAAGTCATTTGTTTTGAGAAGTTAAACAAACTTGTCGAAGAGCAACGGAGCAAGTTCATAATCATGTTGGGTCTAGTCTGAGTGAATTTGCATGGTTTTTGTTTCTATTTTTGTTGTTTGCTTCAAATAGATTAATTGTCCGGACGTTCGCGGGTCGATGTGAACATTTTGCAGCGTTTCTTTTTCGCGTATTTACACATTCGTCAAGTTAATTTCATAAAAATCTCGTTTTATCTGTCCTTCCAAGGTTGCTGAAAAGGCTCACGGGGAAAATCTAGAGATATAAAGCATGATATTCACTGCATGGCAACTCTATGTCTCGTTATGTTAAAATGGCCGTCCTACCTAGATATTATTAGTTAACCGCTACACTTCGCTGTATACTCACGCTTGCGCGTAAGAGGGAACAAAACCCTATTAGCCTAGCGTCTTGAGATTGGACTCGACTTCCCTATGGAACATTAAGGAACCAAAACGACCGTTAAACGAACGAGTTTCGAACTATAACGAGCCTCACCGACTTTCAATGGAATGTTTAAAATCATATTTATTTAAATTTAAATTTTTTAACGTTTTGTGCGAAGTGACGAAGGCTTACTCGGCTTTGATGTGGATGCAACGAGAGATTTATCTTAGAGGCAACAAGACAATCCACTGGAGGACCCCTGCATCATCTTGTGAAGACTGTCAGTGATATTTTGGGTATTAAAGTTCCAGGTTAGTGAAAACTTCATTTTATGATACTATACTGTCCCTTGAAACCTTGTCGATTATTTGGGTAGATCGAACACTCTTCTATTAAATCATTTTAAAAGATTGCGGGTACTTATATTACGTTCCCGGTTAGTGAAAAATTCATTTTATGATACCATACTGTCCTTTGAAACCTTATAGATTATGTGGGTGGACTGAACACTATTCTCCTGAATTGTTTTAAAAGGATTACTGGTACTTATATTGTGCGGTATATTCAATGAGAAAATGGATTCAGTAATCTGGCAGTGACTGGAAAAAAACAACAGCTGATGTTGATTATTATAAAGGTCATCGAAGCTTGTAATTTGGTAAAAGTTAGTCAATCTATCAATTATTTAAAATCTTGATTTCTGTTATTTTTTTCCACAGTAAGTACGTCGTAATGATTTTTATCTGTCACGTCTGACTAAGACGGGCATTTTCGACTGAATGAAAATTCTTTGTAAAAGTATTACGCTAATCACGATTGACTGATTTATGGCAACTAAAACTGACTCTACACACGAATTATATTTACTTATTATCACTTTTACATTTTTGTTTAATATTGTTGTTAACTGTAACTGATCAGTGGATGGTTCAGATACGACCATTCTGTGGCCATGTTTTTGAAAACAACGGACAGTTAATTTTGACAATAAAAGTGACGCTGCTGCTAACAATGCGTTCTTGTTCATTAAAAAATGGCTCATTTTAATTAATAAAGTTGCTTATAACTTACATTTAATTTTCTGACATATACAGGTGAGAAACCGTGGTTGGTCAGTCTCATCAACCAGCACAAAGTAAAAATTAACTCAAAAGTTCTTCTAAATCATTTCAAACGAGTCTGCGCATGCGTGTATATGATCCCCTTCGAATAATATGAGTATGGCCAACTGGATCCCATTTAGTGTGTAACACAGGTAGCATTCTTGGAAGGCAGATGGTTGGTCATAAATGACTGACCACCTGCTGGCAACAATTACTCGAAGGTTGACTTAACAGTGGCTTGCAGACATAGCATCGGTTTTTAAGGACTGATCAGAAACAGCTGTTTTTCATATAAACGCGACTACAGTATAATTATCTGGAGATAAATTTATCCTTAAAGTGCTGTATTGCGAAATCCTGCAATACTAATTGAATGGAATCAAATAACAATAAGCGATTTACTATTGTATACAGAATTAGTCCAAAGTTTAAGCAACGGCGCCAAACTAACTCTGAAAACATTCTATATAGGCCTAGCAACATGGCGTTAGTGAACCACCAGACATTGACTGGCTACGAAAGGATAAAATGAAAACCTTAAACAAAAATAATCACAGACGTATTTAATCTTCCACACAAACATCTATTGCAAAATTAAACTTCTCACAATCAATGGCGATACCAATCTTCTCTATTCCGTCACTGACCGCATTATGCTCAACCCCAAGGTCTATAGATATATAAGTTATAGACCTTGCTCAACCCAGTATCTATCGACGTGAAACGCAACATTGCAAGTCAAAAGGCCTTCATTCCATAAACTCCAATGGTGACGTAAATTCTGAGATGTTTTGAATGGCAATTCCTTGTTAATAATCCGAGTAGGAGCCGGTTGCACTTTTTCCAGCTTTCTTGTACAGAGTTTAAAGAGGATAGGCCTATATTTGTTGCAGCGGAGTTACTTGGTTCTTAGAAGAGGAAGAAAAATTAAACGTAAACAACGTTTTTACGGTCTTTTTGATATTTAAATGTCACATAGGGGTGGTAAAGTGATAACCGGAACAGATTGCGATACTAAGATGCCAAAATGGATTGCGTTCATCAGTTTACTTTTCCTTACGAAAGTTTTCACAGATTACCAGATCTCAAGGCTTTTCTATTTGCAATAAACAGACAAACAAGTACATAAATAAACAAACAAACAAATAAATAGGTAAATAAATAAATAAATAAAAGTTGGAAATCAGAAGATAATGATGCTACATCTTTATCAAGAATTCACGTATAACAAAACAAATCACATGAATGAAACCCGATGCTGTGTTCAAGGTCCCTCCTCCTCCCCTCATCCCTCCTCACAAAATATAAGACTGGAATCTCAGTCATTTCGGCGCCAAAACCTCGAAACTATGTCCAACAAAGTTTGTACTTCTAAAGAGGGGGAACAGAACTGGGGCGAAGTGGATACCCTTTACCTGTACCGGCCCGATTTTCTTTTTGTTTACATAAAATAACTTTTTTTTTATGGACGTTTGTTTCAAAGGAAAAAATTTTAAACATTATTTTTTTATTCCATAAGGATTTTACGCATTTTTTAATAATGACCCAAGTCTCAACAAATGAACAATTGCAAAACGCCTCAATTTGATTCCAGAGGCTCAATTGAATTTTTGCAAAGTTGACTCATCAGCCATTTGAGGAAAAACTTATGTATTATTAAACGACTTTTAATACTTTCATTTATTGTAAACCACATAGCACTTATGAGGCAAAATTACAAGTATTCTGAAAACAAAATCAACAAATAATAGTCAAACTTTTCGGTTTTCTCCATGCGACATGAAGTTATTTCATCGTGGCCTGTCTAGTTTTAGATAATTCAAAAACGTTTCTGCATAGAAAGCACATAAATTATATTTAGTGTTGGCAGTTTTATTACAGCTCATATTCATACGTAACCCTTCGTTTTACGGTATGAGTAGGTACCGTAAAATGAAGGGTTACACGTGAACATGAACCGTAATAAAACTGCAAACACTAAATATTATTTATGTGCTTTTTATGCGGAAACGCTTTTGAATTATCTAAAACCAGACAGGCCAAGATAAAATAAGTTCATGTAGGATGGAGAAAACCGAAAAGTTTGACTATTATTTGTTGATTTTGTTTTCGCAATACTTGTAATTTTGCCTCGCAAAGTACTTTTGATTTTATTGAAGCTATTGTAAATAATCTTATACATTATATGACCTGGTTTTAGCAAAATAAAATTTGTAAAAGTAATACTCAAATAAAAGATGATGACTGTAATAGCACTCAATATTGAAGAAAAAAAAAGAGAGAGAACGAACCTAAAATAACAAAAGTAAAATATAAGTCTTTTGTAATCTCCAATCTTGCATGGAACCACTCCATCCCCGTTTTTTTTGCATATTTACTCTGTTGCAACAATGATTTATGTAATGTTTCTCAGTTGGCAATGAAGTACTCATCTATTTACTTTTCTATCATCGACACATTATTGTCAACCTGGAATATGTTTACAGCTCCGAAGAATATAAAAGTCAAATTTGCACAGCAAAATTCATTAAAGTGCACAACTGTTCTGTGGTTTGTTTGCGTATGCATAAATATGGTGAAGTAACTGAGCATGTGTTTTTTGTTGGAAAGATGAGGCTAAGCTGGAAGAACATAACGAAATTGTAAATATCTCCATTTACATTGTCTAGCTACACGTTCTTTCTTTCTTCATGCACAACAGACATCTATCTATCTATCTATATGTATCTATCTATCTATCTATTTATATATATATATATATATTATATATATATATATATATATATACATCATATATATACACATATATATAAGTAAATATCACAGGAAAATGAAAAATGATAGGAAGAAATCCAAGCGCTTTCGTCTTTACCAAGACATTTTGTCTTAGTAAAGACGAAAGCGCTTGGATTTCTTCCTATCATTTTCCTGCGGTATTCGCTTATTTAATGAAGTCACGTGCATCTACTGTGATTTTTAAGCACACACACACACACACACACACACACACACACACACACACATATATATATATATATATATATATATATATATATATATATATATATAAATTGTGAGCTGCAGAACCGATAACGAATCTTGCAAGTTACTGTTGGTCATTTTTTTTTAACGTTTATATGACCGTTTTCTCTTTTCTTAAATAAGTCTCTGCGAGCAACAGTCGAGAAAACACCCAGAAAAACGTGAAGGAAAAACTGACCAACAGTAATTCACAATTTCAGTCTAAGTAACTTAACGTTCTCATGTCGAGCGTAAAAGAATGGCCATGGTAGTGTTCAGCTGTATCTCGCTTCTTCCAGTTTTACGATTTTTTTTTTTTTTTTTTTTTTTTTTTTTTCTCCACTTGGGGAAACCGCAGTTAACGGCAATTTGTAATTATTGCCAGTTTTTTTTCTTCTTCTTCACCTAACGCGTACGATATTCACGGTATACAGTTCTGGACGACGGGGTGATCTAGTGACATAATTTTCATATTGTTCGGAATTCGGTTATCTTTTTAAACCTGTAATACTCGGATGTGGTAGATTCATCACTCAAGAGTAATTTTCTTGATTGCCTTTACCCCTGTCGTAGATTTTGAAAGTATAATGACTAAAAGGTCACGCACTGACACATCAATGGAAATTATTGTATACTTTCATTCGGCACTAAGCTTTGTCCTGCTAAGAAACTGTCACTGAAAAGCAGTATTTTCGAAAACTTGCCATTTTCGCTTACTCGGGGAGTAAGCCTACAAACTACTTTCTTGTTGTTGTTCTAGTTAGGGGGTAGGAAAGGTCTATGAAGAGCCTTAAAAGGTCTGGAAAAGGTGTTTCGCGTTGAGTTAAAGATACAGGAATTTTACGATAGGATGTTTATGATTTATTTATTAGGATGAAAATGTAAAAAACAAATAATGTGCAAATTAAACAGTACAAAAAGTTATTCCTAATAAAATATAGCGTATTTATTTTTATCTTCGTTGGTGAAACAAGGCTCTATTTGACTGTTGATTTTAGCGCGTTTTAATTTACGTTAAAAGTTAGGAATGTATTGTTTACAACTTATGGGTGAGGGAAAGACCTTGCCCGCGTCTCGAGTAAGCTGAGGCTCGGATCACGCCTTGTTAGATCCTAAACATGACGATAACAATGCTAGCCTAGCATTGTTAATCAAAATATATAACTAGACCCTTTTAATATATCGTTTGCATTCTATTATGCTGTGACGTCAGTTTAACTAAACGAATTCGTCAATACCGTTGAATATATCGCACATGAAGCTTTATGCGGTATTAATTGTGAAATTAATAAAGTGTTGGGTGTAAAATCAGTTCTGTTGTTGAATGTCAGCTGTCAGTAACACTCCAATTCTATCATTTTTATAGACAAAACTGTTCAAAGAGGTAACACGAAACCGTTCCGATCTAGACTTGTTTCAAAACATTTTTGGGCCATATCCCATCTATTTTATTCAAGCATATAACTCTACGCCTAATCTTGGGGGTAAAAATCTTTAACTATTATAATATTTAACATGTAGGAGAGAGAGAGAGAGAGAGAGAGAGAGAGAGAGAGAGAGAGAGAGAGAGAGAGAGAGAGTTTATCCCCTCGTCAAACTAACATCAGCTCATAGAAATTATATAAGAAAAGATCGGGTAAAAATATATAAAAACATTGCAGATGGGTATGCTCCGTGCTTCATAATACTCCTATGAGCTTTTCCTTTCTGGAATCCTATATTTCGCCTTCTGTTAAGGTAAACCAGCTCAGAATCAAGTACCACTCCAACCATTAATAACTCAAAATTTAAGGCGGAAACGAATCTCTATTTTCTATACAGAAATTATTTTCGATGCATGAAAACGATGATATTGGATTTCATGAGTCGTGTTTATATACAAGTCTCGTCCTTTTCTTTATATTCTTATATTTTCTTTCCTTTCTTCTGTTCTCAATGGTCGATAATTACACAGCAGACAAAATTCCCACAGTTTTCTTGCATTCCGTCTCGTGTTTAACCAAAACTTGGACCAGTAAGAAAATATACTCTTGCTGGGGAATTTATTTTGCATAACGTTGCCTTGTTACAGAAATGTTCATAACGTGAATACAGACATGGAATCATTTGCTATAAATTTTTTTTATGATATAATTTTAGGTATTAAGTACCTTACAAAAGACAACATAAGAATGTACAGAATAAAAAAGAAAAAAAAGACGTCCATAGCAACCTAATGAAGACTGTAATTAAGACTGGCAAAAAGAAAAAACTATAATTCACTAGAGATCAAATTGACAGTAGTCCGAAAAAAAATTTATTCATGAAATTGAAATGAATGACGAACCTACAAAGAATGATTTAATAGAAGTTTTATTCAGACATTTCAAGTTAAAAATGACCTTAAAAAAGAATGGCTTAATAATTTTTTTCATACGCTTCAAACTGAGAGAGGTAACGAATAAAATTATTGATTTTAACAAACGTGAAATTGAGACAAGCTATATAGGAAAACCTTGAAATAATATAATGGACTCTTACAGACACGAGGTACTGTACCTTACATAACGGTGCTTCCGTCTTTACCTATCAAGTTTTCCCACGACCGAACAAAAGTTCTCATGGTTTCGCCAGGTCCCCAGGCGGAAGTCAGAGAGAGAGAGAGAGAGAGAGAGAGAAGAGAGAGAGAGAGTTCAACTATAGGGATTATCTATTTAAATACAGTCCTGTGAAAGGGAGTGCGCTTTGAAATGCAAATACGGCTTGTTTGCTTCGCTGTATTTGCATAAGGTAACGTAGAAGTAGTAGGGGACGAAACAGACAGATAGAAAGACAGGCAGCCAGGCTTACAGAGACAAAAAAATAATACATGTTTTGATATAAAGATTAAAAGCTTCTTTTCAAATTCATACTGCAGCAAATGAACGAAATGTCATTAAGTAATCTCTCTCTCTCTAAATACTGAGACAAAAATGAACAGGTATACTAAAAACTGCTAAGCCTATCTAAAGCCTGAATTAAGAAATAAATAGCTGGCGTGAATTTCTGTTGATAGTCACCGTCGTCTTTCCAAAGATTTTCTGATATGTTTCAGTGGCAGTTAAACTGGCAACTCCCTACATAGCAAATATCGGAAAACATTTTGTTAATACAATACTTTTAATCTATTTCTTCAGAGGCTTCCGGTGATTTCTGGACGTCCAGAATAAGAAATGATTTAAGTAATTTTCTAAGAGAGTATAATTTACTCATAAAATTAATGAGACATATTTAAACATCACAAAACATGTGCTGACTCATCGACTGCAGATTTCAATAACTCTGCAGAGGGCCTGAATGAAAATCAACGTATCCTAAGTTTTCTGAAGATTATTGCATTTTAGAGGAACTTTTACTTCCGAGAGTCGTGGGAGATTCCGCCAGTGGATCCTCTGCAATCCTTTTGTAAAGTGCTGAAATAAAATGTATTAAAAGTCATAAAAACGTGCTAATGGTGGCCAGGAAACCTAGTGGGTCGCTTCACCAAGATTTAAGAGAGGTTGCATAGCTAGAACGCGACATCTGAAATATTTCCCCCCATTCTCCTTGAAGGCCAACATTGTCCGGGATAAAATAGGTCTCATGACAGACCTCATAGAACCCGTGAGAAATGGGACTTGGAAAATAAGTTCTGTACTTCTCTACTTTATTGTTATTTAACGAAATGGTGGGTTACGTCGGTAGAAGTGCTTACTGCAAACTGTGTAGTTCCTCGCTGGAAGAGTGGTTTACGTGCTCGCCTACCGATTCGGTAGTGCCTAGTTCGATTCCCTGCTCTATCAACATGGAATCAGAGGAATTTGTTTCTGGCGATTAGAAATTAATTTCTCGATATAATGTGGTTCGGATTCCACAATAAGCTGCAGGTCCCGTTGCTAGGTAACCAATTGGCTCCTAGCCACGTAAAAATATCTAATCCTTCGGGCCAGTCCTGGGATAGCTGTTAATCAGCTCAGTGGTCTGGTTAAACTAAGATACACTTAACTTTTACTCAAACTGTCCTTCTTTCAGGGTTATATTATATGTTAAATTCTTGTTTACTCTTCTTCTTGCAGGTTTACCTATGGAAACTGACGTTTACGCCGCCAGATAACCTAAAATCATACGTTCAATTATTTTCTATCGAAAGTTATATTTATTTATGTATAATAAACTAGCCAGTAAGAAGCATTTCTATGAAGCTTACATATTTGTATGGCCAAGGATTAGACACTTTCCTGACGTCCAAAATAATCACCCTGGTTACACTTGTTCGGCTCAGTTTAACTAGCTTAAACTTGAACTATATGCTAGACGCTATTTAATACTTTATTGCCGCTTACTCGGAGAGTAAGCCTACAACCTACAAACTACTTTGTTTTGTTGTTCTAGTTGGGGGTGGAAAGGCCTCTGGAAAAGCCTAAAAAGGTCTGAATAGGGTATTTCATTTTGAGTTACAGATACATGAATTTTGGAATAGGATATCTGTTGATTTATTTATTAGAATGAAAATGTAAAAAATAATGTGCATCCTAAACAGTACAGAAAAATTATTTCTAATAAAATTTCGCATATTTATTTTAATTTTCGTAGGTGAAACAAAGCTCTATTTGACCGTAGATATTAGGACGTTTTATTTTACGTTAAAGGTTAAAAAATATAACGTTTACAACTTATGCGTGAGGGGAAGATCTTGCACGCGTCCCCAGTAAGCTGGAGGTCGGACCACGCCTAGCTCTAGCTGTAGACGCAGATCAATTATCTTGGCTTTCATTATTCATTCCGCCATCCTTCCTTGCCACTGCAATTCTCTCAGAGTTTATGACATTTTAAAAGTTTTATTTATCTATTGTTTGCGTTAAATCAAGTGATCTCCTGGTTCTCTTGTTCATGAAATTTTTCTCTTATTTCCTTTTCATATGTTTGCTGTGTGCGTGAGAGAGAGAGAGAGGAGAGAGAGAGAGAGAGAGAGAGAGAGAGAGAGAGACCATAGCTGGGAAGGAATGAGGAACTCAGAGAATATATATATATATATATATATATATATATATATATATATATATTACCTATATTATATATATATATATATCATATGATATATATATATATTTCAGTGTCAGAAACCGGGGGATGGGGGATAGGTGGAGAGTGACCGCTATCTGGCGATGCCTGCGGTCGTTAAACGGTAATTACACGTGCGTATTGTTCGGTCACTGCCCGGCACAAGTGTAATTGGTCTTATGCATATGCAAATGCATCGGCAATGCAGCTGAAAGAATATGGGTTTTGTGAATATGCATATGTGTGTGGAGCAATATTTTGCATTAATTTATTACCTCTCTCTCTCTCTCTCTCTTTCTCTCTCTCTCTCTCTCTCTCTCTCTCTCTCTCTCTCTCTCTCAGCTTCCCATCACGTTCAATTGATTCAGTTGACTTTGAATTAATTCCTTTTACTTTAATGCTTTCACCCAGTAATTAATAATTAATTGATAACAAAAATAACAAAAAGTTAAGTGTATCTTAGTTTTCCCAGACCACTGAGCTGATTAACAGCTCTCCTAGAGCTGGCCCGAAGGATTAGATTTTTTTTTTACGTGGTTAGGAATCAACTGGTTACCTATCAACGGGACCTACAGCTTATTGTCGGGTCCGAACCACATTCTATCGAAAATTAATTTCTAATCACCGGAAACTGATTCCTCTGATTCCATGTTGGCAGAGTGGGAATCGAACTCGGGAGTACTGAATCGGTAGGCGAGCACGTTAACAATAATAACAAGAGCGATAGTTTTAATATTGAAAACATGGATAGCAACAATAATAACAGTGACTAGTCGTATTAGTGAGGCTGTATTAGTTATGATAACACAAACAACGAGAACTTTATCCAAATTCTACGGATAAAGGAAATGATTTAAATTTTCGTTTAAACATCTCACATACGTTTTTGTAAATATATACTATATATATATATATATATATATATATATATATATATAATATATATATACTATCCAACAAACTAAATGAAGACACTAAAACGTATCCAAGAAGAGACAAAATGGGAATCGGGAACTCGAGTCTGTTTATTACACATTTCACTTCAATGCTATCGAATGTCCTACATTCCATTGTGTTTCTTGAAGAATTTAGGCCACTATTTTAAAGAAAATTATATTCTCAAAGCATTTACCGTGTCTCATTATACCCTTAAAATCTCTCAAAATGAAGGAATCGAAAAAGCGGGTTATCTTCAATCTCTCTGAGAGACCACACTAAAGGTCAACCATTTCCATCTTATAAGGGAAACATTACTGTAAACAATCTTTATCTTCTGACAAATTAAGTTATCGTAATTTTGCGCCAAAGCAAACAGCCTTCATTCTTTGACAAAATTATTATTATTATTACTATTGTTATTATTAAATGTGATGGCTACCTCTCAGCAGCGTTACAACTGTAGAGATTCTTCTCTATTTTTCGAATAGCGGCTTTTTCCGTACTACTTAAACAGGCTAGTAGAGCGCCTACGGAGGTCATTATCAAATAAAGGGTCAAGATTAATGTATATATTTCAGCTTATACATATAAACTATTATTATTTATTATCATTATTATATTAACCTCTCCACAGAGCTCAGGTCTCACTCTCTCACAGGGTCAGTTTTATGCTCTCAAAATTACGAAAAACGTTTCTCTGTACCCTGAGTCTTCTGGGCTACCTTTGAACAACGAGCATCCTTTGGACTGGAACCCCAATTCTTCTGGGTAGGCCTACACGGAAACGTTGTAAACGTTTTGATCTGAATTGTAAACGAACTTCATCCTTCTTCTTTTTTTTTTCTTTTTCTTCTTCTACGATCACAGTAAACTTGGCCGCTTCCTTCTACTGAAATACTGAATAATGCTAATTTCATTTGTTTGGCTGCGTTACTCCGTCAAGGCTTTTATTTATATGTTTATTTTATGTATAATTGGAACCAAGGCCGGAGTTGCCAGGGTCGGCAACTTTTTTTTTTTTTTCTGTTGTCAAGCCTATGAATTTTCTTCATAAACGCTTGTTCTTGTTATGTCCTCCTTCGAGGCTGAATCCCATACCTTTTTCATTCTCATTTATATTCTAGTTTGCATCAGATCTCTGGCAGATAATAATGGGTATTAAACATCCAGTAACATCGGCCTCTTATTGACGGAAAAGCTTTGAAGAGAAAGATGAGAGCGACTGCTAAAAAAAAAAAAAAAAAAAAAAAAAAAAAAAAAACTGAACTGGAGAAAAGACAAGACTCCATTGAACTTAACTGTCTCGTTATGACCACCTTAAATGTCATTAAATTACTAGAAACTAAGCTTTCAAAATTGCAGAAATTAGGACCAACCAAAAACAGGTGAAAAATACGCCGAAGTTTCTTCGGCGCAATCGGTTTTTTTTTTTTTTTTTTTTTTTTTACTGCTTTATAATGCTGTATGAAATCTCAGCCGGCTGTTGTTGTCTGTGTTGTTATGATGCCAGACACACGATAATTGCTAAATTTACCCTTAAATGAAATAAAAACTAGGGAGGTTAGAGGGCTGCAATTTGGTATGTTTGATGATTGGAAGGGGGATAATCAAGATAGCAATTTGCTGCCCTCTAGCCTCGGTAGTTTTTAAGATCTGAGGACGGATAGAAAAGTGCGGACAGAAAAACTGCGGACGAAAAGTCAAATCAATCTCAATAGTTTACTTTTAGAAAACAAAGACTTTAAAGCACCGCACGCGCGAAAAAAAATACCTGCTTTTAGGAGATGCAAACAGAGGGAGAGAACAAACACTGAACACATTACTGTCGGGATTCACCAACTAGTTGCAGGGTAACTTTGGGAACGACCACAGTCTGATTGCACGGGGCAGAGTAGTTAAAAGCGAGAGAGACACTGGTGAATATCCAGCGTCCTTACCATCAAGATTTCCTTTCTCGATTTAAAAATATCACCATATCTGACAACGGAGGAACAAACGGATTTGTCTCCTTACTCCAAAGGGTGGAATACAAATTTAATTGAAAACACGTCCAAACAAACTCTCAAAGACAGAACTACTACACATTTCACCGCGGATAGAAGAAGAAGAAAGAGAAGAAGAACCCCGTAACCGACGCCGTACACCCATGAGTTCGGAGGTTTTGCATTATCGAACGAGGTGTCGGTCGCCAGATAGGAGGTGTCCATTAGTAATGGAGTTTCAGAATCTCCCATCGTAAGGTGGAAAGGATATCTCGCTAACAACACGAAATACAAGAACCAAGGTTTTATATCCGGTGGCCGGACGATTTTCTGTGCAGGTTATAATCCCATACTGTATTGATGTGTCGAAGTCTCCCCAGCCATTTTCCGAAGTCATTTCCAAGTATTCGAAATCATTTCAAAGTATATTTTTCGCTGAGTATCGAAGGATGACTTGAGTTGGTTAATAAATTACATTCCGCTCAGTATTATTATTATTATTATTATTATTATTATTATTATTATTATTATTATTATTTATTTATTTTGCTCTATCACAGTCCTCCAATTCGACTGGGTGGTATTTATAGTGTGGGGTTCCGGGTTGCATCCTGCCTCCTTAGGAGTCCATCACTTTTCTTACTATGTGTGCCGTTTCTAGGATCACACTCTTCTGCATGAGTCCTAGAGCTACCTCAGCGTCTAGTTTTTCTAGATTCCTTTTCAAGGATCTTGGGATCGTGCCTAGTGCTCCTATGATTGAGTACGATTTCCACTGGCATATCCCATATCCTTCTTATTTCTATTTTCAGATCTTGATACTTATCCATTTTTTCCCTCTCTTTCTCTTCAACTCTGGTGTCCCATGGTATTGCGACATCAATGAGTGATACTTTCTTCTTGACTTTGTCAATCAACGTCACGTCTGGTCTGTTTGCACGTATCACCCTATCCGTTCTGATACCATAGTCCCAGAGGATCTTTGCCGGTGATCGTTCTTTTCTATCACTCCCTCAGGTTGGTGCTCGTACCAGCTTATTAGTGCAAGGTAGCTGGTGTTTCGTTGTACTGGTTCTGTGCAAGTGCTGGGCATTCGCTTGCTATGTGGTTTATAGTTTCATTTTTCGTATTGCACTTCCTACATATGGGAGAGATGTTATTTCCGTCTATCGTTCTTTAAACATATCTGGTTCTTAGGGCCTGATCTTGTGCCGCTGTTATCATTCCTTCAGTTTCCTTCTTTAGCTCTCCCCTCTGTAGCCATTGCCAATTGTCATCGCTGGCTAGTTCTTTAGTCTGTCTCATGTATTGTCCGTGCATTGGCTTGTTGTGCCAGTCCTCTGTTCTGTCTGTCATTCTCCTGTCTCTGTATATTTCTGGGTCTTCGTCTAGTTTTATTAGTCCTTCTTCCCATGCACTCTTTAGCCACTCGTCTTCACTGGTTTTCAGATATTGCCCCAGTGCTCTGTTCTCGATGTTGACGCAGTCCTCTATACTTAGTAGTCCTCTCCCTCCTTCCTTTCGTGTTATGTATAGTGTAGTGCTTTGTGTATTGTCATATGTTTCCTAGTTTTCTGATCTATGCTGCGGAGTTCTGCCTTCGTCCATTCCACTATTCCTGCGCTGTATCTGATTACTGGCACTGCCCATGTGTTATTGGCTTTTATCATATTTCCGGCGTTGAGTTTTGACTTGAGTATCGCCTTGAGTCTCTGCATATATTCTTTCCTGATCGTGTCCTTCATCTCTTGGTGTTTTATATCCCCTGCTTCCATTATTCCCAGGTATTTGTATCCTGTCTCATCTATGTGTTTGATGTTGCTCCCATCTGGTAGCTTTATCCCTTCAGTTCTCGTTACTTTGCCTTTTTGTATGTTGACTAAGGCGCATTTTTCTATTCCAAACTCCATCCTGATGTCTCCAGATACAATCCTTACAGTCTGGATTAGGGTATCTATTTCCTTGATGCTCTTACCATACAGCTTGATGTCGTCCATGAACATCAGATGGTTGATTCTGTTGCCTCTTTTCTTGAGTTGGTACCCGACATCCATCTTCTGTAGTACTTTTGTCATGGGAATCATGGCTACTACGAAGAGTAGTGGGGACAGTGAGTCGCCCTGGAAGATCCCTCTCCTGACATTAACCTCTGCTAGTCTTATTCCAGAGCTTGTAAGTATTGTATTCCAGTTGCGCATTGTATTTTTGAGGAAGCTGATGGTGTTTTCCTCTGCCCCATATATTTTCAGGCATTCTATTAGCCATGTGCGTGGTATCATGTCGAAGGCTTTCTTATAGCCTATCCATGCCATGCTTAGGTTGGTTTTCCTTCTCCTACTGTTCTTCATTACCATTTTGTCTATTATTATTATTATTATTATTATTTTTTTTTTTTTTTTTTGCTCTATCACAGTCCTCCAATTCGACTGGGTGGTATTTATAGTGTGGGGTTCCGGGTTGCATCCTGCCTCCTTAGGAGTCCATCACTTTTCTTACTATGTGTGCCGTTTCTAGGATCACACTCTTCTGCATGAGGCCCGGAGCTACTTCAGCCTCTAGTTATTATTATTATTATTATTATTATTATTATTATTATTATTATTATTATTATTATTATTATCATTATTATTATTATTAGGAATGAGGCCTTCTCTGAGGGCAATAGCATTGAATATTGCAGCTGTTTCAACGGCATTTAATTTATATAGAATCTTCTCAATTCTTCTTATAACGTTTTTCTCATCAGCAAGTAGCTGGTATAACAATATGGCCGTCATTAGAGACTTAACAGAGGGTAATGGGAAATACAGATGAAGAGAAAACTTACTAAGAAAAACCACGACAAAAATCTCAAGTTATGAATAAATAGATGAAAATATGTTTTTCTGATATACATCATGCTTGCTGGAACCGGATGGCAGGTCATAATGAGATAATGACCATTAGAAAATCTTAAGTAATTAGTCAACTTCTTGAGTACACATCACTCGATCGAGTTCAGCTAATGGAAAGAAAATGATATGATGAACTTTTCTTGGTAATATTATTGGATTTGTGTTGTTCTTGTTGGGGTTTAGGAGAGGTCTAAGTTTGTTTGTATGGTGTTTTTACGTTGCATGGAACCAGTGGTTATTCAGCAACGGGACCAACGGCTTTACGTGACTTCCGAACCACGTCGAGAGTGAACTTCTATCACCAGAAATACACATCTCTCACTCCTCAATGGAATGGCCAAGAATCGAACTCGCGACCTCCGAGGTGGGACGCCAACACCATACCAACCACGCCACTGAGGCGCTGGAGAGGTATATGGAAAAGTCTAGATATCCTATCCTAAAATTCCTGTATCCTTAACTCAACGCGAAACACCTTTTTCAGATTTTTTTTTTTTTTTTGAGAGGTCTATGGAAAAGTCTAAAAAGGTCTGAAAAGGGTGTTTCGTGTTAAGGATACAGGAATTTTAGGATAGGATATTTATGATTAATTTATTAGAGTGGAATACAGAACTATTATTTCTAATAGAATATAGAGTATTTATTTTAATTACCGTTGTATAAACAAGGCTCTATTTAACCGTAGATTTTAGCACGCGCCCCGAGTCAACTGGAGGTCAGATTACGCCTTGTTATACACTAAAACATCACTAAATTTCTAATCAAGCCAAGAAATGAGGCGTATTTTATAATGCAAGTGAAATTTTTTAAAAGTAAAAAAAAATGCGAGTTATGATTTGGAACTTGCGAATTGCGATATTTCATTATAATGACTAAGAACGAAAATGAACTGTATTGTAAGCTTCAAGACATACTGATTATCGTTAATATCAAATTACCCCAGGCCTCCTCTCGAGTGACCTAATTCGTAAGAAACGATAACGTCCACAAAAGTGCATATTACGTTTTATACAAGTTTCTAACACCAGAATTTCCCCTCATTTGTCAGCTTTTTGGGTTAACCGAATTACCAAGTTAGGGAAAACTTCCACCTCACAATTGAAATAATGTTGACGGTAGGTGATGTATTTTTGGGAGGTGGAAAGGACCCGCTGTCTACGGCAGAAGGTCTCTCTTCTTCTTTATCTAAGGAGAGAGAGAGAGAGAGGAGGGGGCGGGGGGAGGGCGGCAATAGGATTTTTAACACTGATTCTCCTATCCTGTTGATGGTGGATTATTCATCATTGTGGGTTTTATTGGGCGTTTTGAAGAGACTTCCCATTTAGCGAAACTCTTTCTTTCCCGCCCGTTTTTAACCGCTAGTTGTCACACTCGCTAATTCTTCCATTGTTTCTTATCTATTTTTTTTACTTCGGTTACTGTTGTTATCAGAAGGGAGACCTTGAAGCCCCGAAGAAATAAAAAAAAGGAAACGGTACTTCGAGCGTTCCATACGGAAGGAAACAAACCTAAATACGCGGACCATGATAAAGGACACGTTGTTAACTGGTTGGCTTGGGTTCACAAGTCTACATCAGGCCTTTTATTCCCTTCAACACCCGCCCTTTGCACAAGGGTCCCAGCTGACATAGATAAGGCTGGCTTAATCTTAACCACCTCGCCGATATTGAGATTAATTCCTAAGAGAGGAAAAGAGACCAGCTAACATCTGAGTCAAGAAAAGGAGCAATTTATTCATCGAGTGAGATGACGTGATTTAGCGACGCGACTGGTTGAAATCTACGTTAAATCTGAGGGAGAAAGGAGATAAATGCCCCACCATCCCGCCTACGTATAAAATAACTTTCAATTGAAGGTTAGACGCCTTATTTTCATCCTGCAACGTCCCGCAACACATTAACACGATGGGGAAAAACTGAGTAAACAAGAGCGCAAGAAAACAAAAATACGGCGGTAATGCTTCCTCTAGAGAGTAATAGTCCTTGCTAGAGAAAGACATTTAAGTGCCTTCTCTGCATTAAATTGTCTCTCAGCATCTCTTCTAATGGTAGGCAAATTATTCTAATTTTGCGTTGTTGGCATCTTTCGCTCTTTTGATAACCAGGTGTCGTTTAATACTATAACTGTTCCCCCCCCCCCCATTTCTTAAAGAATGAGCAATAGGGTCATTAACTGTTACGAAGAAATTGGAGGATGAATTTCTTTATGGACCACATCCTTCCTACGAAGTGACTGCCGTGAGGCTTATAAAGTATAAACTCTATCCGCTTCGAAAAGATCTCCGATGGCTATTGTCTGTCCGCCCTCAGAAATCAAACACTACCGAGGATAGAGGGCTGCAAATTGGTATGCAGATCATCCACCCGCCAATCATTAAATATAACAAATTGCAGCCCTCTAGTCTCAGTAGTTTTGCTTTTATTTAAGGTTAAAGTTAGCCATGATCATACGTCTGGCACCGCCATAGGTGCCAATAACAACAGGCGTAGTACCAACGGGTAGTGGCTGAAGGTTTCATGGGCCGGCTGAGTTTAATGGGCCGTGGCTGAGAGTTTCATAGAGTATTATACGATGTACAGAAAACCTGAATTGCGCCACTTATCAAAAATACTTTCTGTTATTAAAACAACTTTGCAAATCAACTCCATACATAATCCACTTCATTTCTGGGATATGGTTACCAATGCAAATCAAATTCCTATTACCACAATTCCATTATCTTTTCAAGGAACCGATTCCCATCGGCACCACTTGCACAGAAAGGCCTCCACAAAACTGTCCACGAATTGGTTATCATCGTTATTATTCTCCCTGGAAATTCTCTGATTACGCCTCTCCCGACACATTCGTCTTTTTTAATTGATCGGTCGGTCCGCAGAGCGCGACGCTCCGTCATTACGACGAATTCGACGATTCCCCCACAATTCTCGGCTTTCGGTTTTAACGAACCTGTTCTGCGTGTTACACAATTCACACCTACGTTTTCGCGCCCCCTTCCCCCTCCCCCGAGAGAGAGAGAGAGAGAGAGAGAGAGAGAGAGAGAGAGAGAGAGAGAGAGAGAATGGGGAGAGGTGGCGATATGCTCGGCGATCCCGTTTTCGTTCTACAGTCTGGGGTGTCAATTCTAATTGGGCGGTCACCCATTCATCATTTAGCTCTGACGATATGTGGCGGTGGTGTCACCCCCCTTTTTTTCCTGGAAATTGTGGATTGGTGTAGATTTCATCGATCATATGTCATACATATCTGTTGGGACGGTCTCTTGATCTGTCTGCCTACGTATTTACCTACCTACGCAGACATACATGGACGCGCTCTCTTTATCTATACATAAATCCATACACACATACAATCCATACACACATATTTACAAGACGAATGAAGTATATACGAGATCCTCACGTGGGAATAAAAAGAACGAGATAACAAGACTTACTACTTTTATTCCAAAGTCATCTTCAGTGTACTGAAGAAGGTGGCTTTGGAATTAAAGTTGAAAGTCTTGGTACCTCCTCCATTCATTTTTCCGCCAGAATCTCTTATACAAGAAGATGAAGAAGAAAAAAAACAAGAAAAATAAGATCCGTACATACGTAACACACACACACATATATATATATGTACATATATGTGTGTGTCTGAGCAAACGGTACAAATACAATCGAGTTTATGAGGGAGTTTAGTATAATTATATATTTTCCCCTCTCCCTCCATTATCATCTTGGCAGCCAAAGTACCTTTTTCTCGAGATAATTTCGATAAATGGCGGTTCAATTATCTTCTTCTAAATAAGTAACTGCTCGGTCTCGCCATCCAAAAATGAGGATTTTTTCTTTCCTTGTCTAAGGAAAGATGTAAAGCTGACTCTTTTTTTTAGTCTTTGATGAAATGGATTTTTTTTTTTTTTTATGAGCGAGTCTATGAATCTTCCATTTAGATCATAACGTCGTAAGAAGCCACGCTTCGCGCCAAATCATATTCGCACCTCTCTCTCTCTCTCTCTCTCTTCTCTCTCTCTCTCTCTCTCTAAACGATCAATTACGATTAACATCCTCCGACTGAAAACACCACCACAGAGGGATCCAAAATTATTTCTCGACTCTGAAAGCCAGTTTCTCAGGATGCCAACACCTTTCTTGACAACTTCTGTCGATGTTGCAACTTGGACTCGGTAACAACTAACAAGACTGATTAAGTTTCGGAAGAATATTGTTGTAGCTTATTGAGTTGTACTTTAATACTCATTTGAAAATCGCGCCTCACCTCTCAAGCGCCACCTAGTAGGACGCCTTGTAACGATATACAAGTTCAATAAAAGGAACTCAAGTTGCAACATGGGTTTGCATCAATCCCTGCTTTTACTTTCACTTTTGCCCCCACTAAATGGAGTTGCCCCCTGATACACTACAATTGTTCTATTCGATCACTTACGCTGAGGATTGACTGATGACTGATTGTTATGGAAATATCTGGTGTGACGACAGTGAGAATGATCTAGATTGGTGACGTCACTACCTGGACCTCTAACTGAAGATGAACTGATCGCCGATTAATCTGCATAGAAAACTGGCGTTGCCCAACCAAGGGGTTATTGACAATTGCCTCAGTTACTAGCTATCGGTTTTGGGTACTCAAGTGGAATAGATTCTGTCTCTGGTCTTTGCTCTGCCTTTTTAATTTTCGAACGTGTGAAGTTTTCACGGGAGTTTAAATACAGTTATGTCTAGTCCCTTTAGAGCTTGTCCACACTAGGAAACCTTGCTTGGGAACAAAGTTTCCAAAACCGTCTGCAAACAGTGTCTTGGAAACTGTTTGTAAACAGTTTGCAAACACTTGGGGACTATTTGCAAGGGATGTTTCTGTCCAGACCTCAGTTCTCGTCAAGTGCTTGTTAGTGCAGTAGACTGTATTTTACTTGATAGTTATAATGCACTGGAGAAGGTGGGAACAGAGAAAGAAAAAGGGATGGACGAGGAAGTTTTTAGGAAAAGGAGCGGGTCACAAACACCACCCTGTGGTAGGGGTGTAAGAATACTATAACCGTAGGTCCTGCGTGTCGTAAAGGCGACTAAAAGGACAGCTAGGGCCTTGCAGTCTTACTTTTTTAGTAAAAGGCTAGGCCCACCACCAATAACTGTTGAAACTGCTGCCTTGCAGTCTTACCTTTTGGTAAAAGGCTAGGTCCACTGCCAATAACTGTGGAAACTGCTGCTTTGCAGTCTGTCTTCTGAATAAAACGCTAGGCCCACCACCAATAACTGTAGAAACTGCTGCCTTTTGCAGTCTACCTTTGAATAAAGGCTAGGACCCACCTGCCAATAACTGTGAAAGGAAATGCTGCCTTGCAGCTCTGTCTTTTTGAGTAAAACGGCTAGGCCCACCACCGCCAATAACTGTAGAAACTGCTGCCTTGCATCTTTTCTTTTAGTAAAAAGGCTAGGCCCCACCGCCAAAACGTGGGAAACAAAAGCTGCCTGAGGTCTTACTTTTGAGTAGGCTAGCCCCACTGAACTGTAGAAACTGCTGCCTTGCAGTCTTTCATTTGAGTAAAAGGCTAGGCCCACCTGCCAATAACTGTGGAAACAGCTGCCCTTGCAGTCGTACTTTTGATGTTAAAAGGCTAGGCCCACGCCAATAACTGTGGAAACTGCTTGCCTTGCCAAAATGGCTTAAACCTTTTGGTAAAAGGCCTAAAAGGCCACCCCCGCCAATAACTGTGGAAACCCGGCTTGCGCAGTCTTACCTTTCTAAAAGGCAAAAGGAGGCCCACCCCACAATAACTGTGGAAACTGCTGCCTTGCAGTCTTATTTCTGAGTAAAAGGCTAGGCCCACCTCCAATAACTGTGAAAACTGCTGCCTTGCAGTCTTACTTCTGAGTAAAAGGCTAGGCCCACCTCCAATAACTGTTGAAACTGCTGCTTTGCAGTCTTTCTTTTGAGTAAAAGGCTAGGCCCACTGCCAATAACTGTGGAAACTGCTGCCTTGCAGTCTTTCTTTTGAGTAAAAGGCTAGGCCCACCGCCAATAACTGTGGAAACAGCTGCCTTGCAGTCTTACTTTTGAGTAAAAGGCTAGGCCCACAGCCAATAACTGTGGAAACTGCTGCCTCAGTCTTACCTTTTGGTAAAAGGCTAGGCCCACCGCCAATAACTGTGGAAACCGCGGCCTTGCAGTCTTACTTCTGAGTAAAAGGCTAGGCCCACCTCCAATAACTGTGGAAACTGCTGCCTTGCAGTCTTACTTCTGAGTAAAAGGCTAGGCCCACCTCCAATAACTGTGGAAACTGCTGCCTTGCAGTCTTACTTCTGAGTAAAAGGCTAGGCCCACCTCCAATAACTGTGAAACAGCTGCCTTGCAGTCTTACTTCTGGGTAAAAGGCTAGGCCCACCTCCAATAACTGTGGAAACTGCTGCCTTGCAGTCTTACTTTTGAGTAAAAGGCTAGGACCACTGCCAATAACTGTGGAAACTGCTGCCTCAGTCTTACCTTTTGGTAAAAGGCAAGGTCCACCTCCAATAACTGTGGAAACTGCTGCCTTGCAGTCTTACTTCTGAGTAAAATGCCAGGCCCACCGCCAATAACTGTGGAAACTGCTGCCTTGCAGTCTTACTTCTGAGTAAAACGCCAGGCCCACCTCCAATAACTATGGAAACAGCTGCCTTGCAGTCTTACTTTTGAGTAAAAGGCTAGGCCCACCTGCAATAACTGTGGAAACAGCTGCCCTACAGTCTTACTTTTGAGTAAAAGGCTAGGCCCACCTCCAATAATTGTGGAAACAGCTACCTTGCAGTCTTACTTTTGAGTAAAAGGCTAGGCCCACTGCCAAAAACTGTGGAAACTGCTGCCTTGCAGGTGGACTTTTTGGTCAAAGGCTAGGCCCACCGCCAACTGAGGTTGACGACAGCAAGGGCATGCGGTCGTAAAAACCCCTTTGCCAAATAATAAACCAGGCCTGATGTTGTAAGGAAAGGCGCATCAGGCAACCAACCCCTTAGTGTATGGATAACAGTGGGAAAGAAGTAGAGCGTGTCATAAACACGTATGCATACATATGTACACATGTATAGCTACACATGTACATATAAATATAAACATATGCACATCTACATATGTAAATATGTACATATACTACATATGTTTATATGAATATGTACATAAACTTACCGGTGTGTATATGTATATGCCCATATACATTTGTATAAGTACGTATGTATAAGTTTATATATGTATTTATATATGTATATTTATTTATATATACATATACATTTATACATGTATACTTATATATATAGTAAATTTACTTACATTCTACAAGTGTATATATACATATACACACAGAAACTGATGTTTTCTATTCTGGATGGGGAACGAATAAACAAATATACGGTATTTGCAAAGTTTGTAAACTTTGTTTCCACAGTTTCCAAACTGTTCTTAATCTTTGTTGCCAAACAATTTTTCTTAGTGTGGACAGTTATAATGTGCACAAATAAAAACAGATTTAATCGTTTTTGGAGGCACTGAAATTAACCTAAAAAAAAACCTGGCTGCATTGTTCCTTGCTTCAGTAGGTGACCACATAATCGTCGTACATTCTTCAAGGTCCAATAAGCTTTTTTCCTTCAGTTCTTCTTCTTCTTAGAATCTCCTCGCGAATAATGCTCCCCCGTCCATCATCTCCTGCCCCGAGAGAAACCTCCTTCCTGACCGTGAGAGCAGCTCGGCGGTTTCGAAAGCCCCGTTATTTACACCTATTAAGAAGATTTTTACAACGAAGCGCCCACGAGATTGAAGAACTTCGGCGGGCGATTGCTGATCCCCCAGACAACAGCAGCGCAATGATGGACACAGACTGCCATGTATTTAAGGACCTGCGGTCGAGTTCAGCTAAAAGTCTGCGGCCAAAATATTCAAAGGAAATGCTTCGTCTCGTCTCCGTTATGATTTTATGCATGGCGGGCTCCAGAATCAGTCCAGGCAGAGCAATGCATGTGGCGATGATGGCGTCCTGACCTCCTGCTCCTGCTCCTGCTCCTGCTCCTGCTCCTCCTCCTCTTCATTCTTTTCATCATCTTCTTCTTCTTTTTACTTGGAAAAACTTACAACGATCTGATCTGCCAAGACACAGCCCGGTTAAAAAATGATGAGACACTCATGGAATTTAGTTCTGGAAGGCCGTGTCAGGTCATTAGCTCTGTTGAACTCAAAGCCCCCCCCCCCACCCCCCACCAATTACACCACACACACACACACGAGTGAATCGAACTGTGGCTTGTGGTGCCAGTATGACGGATCAGGCCCGAAAATGGGCCCAGGGTCCAAATCCGTATCAACTTGAACTTTCCACCTCTCTCTCTCTCTCTCTCTCTCTCTTTCTACACCACACACACACACACACATATATAATATATATATATATATATATATATATATATATATATATATATATATATATACACACATATATACATATATATGTGTATGTATATATATATATATATCTATATATATAATATATATATATATATAAAATTTCTTTTTTGTGTTTACTGATTCCAGTTATTACAATTATAATTAAAGCACTCTGGATGTGAAGAATTAACGCTGTTAAGCCTATTTCTACTTCTTACATGACCCCGAGTTTCGAGACGACATTCAAGACACCGCGACCCCGCCCAGTAAAATGTATTTCAATATTCCACAATTCCATTTTTTCGCCAGAGAGAGAGAGAGAGAGAGAGAGAGAGAGAGAGAGAGAGAGAGCTTTACTTATAATAGCATTTCAGTTTTTAACAGTTGCCGTCTTCTTGACCAGAACAATGAAGCGTGTGAACTATTCGTACTACAGTTCTTCATAAATTCACAAAAGAAACCATTTTCCTAACTGCGTATTATTATAAAAGTTGCAATGTAGTTGATGAATAATGTCTTCCTGGATAGAGATGAAGAAGAAGAAGAAGAAGAAGAAGAAGAAGAAGAAGAAGAAGAAGAAGAAGAAGGAGAATTCGGCGCCAATTGCTCCTTCCTTCCGTCCACTCACTGCCACTTCGTCAATCGTCGTCAAGAATAATCGTTTCGATTTTTGGCTCTAAATTTCAAGTTGCTGTTTTACATTTGTAACTCCCTTCTGCTTGGACGGTTGTGCAAAATAAATAAGTAAATAAATAAATACCAAAAATGTTGCGCTAATTAGCGGATTGCAGAAAGCATAATTCAAGACCAAAATATGTCAGGTCGCTGGTATGACGGACAGCTGCAGTACTCCGCTTCTGCCGATTCACTTACGGTATTTTCATGGTCATTTTCTCGAGTAATATACGGATAATGAACGATATTATACAAATATATCGCCTGTTTCTAGCTTTGTATTCTTAATATTACAAAAAAAAGAAGAAAAAAATGTATTTCCGTCAATAAACAGATTCTTTCATTATAGTTGAAACATGAACGGCGAACGGCTGTAGGATCATTGCACCATTTTTGTACTGGAGTGAATGAAGAGCCGCTATTCTGATCTCGTTCATATTGCCTTCGTGCCACCTACTACAAGTCCGTGACCTTTGGAGCTTTTAACTACCGACAAATGTTACCAGACCAGGAACAATTAGGGGAAATAATGTAAATTACGCATCTTATTCATTTAGCTGTGCGTTTTTTTTTGGGGGTACGAGATAATTCTAACAGTATTTCAAGGATCAGATTAAAGAAAAGGATCAGATTAAAGAAAATGAAGTGATGACAAAAAAGAAGAAGGAAAAAAAGGAGTTGGGTAAACCCCACTTGCATGTTTGTGACCAAATAAGCCCCGTGGCATTTCTCTGACCTCGTGGTACTGACTGTTCCATATAATCACGTTCGAACACCTGCATAAGTGAAGGCTGACAATTAATTCATGAGGTCGGTAGTCCTTTACCTCGTGTGAAGTTATATGAGAACGTCTGACGATGAATCATACAACGAAAGCCCCCGAATACTAAAACGAATAGAAAGCAGTCATTATGAGAGAAACTGGTTTAGAAACTTGCAACAATAATTAGGAGTGATATCAGTTACAACGAATCACCCTGAGGACTGAGAAGTTAACGGATAGAGTGGCGGCTACAAAATGGATAACTGAACTGAACTGAACTGAATATAGAATTGAGGCCAAAGGCCACGCACTGGGACCCATGAGGTCATTCAGCGCTGAAATGAAAATATAGAGTAAAAAGTTTGAAAGGTTAACAGGAGGAAAACCTCGCAGTTACAATATGAGTCAATTGTTGGAGAGGGTGGAAAGCAAGATGGAAGAAAGTGAATATGAAAGGATGTACAGTAACAAAAACGAGAGGTTGCAGCTTAGGGTCGAAGCCACACTGCAAAGAACCTACAGTGCACCGCACGAGGTGCACTGACGGCACTACCTTCATAAAGGGGAAAAAATGGGTAAACGGTTAATTTGTTAATTCTGAAGCTTTGGCAAACAAAGGGGGAGAACTGGGTCCTTACCTATCCTTGATGGGAAAGCTAAAGAATTGGGGAGACATTTTTTGAGGAATAAAACTATCTAAACAAGAATCGAAGAAGACAAAACCTGGAAGTATATGGGAAGAAGCGCTTTTGACGCTTGGTAAGTTATCTTGTCGAAGTCCATCTACCGGCCTCTGTGTTCTGCACGAGTATATTTAGGTACCGTTTCATGAAGTTCTTGGTTATTTCAGGTGGCGGTTCATGAGAATGCAAAGGGAGTACTTTCCTGCGGCCGGAAACTGCATACGTTCTGCATTTGAACTTCGCCGAAACCCACATAGTAGCGAGGGCTCCTCAGGAAACTTTATACGACCACAAACTTGAAATACCGCCAAGTTTCCCAGCGCAAAGTGAATCTATTAGCAATAAAAGAGTTTTATACACTCGTTATACTCGTATGCGGTTGCAGTAAAGACACGTAGAAAAAAATGAAAGAGGATGAGTAAAAGAGAAAGAGAGAGAGGGGGGAAAAAATGACACAGTTTTTTCAAAAGAGAACTTGAGGTAATATTACGGTAATTGTTCTCGACATCCCGGGAGACTGGGAAAGAAGGCGAGCGGGCGGAAGTGGCCAGCCCAGCGGTATGCCGGCAGCCGAAGAGCCACAGCCAGCTCGCCTTGCCAAGATGGTCGTTACCGCGGGGCGCCTCTTCGTCATTACCATGAGCACACGCCCTCTTTTCTCTAACCCCTCCACTCTTCCCCCCCACCCACAAATCCCTCCTCCCCAACACACCCTGATTTCTGGAGCCTGTTACCCGAAAGCAGCAGTCACACTGCCTGGACGTCATCATTATGGATTCGGTCAGTTGTCTAATGTTGGTGTGGAGAGAAAGGCAGGGTTCCCTTTTGTCCTCCAAGTGGTGCATGATTGATTGATTGTTTGACATCGTATACTGGCGTCACGACAACAAAGGTCATCGAGGAAGTGAAATGGTAAATAGCATTATCATTCGTATGAAGTTGAAGAGATTGAAGATTCTGGTAGAATTTGAACTATCTGGGTTATCTGACCTTCTTTCTTATAAGAAGTGGCTACTTCCCATTCCTTTATCGTCACATATCTTTATCCATATACTCCTTCCCACCTGGTATAAATAGACTTCAATGTACATCAATTCGCTATTTTGAATTTTTAAAAGGTATGTAGATCAAATAATTTCTGATACGGTTGATACCAATTTCTATTGGCTGCACCATTGGTCAGTACTTGGATAGGTGACCAACAATGAATGCAAGATGTATTTGGCAAATAGGCCCTTATGCCCATTCGAAAGGGCAAGAGGCTAGGAACTTCATCCTAAAAATGAATGCTCCAGTACTTGAAACAGACTATGGGTGTCCAATGTGAGCAACATTGGCGACAATAACGCTATTCATTCAAGAATTTAAGAAGCGTCCACAAATACCTTCATATCTCAAGCATATGGAAAAATTGATGAAAAACTGGATAGCACGTAATTACCTTTCTGATATTTCGTTCGATGCAATAATTAACAGCAAATATATCTTCTCTATCATTTTGCATTTTTCTTCACTTCCAATTGAATATTTGTTTCTGCTTAAAGTTTCCATGATCTATGTTGTTCTAAGTTCATTTTGTTTTTCATTCAATACTGTTTCCTATTGGTTCACATACACACTCATACATACATACATACATATATACATACACACACGTACACACACACACACACATATATATTATATTAATATATTAATATTAATATATATATATATATATATATCTATATACTATATATATATCTATATATATATATCTATCTATATCCATCCTATCATTCTATCTACCTATACACATGAGCGACATGGCAAGTTCTGTTTAGGATATTATGCCTTTGCTGACCTAAGGAGTGAAACTGCGTATTTGTTAGTCGTCTGTTCATGGAGAATGGCATACGGATCGTAACCTCATCCTATAACTATCATGTACTTGCCGGCAGTACGTTTCACTGAGTTTGACTGTGACCTGATATAACTGCAATAATATGAAAAGGAGACAGACGAACCTACGTTAATTTTCAGAAACACGCAAGAGCGTTTACCCACCTCTCTTACTTACTCGATTGATTTTCTTTCAATCTTTCCCAGCTGAGCTAAAATATCCTCTAAATACTGGTTGAATTCTCTGACAGACAAAAAATACACATTTACTTCGCAAAGCGTAATTAGATGATGTTAGAATAAGGAATCGTCGTTAAATCTCAGTGGGACATAGCGTCTTTATTGCATTAATATTTGTTCAGTGTCAAGGGCAAATAAAAAGCAAGAACAATATATTTTTCTTAATTAATCTTAATCATTATTAAGGGTTGTTCGCTTCTTTATCGTTACAACATGATAATAAACGTTAGTACAGAAGGTGGTAGATGGCATATAGTACATATATACAATAAATAAATAAACATATATATATATATATATATATATATATACATATATATATATATATATATATATATATATACTATATATATACATATATATATATATATATATATATATATATATATATATATATATATATATATACATAAACAACCCAGGAGTACCGATTTCCCTTTGCCTTGATAACCACGTACACCCAAGAGGATTTACTTGTATATATGATGAACACATCAGTCCTCACACATAGTTCGAGGCTTCGAGCTTGTGCCTCGCAGGGTCGATATGGGCTGACAGGGACACTCCATTCACCTGGTGAACGTAAACGAAATGTCGCGGGTGTATTTTTCACATTATGCTACCAAAACCTTATGAATAAATGATGTAATGGGCTCTGACATACTACATCTGACATTTCCGACAATTGGTAAAACTATTTTCCAGCCTGCGTTGTCGTCAAATTGGATGGAATTAGGCCTACTCGAACACTTACAGACCTAGGGCTACTCGAACTCTTATAGACCTAGGCCTACTCGAACGCTTGTAGACCTAAGGCCACTCGAACGCTTATAGACCTAGGGCCACTCGAACCTAGACCTACTCAAACGCTTATAGACCTAGGGCTACTCGAACACTTGTAGACCTAGGCCTACTAGAACACTTACAGACCTAGGCCTACTCGAATACTTATAGAACTAGGGTTACTGGAACACTTACAGAATATCTCTCTATCTCGGTGAAAGAGAAAAATCTGATCGTCACCTCAGGGGAAGGTGCGAACTTGGGAAGAAATCCAATCAAGCCTTGAAAGGGCGAACCACATCGCCGCCATCTAGTGGCTGATGCCGCTTCTGGGTTAGTGGGTAAAATAAGTGTCACTTTTCACGATAATGAGACTTAAATACAAATTGCTGGCGCGCAGGAAAACTGAGAACGTTTATAACGTCGTCGCCACATTCCTCAGTAATTGGTCGAAATCATTTTCAAGACGTTATTGTCTATTTAAGCTTTTTTTTTTTTCTTTTAAAGTCGACAGTCCAGTTTAAACATGAGTCTTGCAATTATTGCAGTTACTGCCTTCTTTTATTCGTCAAGTCTTTAAAAAGATAGTTTGGGAAATTTATGTGTATTTATATACATGCATGAATTGTGTGTAACTGCTCAGAGTTTGTTTTTTTAATGACCGGCAAATGTTTCACTGTTTACTTTTTCTCCCAACAGATGTCGCGGTTGTAATGAAAGAATCTCCAAACACAAAATTGCAGTCATACATTTTGTGCCGAGACTTTATTTTTTATTTTATTTTTTTTTTACTCATACATGATTATATTAGCTATACTTATCTTTCTCTTTACTACTGCAAGATTGATAAAAATTCAATAAATTACTGGAAAAGTTTAGGCTAATCAATAATATACAAATTATGGGCCTATACATATATTATATATACACTATATATAAATTTGTGTGTGTGTGTATTACCGAAGATCCCTTTATAATGTAAACAATTATATATTATATATATATATATATATATATATATATATATATAATATATATATAAACTTTATACACAAAAATACATACACATATATACTATATACATATCAATATATATATATATATATATATATATATATTATAGATATATATATATATCTCTAAAAGACTATTTCTATATACAACATATATACCTATAGTAGGTATATATATATTAACTTTCTATTATTGATTTTGCCTAAATTATAGGGAGTATAATATATATATATATATATATATATATATATATATAGTATATATATGGGTTGAATCAATAATAAAAAATTAAGTGAATATATACATCTATATATACATATATATACACACATATAAGTATACACATAAAATGCTTTGCAATTTAACTGGGCCACGGAATGTTTCGTACATTATGGACCGAGTGTTTCACATTCATTCATTAAATCCTATTAATTATTGTACGCAATTATGAGCCTTCTCTCTCGGCTATTAATCACCAACAAAACTCGGAGGCATTTGCTTATGAAGGAAAATAAATCTCTGCTTATGTTTGCATGGGCCCTCTCTCTCTCTCTCTCTCTCTCTCTCTCTCTCTCTCTCTCTCTCTCTCTCTCTCTTATAGTTTCGATTGTCTTCTTGCTTACTTTGGTTTTTAAGCTTTTCACTTTCATAAGGTACTTTTTTGTTTACATCTTTCTGTCAGCACCCCTTCCTCTCTCTCTCTCTCTCTCTCTCTCTCTCTCTCTCTCTCTCTCATCAGGTTCTACAACCTCCAACTTCAGTTTCAGTTTTCACTGAATTTTCCAGTCTCCTCTCTCCCACACACTGTCTCTCCAATTCCAGCCTTCATCCAATTTTCCAGTCTTTGCCTCTCTCTCTCTCTCTCTCTCTCTTTCTGTGAGCCTAGACAGCTGTTGCGGTCAAGTCGTTCTCTGCCAAGCTCTGTGCCTTCGAAGTCTCTCTCTCTCTCTCTCTCTCTCTCTCTCTCTCTCTCATTGTTGGAGGCGCCGTTAAGTCATTTGGGGTTACGCCTGGACCGTTCGCTTATCTAAGGGGAAACTACGCGATTGAAATTTGCATTTTGTTCGAATTCTCTCGATAACAGCTATCATTGCTTGCTTCTTTCTCTCTGGGATTTCATGGCATGAAAAGTGAGTTGTTTAGGGATATCCAGTCGCTGAAGAAACGACGGCATATTCATTTTATCTGGATAGTTCGCTTCTGGCTTGTTTTGTTCCGTATTTCGAATTCTGATTGCTCAAATTATTTCTGGTTAAACAGACGGTTTAAAAACTTGTTGCTTTGGGTAGTTCCATTTCGTCAAAGTTTATTTTTCACTTATCTATATTATCTATTACTGTACAGAACGTGACTGACTGTTATTCGTAATTTTGCTTTACAAAATGGCTTTACTTAACTTAAGGTACATTTTCATAATAAATGGATGGAAAGGAAACAGTAAGATGTGAATGAAAATAACTCTTCTAGCAGCCTGCAATACCAGTAAAGGATTAAAAGTATCTCAATAAGTCCTTCATATACTTACAGTCATTCACTAAAGTGAAAACAAATTAATAACAAGAGGCTCTCCATTACGTCATGAGGTGTCCAATGGCGAGACTCATTTCTAGAGTTACTGTTAGGTCTTAAAATCAGGGAACAGGAAATATCTGAGTAATGATTCCATAAACTTAAGGTTTCATTTTCTTTGGTGGAAAAAGATAATCACCTAAAGGCCCTCAAGTACATAATGAGGTGTCAAATGGCGAAACTCATTCCTCGAGCAACTGTCGAGAGTTAAAACCAGGGAACATGAAAGTTCTAAGTACTTCATACGCTTACAGGTTCATTATCTTTGGATAAAAAAATAATAACGAGACCTGCAACCTGCAACTACACTATAAGGTGTCAAATGGCGAAAATCACTTCTAAAGTACAAGTAGAGTTTTAAAATCAGGGAACACGAAATATCTGAATCAGTTATTCATATACTGAGACTTAAATTCTCTACGGAGAAAAAATAAAATAATAAGTAACCGCCCTCAACTACATAAAGAGGTGTCAAATGGCGAAACTCATCTCCGCAGTAATTTCCAGCCCTTAAAACCAAGGCACATGACATATCCGAGCAAGTACTTCATATGTCCCATCAACCAGAGGCTCTCCATTACATAATGAGGTGTCAAATGGCGATTTTCATTCCTCGAGCAACTGTCGAGAGTTAAAAACCAGGGAATACGAAAATATTTGAGTGAGTACTTCATAAACTTACAGTTTCATTATCTTTGGATAAAAAAATAATAACCAGAGACCTTCAACTACATAATGAGGTGTCAAATGGCGAAACTCATTTCTAGAGTACCTGTCGAGTTTTATTAAAAAACCTGGGCGGAGCGTGATTCAAAATAAAGCCATTACGAGCCACCAGATTGAGGTATTCGCACGTAATGGCGACGGCTCCTTTTATTAGGAGCGGCGGGCAACCTACGGCCCTTTAAACCGTAATTTTCTGGCCGCAAATTCCGGCAGCCCGTCAGGAACTTGGCCGGGCCGCGGGACACCTACCTGTATGGGGGCGGCTTTCTGTGATGGGGCAGGCGATTCTTTAGAGGGACTCAAATGGACACGTTCTTGGCTTGCTACACGCTTTCTGGCTGTCTGTAGGTCTGTCAGTCTGTGCGTTTCGGCGATATTCCGTTAGTGCGCATGCGCTGCCACTAAGCGGGTTGTGAGCTAACGCCGTAGAGAGGGTCCTCTCAAATCTGTTTGATTCTATCTATCTATCTATCTATCTATCTATCTATCTATCTATCTATCTATCTATCCATCTATATATATATATATATATATAATATATATATATATATATATATACACAATATATATAATATTCATAAATCTTGCTCGCTAACAATCGTGACACGATTGGCACAGAGAAGACGTAGTCTCTCTCTCTCTCTCTCTCTCTCTCTCTCTCTCTCTCTCTCTCTCTCTCTCTCATACACTTAACTTAATTTTCTTTCATTTGGTTTGTTGATAAAAACCTTTCATTAGCTTTTATGTAAAATAAGTACACTTTTGTACTCGAAGCCTTATTGACAATAATCCATCTCTTCTGCTTTCAGGTTCAAGCGACGTCTTCCATTAGGAGTCGGTGGCTGCGAATTTGAAACAATCAAGATATTACGATGATGTTCGAAAAAGTGCAGGAAATGGTGGTCACAAATCGAGAAAAATACTTCTTTTACTAATACCTAACGTCTGAAATCCAACGGATAAGTGGTAGTGATGGTGTGGAGAAGCCGTCAAAAATACTGCTTTCCTCTTCATAAAATGTGTACGGTGTAAGACGGTGTCTTTATGATAAGAAAAAGCCCTCAGTAAGTCACTAAATAGAAATGGATCCGTGTTCCGTGTGCACTGAGCATGGCTGATAATAGATAGTGCCACTTTGGATGTGATCGACGATGGTCTGGTTTGGGCTATCCAAGATGGCTGCCGGAAGGCGGCCCAACCCCATGATCTTGGCTTTGTCAATATTCAGCTTCTCGGAGATGTTGGCAACAGGGGAGTTGATGTACAGCCCGACCGCTCGAGCGACAAAAGAAGGTAAGTTGCTTGAATCTGAATACTAACCCCTGGTATTTACTGTATATTTGATAAGCCCTTCTACAGTTCTGAAGTTTCTTAACAGCACGGCTCCCTCTAATACCAGGCTGTGGTATTTGCTTTGAACTTCTGTTTTCTCGGGGGGTGTGGGGCTTCCCACAGAGTTGAAGCCAAAATCTTCTCTGTTTCCTAGCACTTTTAGGAAGACACATATATTATATTATATTATATATAGATATATATATATAAAATATCAAATTTGTTAACTGTTTATATACCTAATGACGCACTGTGCGCCTGTTGTGTGTGTGTGTGTGTGTGTGTGAGAGAGAGAGAGAGAGAGAGAGAGAGAGAGAGAGAGAGAGAGAGAGAGAGTTAAAAGGAGTTACAAGGATTAGGATGTCTCAAAGACTTGTTAGTTCATCCGAGGAGACATCGTGTGCTCACTTACCTGTAGGAGCAGGTTTTACTGTGCATTCACAGTGTCCTAATGATTGAGAGAGAGAGAGAGATGCTCCCCTTCGTATTGTACTGAAGAGGTCCCAAGTTCTGGGTAAATAAAAAAAAAAGTTTATTTGGGGACATTAAATGTCCATGTTGCGGTATTTACGTATGTTAAGACAACCATAAACAGTACTCTAATATTCCTTTTTCGACAAATTACTTGGATTAAAATTGTGCTCTGGGTTAAAGCTAAATCTTGAAAGGACATTTGATAAAAAAAAATGTATAATTTTAAATACAAACTTATTAACTGCTTCACTGCGTTTTCAATTAACAAAATTCTCCAACAGGCAAAACTGGAAAGACAAAGATAGTTTGGCTGTGACAAAGCTGATCTCACCTCAACCCCCAGCTTTTTTTTTTTATTTCTTAAATTTTTACTGCTTGTTGCATATAATAAATCCAAGCTACACAGTCACATGATCTTTGGCGTTGTATTCAGGGCATAGTACAGAACAACAATAACATTAATGTTGTTTAAGGTCCACAATAATATACTAATGGTAACACTAATGAAACTTCATAAAACTATATAAAAGCTTTCGAACCCTTCCCTGGGTTCATATTCAGACTATATAGTTTTATAAAGGTTGACTACGGTTACATCAGTATATTATTGTGGAGCTTACAGAACATTACTTGTGTCCTCGTAATTGAAATTTCTACCTAGTAACATTAATAATACTAAAGAACACTAATTATATTTATGATACATGAAAACCTGCTGGAGAATTCGATGCATGGCTATCACAACAGCATTTCAAGAAAGTTTAAATCACAACTTGGTATTACAACTACCACGTCCACCAGGCTCGTCGTTCATTACGTGACAATCAACTGGTCAACATTCATGACTTATCTACTTGAGTTAAACTCAGTGGTAAGGACTATTAACTATCAGAATACAACTTCTATTGAACAATCCACTGATGAATTGTTGTATAAAGATGCATCCCTTGACCGACTCCACCTTAAATATATAACAAAAGAGGGAATTAAAAAGGCAGAAATAAAGAAGAGAAGAGATACCGAAACGAATCGGGAGACGGCATAAAAAAGAAAAAAAAACTTAAAAGAACAGTCCACCTTAAATACAAAATAAAAGAGGGAATAAAAAAGGCCAAAATAAAGAACAGAAGAGATACCGAAACGAAACGGGAGACGGCATAAAAAAAGAGAAAAAAAAACTTAAAAGAACAGTCCACCTTAAATATAAAATAAAAGAGGGAATAAACAAGGCAAAAATAAAGAACAGAAGAGATACCGAAACGAAACGGGAGACGGCATAAAAAAAAAAAAAAAAACTAATAGAACAGCCTAATCGTTTCAAAGACTGTAAAAGAAGCCAAACCCGACCATTGGCAGCCACACCTCTGGACAATTATCACCGAAAACAAAACGTAGGGAACCTCATTTGCATTCGTGGGAACTCCTCAGAGGTGCAAGCTGTAACACCTCCGGGGGGTGGTGACTCGAGCCATATGCTGACGGCTCGAAAATGACGTTGATGAGGTTCGAAGTTCGCACGATGGAGTCGGTTTTACGAGCGTGTTACATTGCGCAAAGCTTCCTGGAAAGCGAGCGGCTGATTGAAATCGCCTGGCAGATGTTGGTGGTGGAAGAAACACGCGTTATGCGCCGTGAAAATCTTTTGGGGTTATGAGTTACATATATATATATTTTTGGGCATTCTTCATAATAAAAGTAAACTTGGAAAGCGCAGCTGGTTGAAAATGTCCTTATTATGTCATGAGGTGAAAAATAGATATCTGGTAATCATGCGTTATAAAAACGCATTTTTGTGTGTTGTACAATACGCCTTCGGAAATTTTGTGTTGTACAATACGCCTTTGTAACTAACTGATAGAAAAACCTCTAACAATAAACACGATATAGTGCAAAGCACAGTTATTTGTTCAATGATTTATATAGAAAGGAATACTAAAACGTGTGTGTTATGCGTCATGGAAGCTTTTTCTTCTGCTATGCGTTATGGAAAAGGTGTTCTGTTTTATGTGCCACAAAAAAAAAAAAAACTTTATTCTTAACCTCTAAAGAGAAGGATGTTTATTCTCCTATGCAATATGAAAAGGAAAATTTTGTATGTCCTAAATGAAGGTACAAGTCACTTTAGTTAAAAAAAACTTTTAGGTGTTACGCGTTATGTATATATAGTATATTATATATATATATATATATATATATATATATATATATTATATCTATATATCATATACATATATTTATATATATATATATATATATATATATATATAATATATATATATATATATATATATATATATATATATTTATTAGATATATATATATATATATACATATATAGTATATATATTACAATATATATTATTTATTATATATATATTATATCTATATTATTATATATATATATAATTATATATAATAATATATATATAATATATATATATATATATATATATATATATTATATATATATGCGTTATGATACTGTTTTGTTATTTTAGCAGCGCGATTGTGAAGAAATGGCATTTCGATCTGTAGGCCTTAAGTATAAAAAAAAATAAATAAAAAATAAAGTTATTCTTAAGTCCTGATTTAGAGAAAACGCCTCTTCAACTTGCTTCCGTGGAATATGAGTGAAGTTCCTATAAAGATCTTTGGGACTGGCAATCCTAAGCCCTCATCCAGCCTAGCTCTTCAGAATAAGAATAATAATTAATAAATAATAATAATAATAATAATAATAATAATAATAATAATATGACTGCTGCTTCAGCACTATAATTTATAAAAGAGGTCTTCTCTATCTTCTGATGACGGCTTTCTCGTTTGCTGCTTAGGACTGGGCGAGCAAACGTCACCAAAGGGCATGGAACATTCGGCTGAGTCATTTTGATTATTATCGCTTGGATAATGTCCCCAGCGAACAGGAGGGAAAACGTCGAGAGAGAGAGAGAGACGAGAGGAGAGAGAGCTCTTGGAGAGAGACGAGCAGAGAGGAGAGAAAGAGAGAGAGAGAATTGTATAAGCAATAAATAAAAATCAATGGACTAACCGAATTTTACCATGCCATTTGGTGCGTTGCCGCCAGTCACTAAGCAACAACGAGAAAGCCGGTCTCAGAAAGATAGAGAAAGAATCTTTATAAGATTAATAGTGCTGAAGCAGCCAGTCATTTTTAAACAAAACATGTCTACGAGAGGGTCTCCTTCCTGAATAATACTAATCAAATAATAATAATGATAATAATAATAATAATAATAATAATAATAATAATAATAATAATAATAAATGGAGTTTGGAATAGAAACATGCGCCTTAGTCAACATACAAAAAGGCAAAGTAACGGAGAACTGAAGGGATAAAACTACCAGAGGGCGAGCAACATCAAACACATAGATGAGAAGGATACAAATACCTGGGAATAATGGAAGGAGGAGGATATAAAACACCAAAGAGATGAAAGGGACCACGATCAGGAAGCTATAGCAGAGACTCAAGGCGATTTACTCAAGTCTCAAAAAAACTCAACGACGGAAATATGATAAAAAACCCATAAACACATGGGCATTGCTAGTAATCAGATAACAGGCAGAATAGTGGAATGGGACGAAGGCAGAAACTCCGCAGCATAGATCAGAAAACCAGGAAAACATATGACCAATACCAAAAGCACTACACCAAGAGCAAATACGGACAGACTTATACATAACACGAAAAGGAAGGAGTTTAGTAGGATATAAAGTATATAGGACTGCGCAACATCGAAAAAAAGAGCACTGGGGCAATATCTGGAAAAACCAGTGGAAGACGATTGGTAAAAGAGTGCATGGAAGAAGGACTAATAAAAGCAGAGAAGACCAGAAATATACAGAGTACAGGAGAAAGACAGAAAGAACAGAGGACTGGCACAACAAACCAATGCACGGACAATACATGAGACAGACTAACGAAACTAGCCAGCGATGACAATTGGCAATGGCTACAGAGGGGAGAGCTAAAGAAGGAAACTGAAGGAATGATAACAGCGGCACAAGATCAGGCCCTAAGAACCAGATATATTCAAAGTACGATAGACGGAAATAACATCTCTCCCATATGTAGGAAGTGCAATACGAAAAGTGAAACCATAAACCACATAGCAAGTGAATGCCCGGCACTTGACAGAACCAGTACAAAAAGAGGCATGATTCAGTAGCAAAAGCCCTCCACTGGAGCCTGTGCAAGAAACATCACCTACCTGCATTGCAGTTAATAAGTGGTACGAGCACCAACCTGAAGGAGTGATAGAAAACGATCAGGCAAAGATCCTCTGGGACTATGGTATCAGAACGGATAGGGTGATACGTGCAAACAGACCAGACGTGACGTTGATTGACAAGGTCAAGAAGAAAGTATTACTCATGATGTCGCAATACCATGGGACACCAGAGTTGAAGAGAAAGAGAGGGAAAAATTGGATAAGTATCAAGATCTGAAATAGAAATAAGAAGGATATGGGATATGCCAGTGGAAAATCGTACCCATAATCATAGGAGCACTAGGCACGATCCCAAGATCCCTGAAAAGGAATCTAGAAAAAACTAGAGGCTGAAGTAGCTCCAGGACTCATGCAGAAGAGTGTGATCCTAGAAACGGCACACATAGTAAGAAGAGTGATGGACTCCTAAGGAGGCAGATGCAACCCGGAACCCCACACTATAAATACCACCCAGTCGAATTGGAGGACTGTGATAGAGCAAAAAAAAAAAAAACCAAAAAACAAAAAAAAAAAAAAAAAAACAAAAAAAAAAAAAAAAAAAAAAAAAAAAATAATAATAATAATAATAAGTGTTGAAAATAGTGGTAGTTTTCAACGAATTAATCTTTATACAGGGTCTCTTCAATTCTTCTGATAATTATAATTCGTTGTTCTGACCCAGCTGGCTTGTTGAGTAGAATTTCAATATTCATATTTTTCATAATTAAGATATTTGTCAAAAAATATTTTTGATAAAATACTCTTGACAAATATCCTAATTATGACAAATATGAATATTGGAATTCCACTCAACAACCCAGCTGGGTCAGAACAACGAATTCAGAACTGAAATGACCTTGTATAATAATAATAATAATAATAATAATAATAATAATAATAATAATAATAATGTTTGCAATAAAATCCCCATTTATATAGTAAACTACATTATTATGTAAAATATACAACCAAAGTAACACTGACGAGGAACACCGTTCAAGTGTTCGAGAATCTCTGCTTTGATCTTTTACATAGTAATACAGTTCACTACATAATTGTGGATTTTCATAAACACCAGAAGCTTTTCACGAGATTGTTGAATTTCTTAATAATTAAGAATAATAATAATAATAATAATAATAATAATAATAATAATAATAATAGCACCTCAGTAGCGTGATCGGTACGGTCTTGGCCTGCCACCTTGGTGGCCGCGAGCTCGATTCTCGGGCATTCCACTGAGGTGTGAGAGATGTGTATTTCTGGTGATATTAGTTCACTCTCGACGTGGTTCGGAATTCACGTAAAGCCGTTGGTCCCCCGTTGCTGAATAACCACTGGTTCCATGCACCGTAAAAACACCATACAAACAAACAAACAGAAAACAATAAATATTAAAATTTTTAAAATAATAAATAATATAACCAATAATTAATAATTAAATTTAATGAAAACAATAATAATAATAATAATAATAGAGTTATGATGGTATTTTTGAAAAGGTCGCAGTGCAAGCTTAGCAAGCACAGGGTCGGCTCGATTTCCAAAGCAAGGACCCTTTCAAATAAACTGTGCCCCCCCCCCCCCAAATAATCATCTTTCTTCTGTAAAGACAGACATAATATTTAGATAAAAAGAGATGAAACTATGCCAAAACCGTTATCTATTCGAGTGTAAGCGGTAAAAGAGACATATACACTCCACAAAAGCTACTCAAATGACGACACGGCTTTTCTTCTTAACACCAAAATATCCAAATGAGAGAGAGAGAGAGAGAGAGAGAGAGAGAGAGAGAGAGAGAGAGAGAGAGAGAGAGAGAGAGAGAGAGAGCTGTTTTTGCTAATTACAAAACATGGAAAGAACACGTGCAGTACGTGGAGACAACCCTACTACATTTCTTCAAAATATAGTATATTGTAGTATACATTTTTCTGCTCTCTCATCAACTCTAACTCTCTCTCTGCGACCCACAGTAATCGATGCACCACCAGGTGCATAATTGACTACTTAGGTACATAGAAACACAGTGAGCTGGTATAGCTTATACAACGAAGTTCCACGTGACACAAACACAGAGAGAGAGAGAGAGAGAGAGAGAGTTTCAAGATAATTGTCGAGCGCTCAAGGGCAAACAAGAGGAGAGAAAATCGAGGGGTATTTTCCCCATTAAAGGCTCCTCCGAGGCGCCCTCATTAAACAAAACAGACGAAACGTCAACATACACAAATCACAGACGAACCTTTCATTTGTCATCGGATTATTTCTCATCTTTTTATCTTCCATTTTTACAATGACGTCTCTCCCTGAGAAGAATGGAATAACCTGGAAATAAATGATACTAAAAATATCATTTACTGATAATTTTCTAAAGAAAAGCGTTAAGTAAAGAAGAGGGAAAATTCTTCCTTTGTTTTCTTGAGAGTCAGAACGCAAATCCAATCTGTTTGACACCACTCGAGTAAAAACAAAAGAAAATAATCGCTGGGCCTCGTTCCAGTGATCCTCCTCGCGAGGAAACGAGAGAAGATGAAAACCTTTTGTTTTCGGAGGAAAAAAAAAAAAAAAAAAAAAAACTCCGATCTGTTTGCAATCACTCGAATCCAAACAAAAGAAAACAAGCCTTCGGCCTCATCCTCACGGAACCGAGGAACCTCCTCCTCCTGCCTCCGGGCGCGCTCGCTCTTCAATAACTAATGGCACTCGAAGTCGAGGCTTATGAATAGACACAACTCGCCCGTTCGAGGATACTCAGGTGTAAATTTACCTTCACCGTGTTTAGTTACCCGTGACTGCTGTAATTATAATCCTCATCCGCTTCTTAATCTTCGCTCCGGATCTGAAGTCAACATTGGTCTTAACGAAGAAGACGTGAAGACCTTTCGAATGAGGGGAATCCCCCAGACGCAGTTCGATTTTCTATATTGGGTTTGATATCTCTCTCTCTCTCTCTTCTCTCTCTCTGGTTGGTGTCGTGTTCGTAAATGCGTTTCCGTGTTTTGTTATTAATAGATTCGTTTTGTGAACATCCTCTTTAGCCGTTTACGTTTCCACATTTTATTCATCATCGAATAGTATGTCCTTTCCTTTATCAGGCATTGAAACCCAATCAATATTATACGTTAATATATGTGCATGTGCTTAATAACTCCCTACCTATCTTCCTTACCTATCTATCCATTTATACATATGTACGTGTATGATATATATATATATATATATATATTATATATATATATATAATATATAATATATATATAATATATATATATATATATATATATATATATATATATATATATATATATCTGTCTGTCATTAGCCCAATAATGAAAGTGACACCTAATTCCCAATTCTCTCACGGTTATACATAAATGGAAATTATATTCTATCCATAAAAGGAAATGAATGGCCTTCCCCATGCCCATATCAGTTTTCTTACTTCTTCAGCTTAATTTTTATGTCGTCTAATTATCCTTGGATTTTATCAAATACCTTTCATTAGATTTAGGCAGCACAAGAAAGACATGGCTATAACACGTTGAATGTTGGACTTGAATTTTGTTTATGTAGGTTTAATGACAAACATTATGACTTAACCAGATTGTAGTAAGTGACCATCACTTAATTTTCAAAGTGACAAATTAATTTCCATGTCAAAAGTTATTGTCTGTCACATTTATTAGCGTAACTCTTATAACCGCTAAGTAAAATTATCGGTGCGGTAAAATAACTCAGCAAATTTGAAATTCGGTTAAAGAAAAGGTCACGGTTTTTGAGAACCCCGAAATTCAGCCACGATACTTCTCGTATAAAAAGACAATATAAAACAACTTTCCTAAAAGGGCCGAACCAATTCTCCAGCTACGGGCGCTGGTCTGGAAGGTGTGATCTAGATATATTTTAAATGGCTCCAAATTTACAGCAGCTTTTCCTTTACCCGGAAAAAGTCAAACTGAATGAAATGTGGAGGGTGAAGTCCATGGAGTTCTCTCCATTTTGCTTCCCGAGGTGAGTGTTTCATTTCAAAACTTGTGGGGAGTTTCGACAAATCTTTGGAATTCTATATTTTGTAGTGACTGATAACGTAAAATTAATCTACAGTAATTATGACAAACAATCACCAGATTATTATTCACGTTTTATCATGTTCGTTCAAGTGGAAAAAAGAAGAGAAGAGAAGAAAAAAATACAATAAATACAAAAATCAAATTATAAAAATTTCCATACATAGATGCTGAGCAATAAGTGTAATTTCTACAGTACGTTTTAGTATCGAGAGAGGATTTTCGAAGTCATGTTTTGCCAATGAATTAAGGAGTTCATCTCTGTAGTATCTTAAGGAAAGATGCATGAAAAATAAAGCATTTCATAAAATACTCTATCCTAACATAAAATCGACGCACTGAAAGGTATGGAAAAAAAAAAAAACTATGCTTCCCAGAATGTTCGACGCACTGAAAGGTATGAAAAAAAAATCTATGCTTCCCGGAATGTGAAATCATTCCTTGAACCATACATGTAAGCACGGATGACGCATATATATATAAAAAAAAAAAAAACCCATCGAACAATATTGAAGATGGGCGCGCGTGGGCGAGCAGATATCCACGGCGAAAGAGCGCCGAAGAGTTATTGAAACGTGTACGGCTTTGATACAACACCGTAAAATTAATTAAAATACGCGTACCGGACCGGATGTGTCCTGTCCTAGTTTTCGTCGTATTTGCGCACGATGACCCAGGGTGAAAAAATACCACGAGAGCTGAATGAACTGTAATATGAACAATCCTCTGTCCACTGCTACGATGCAACGGACACGGTTTATAATTTTTTTCTTCTTTTTGCGCGGCCATACTGCTGCCGGATTTGAGAGGTCTTGATGGCGCGCGCCGGTTTTGAGGTCTGAAAAACAGGTAGGCCTAAAGGCCCACATACACTGAACGACTGTCTGAACGATTGTCTGAACGATTGTCGTTATCGACCCACACACACTATTCATACAGTATGAACGATCTCCGCACCGATTTCAGTCTGAACAAAGGTTTTGTCTCGAGAAGACATATGGCATCATCTCTAGAAGAGACGCGCGTGATAGCGTTATATGGGCAGACAAACCCATACATTGAACGATCTGTGTATGACAGACTCCCGCTGAGATCGTTCAGACACACAGCTCCGCCCACTTTTGCATTCAGACAAGCCCATGCACAGTGTTTTTGCGAACGATAGAGACAGTCGTTCAGACAATCGTTCAGAGTATGGGGGCCTTAATGGTCTGATACGCTTACGGTAGGGAGTGATGGGTATACTTTGCGTATCATTCCTTTACACTGCATTAACGTGCATCATCCTTCTATATCTCTCATATTCACTTGAATGCTTGCAACCTGAGTCTTCCTTCAAGTATATTCAGCATATCTATCAGCATGAATGATAAATATAATATAGTTAATATAATAAAATTCTGTTTACTGGTAGCAGACTGAATTCTCGAGCAAGAAAAAAAATCTTCATCACGTTAGGGAATGTCCTATAATTAAAGTTCCTCGTTAGACTAGTGGTTTTCGTCCTCGGATCCCAATCCGGTGGTCCGAAGTTCGATTCTCGGCTCGGCCAACGTGGAATCAGAGGAATTTGTTTCTGGTGATAGAAATTCATTCCTCGATATAATGTAGTTCGGATCCCACAATAAACTGTAGGTCCTGTTGCTAGGTGACCAATTGGTTCCTAGCCACGTCAAAATATCTAATCCTTCGGGCCAGCCCTAGGAGAGCTGTTAATCAGCTCAGTGGTCTGGTAAAACTAAGATATAATTAACTTAACCTATAGCGACAATTCTTTTACATATGAAAAAACTCGATAACATTGCTTTTAAGAAAATAAAACTGTAAATAACAGATAAAAAGTGATGATGTCTGAAAAGAGTAGTGCGCTTACCAACGCTTATTCTTATAATTATGCATAAAATATAAATATTTACCTATACATTTAAATATGTATATATAATATTATATAACTATTATACATATTATAGGACGGGCTCTTGGCTCCGGTTGATCAGGGCCTCAGGTACTTCAGAAGAAATGTTACTTGGCACTCGAAATCAAAAGGAACATTAATGACAAATATTAAGAAGACCGACTCTACAAGACAAACAGATCACGTGACAAAGTGTATGGTCATTTTGGTGTACGGGATAATAACGGTTTAATTTATCCATGGAAGCTTTAGAGACTGAAGATAAAAGCAAATAAAAATAATACATGAATGAAGGTCAAAAGGTCTATTCTACATAAAAAAATAGATTCCTGCTACAACTGAATGGGAGTAGTAGAGGTATTAATCATAATACCATTTTCATCAAGGTCAATATTATAATGCCATTTTTTTTACCAATATCAAGATCATAATGTTACCACGATCAACAATAGGGCAACATACTCCTTTTCCATGGTATCGACATTCCTAGCAAAACAGAAAAACCAAGAGCAAAATACATGAAAAGAAAGCGAGCAAATATACAAGATAAAAGAGACAATGAATAAATAATCGCTTGATGATGCTAAGAAGATCCAGCGTTTCCGTACAAAGTACAAATATAAAAATCAAAATCCCATCCCAAGCAAGCAAAGACAGACGCAGATCTTCAGCAACAACCGACGCACAGTAGCGAAGACATTCAACCGCCAGGGATTAGGCAGAGAGTAATGTTTCTCCCCCGTCGAAACGCCTGCCTGAGGAAGTCAGTGTATCGACCAGCTGTAGCTCATTCGACGTAACTGTGCAGTGTTTATGCCGCTCACCGTCGACCACAAACCACAAACATCACTTACCCATTCGCATATCATAACAGTGTACCAATGCTGTACGGTGTGCAGGATTTACGTGCTATAGACGCCGACGTCGGTCGGAACGTGTCCCGTATTCTACCTGTCAGAGTATCTTCGTGGATAGTTGCTCTCCCTTTCGGTACGAACCCGTATCTATCTATCTATCTATCTATCTGTATATTATATATATATATATGTATATAGATATATAGATATAGATATATATATCTTTATATATATATATGATATATATATATAATATATATATATATATATATATTATAGTGTCAGAAAGCATACAATGACAGGTTCCTGTTGAATTTTCTCCTTTCACCATCATTTTGTGAAACAGGGCCATCACTAATTTTTAAAGAACGTTCACGCACGGACGTGACCATAAATAATAGCATACTTGTGCAATAGTGTATGCAAGTTACGCATGTGGATGAAAGAGGTCTCTAAATCCATTCGTGGATTTTGCTTTACACAACGACAGATGTACAAAATAAATTCGACAGCATTTGTATATCATGGATATAAAACAAAAGACATGGAATATTTATCTGGATGTTTAACAGGGAATATCACTAAAAAAAAACCAAAAAAAAAAAAAAAAAAAAAAAAAAAAGGGAAGAAAGTAGAGAAATCTGAGTGAGGCCCTCTACGGATTACAGACAAAGAAGATAACTGGAGGGATAAGTAGAAAAAGCAAGATATGCTGTAAAAAGCAATCCATTAGAAAGTTTAAGGTTAAACAAGATGTCATAGGAGAAAAAAAAAACGACGAAGAACTGATGAAAAATATATTAGTAGTTAAGTCTTACCCTGTGGCCTAGAAATGCATTGAAAGGTCGCATGGCAATGGAATGTAACAAACACCCAAAGGAGAGAAGGAATTTTAGCTCTTAAGCGGCCGATATGTTTGTTGTTAAGTCTCATTATGTGGCAAAGAAATACATTAGAAGTACATATGACAAGCGAGTCTAATTCCACGTGATATGAATGAATTTTAATGCAATTAACAACTAAAGGGGAGGAGAATTTCAAGCCTCCAAGATACCTGAACTAGCATCCAAAACGCTACGGTTCTCTTAGTTGTTATAACAAGTGTCATTCCACGTAACATAAATGAATTTTAATGTACTTAACAACTAAATGCCACAACAAATGACAATCCTAAAGCGGCCATGAACTAACATCCAAAAGGTTCGGGTCTACAAACACCTACAGACACAAGACACCACCGACCACGTCACGGCAGGAAACTCCTCCTCTCGCTCCAGGCCTAGACCGTGGTTCCAGGAACCTTGGATGCGTGTTCCAGCCGGTAGAGGGCTGACGCTTGTTCTCTCATTTAATTTCCAGTGACATTCGCGTTCATCTACAGCACGTGAAAATGCGATCTACAGTGTTACTTATTTTGGAGTGCGAGAAAGCTGTCCATGACATTGTGCTTCAAGCCGACAGCTGACGCTGACTCATTCGAGCGGGGTGACAAGTTGAAGGAAGCAACTAATTAAATATTATATATATATATATATATATATATATATATATATATATATATATATATATATATATATATATATATGCAAATATATTAGTCATTAGAGACATAAGATAATTCCCTTAAGTTTTTAAGGTCAAGCTTGTTGACACTTTTTTAAGCCATTATTACAGGGTTCTAAAAGAAAGCAAAAATTATCCTACGTTCCCAAAGCATTAATAAAAGAAGTACCTGAAAATACTGACACTAGCATTATAAAAGAGACTAACGAGAAACCAAACACAACTTACTGCGTTTTGTATACTTAACCCTTGAGGTCTTCAACAAACACAAGAAGTTAAAGAAAATAAAGCGAGGCCATTGAGCAAATTGGCAATTGCATTCAAAGGAAGATAAAAGGAATAAGTTGCATATACATTCTCTTGATTAATTTGACTGAGAAAAGGCATCATAACAGCAGCTCTGGGCAAACACACTTCCCGGAGATACTGCACGTTTGGAAAAAAGCAATCCAGATTTGAATACGTAATGCAGTTCATTACGCGAATTGTAAAGTATCCGCTCGGTAGAACAGGATAAAAAGAGGCCTTTCTTTCTTTTCATGAACGGGAATCAAATTAATCATGATGTGAACTGTTTTCCTTTCTTCATTTTTTTTGCCTGTATGAATAAATTATATGAATTAAGCGAATCATAGCGATGCCATTATTTGTAATGGGAATGTGATCTTGATTTCGGTTTGAATTTTACCGGATAAAACTTGAAAACAATGTCAACATTCATTTATTGTTAAAAGTTACATTTAGTTATTCAGTCTTTTTTTTCTCTCGTCGTCGTCATTATTCTGGGCACTTCCATGCATCTTATGCTTCGTCCAGAAAGAGTTGTGAAAAGTATATCTTAGTTTTACCAGACCACTGAGCTGATTAACAGCTCTCCTAGGGCTGGCCCGAAGGATTAAATATTTTTACGTGACTACGAACCAAATGATTACCTAGCAACGGGACCTACAGCTTATTGAGGGATCCGAACCACATTGTATCGAGAATGGAACTTCGGACCACCGATTTGGTAGCCGAGCGCGAAATGCACTCGGCCAGAAAGAGTTGTGACATAATAAAATTGTAATTCCCAGTGTTGTCGAAGATTCAGAGTTGATGACAAGAAATCTTATATTTTATGCTCAGAAAACGAGAAACATATTTTTGAGAACAGCTGAAAAAAATACATAAAATAGGCTTCAATGCAGAGATAGAGAGAGGCACAAAAATAGCTGCAGTTTCAGAAAGGCGATAACCCAATATTTTGTAAAATTATATAAAATAGATTGATAATAAAAAACAAAATATGCAAATTACTGCTCGGTTTTACTGATGTAAATATAAGCAACTGGAAGAAGAAACTTCATGAGCCATACATAAAATCACGTCGAAAAAAGGCAAGCCATGCTAATTAAAAATAACGCCCGTTCTTTCTAAAGATCTTGAGGTAATATCTTAAAAACGGTGTTTTCCTTTACCCTCGTATGCAATATAGTCGTCTTTATCATGGTCACCTGAGGACTGGACAAATGTTCATACCAACGCATCAGGAGAAAGCCATTTCTAAACCTCATATCTGCTCCACCAACAAGAGCCGCAGGACTACGGTCATTTGCAAGAAGATGAGGAGGAGGAGGAGGAGGAGGAGGAGGAGGTGGGGGCGGAGGACGCCGTATCGCACAGGAATCATCTGAAAATCACCGGACACAAAGCCAGCACCTCCGTCAAACGAATATTCTAGTCGCATGTCCACCGCCGACTACGGCTGACAGCGCTTTACAATACGCAGCCCTTAAAACCGCGGCATATCCTTCTCGATGGAGTTGTTTTTGACCAGGCCGCGGCTCGGCTAATAACTAAATGTAATGCGGAACGACAGGTAATTAAAGCCCAACCCGCTGCGGGCGTGTTAGGGGGCGGCGAAGGGACAGGTGGGTGATGCTAGTTTTCCCGGAACTCAATTAGTGCGCTAAATTTCTGACAGTCAAACCTATCAGCAAAGGGCACGAGCCGCCTTTGTTCCAGGGTGATACCTCGCGCCCCGCCATTTACGCTTTCCAGGAAGCGAAAGACGCCGTTACGCGTTTCTCACAATATCGAGAGGATGATGTTTATGGAGTGAGATATAGTTTGTGTGATATATATATGTGAATATATATATATATATATATATATATATATATATATATATATATATATATATATGTATATTATATATATATATATATATATATATATATATATATAATATACTTGGTCACAATATATATATATATATATATATATATATATATATATATATATATAATATATATATATATATATATATATATATACACACACAATATATCTCCTCCAAAAACATCACCCTCTTAATATTCTCAAAAATTCTCTCTCTCTCTCTCTTCTCTCTCTCTCTCTCTCTCTCTCTCTCTCTCTCTCTATATATATATATATATATATATATATATATATATATATATATATATATATTATATATATGTATATATATATATATATATATATATATATATATATAAGCTGACGGTCGGACTATATACTTAGCATGTATATTCGCTCATGACGACGAAACTACTGGACCCAAATGAACCAAAAGTCGGAACATATATGTACGTAGAAGTTATAGGGGATGATTTTACCCGAGTACCGTTTTGATTCAGATATCAGGCCTTGTATCCGGCCATGCTAACTTCTTCATTATTATTCGTAGAAATAAAGTATTCATCTGATAGAACTGTTCACGCGGATTCCAAATATGCTCTTACTTTTCTTCTACGATTAAAAATAACGACGATGTAACGATTCAAACAATCCTAGCCTATGGTTACCCGCCCAAGAGCGCTACTCGGCTGCATACATATATGTATGCGTGTATGTATGTATAGTATATATATATATATATATATAGTAATATATACATACATACTATATATACAGTATATATATGTATATATATATATATATGTGTGTGTATATATATGTGTATATATATAAAATATTATATATATATATTATATATGTATTATGTATGTAATGTATGTATGTATGTTATGTATGTATGTAGTATGTATGTATGTATGATTGAGAGTGCGTTATGCATATACACACATATCCATATACGTTCGTATATGAAACTGAAAGGAGAAACATTTATAGAAATAAATTATAAGAATCGGACGTCTCTCATTCACAATAATAATACTTCACTTGTGCTGTGTCTAAATTTAACGGCGTTCATATCGCAATGAGATAATATATTTCATAAACAATTAGGACGGACACTCTACCTGGCAGCGTACATAATGTTGACGTCGAGAAGTTAAGACTCCACGTTAAGCTGTCTGATTTATTCAGCAGTTCTGCTCTCTCTCTCTCTCTCTCTCTCTATCTATCTATCTATCTACCTATATATATATATATATATATATATATATATATATATATATATATATATATATATATTATATATATATCTATATATATCGGAATTTAAATCCTACTCCTTATGTTTTTTTATTCTTATTGTATACTCATTCACATTCATGTACTGGGAATACAGATGACGTCATTACATGGTATACTGTAGATATAATGATGACATCGTTACATAGGATTGCCTATTTGCACGAACAATGGACCTAGATCATTTATTCAGTGAGGGTTTTACTGGTAACAGTAGAGTTGAGTTTAATAGTAACCGAAATTGCTATGATGCAAATGTTACCTTTGTGGAAAAAATACATTTAAATAGACGCGTAACATAAAATTGAAAACATTGATTTCAAAGCCGTTTCGTATACCAATTTCAAGTCTAATGTATTTGTTAAATCGAGATTTTATAAAACGTTTTATGATTTGGCAGAATGAGATAAAACACTCAGAGGTTACTTACACAACACTCATGTTTCTCAAAACAATAACTGAGTAAGGATACGCAAGAGAGTTTCCTGAACCACACGAGGCGAATATTTACTAATTAGTACAAAGGGATTATGAATATCAGTGGTACCAGTTGCATGGTTAGTAAGTATATACAGATTATGAATAAATATGCGTTTATGTCTGCTCCTGAAGTTACTGATTCTGAATAAATACGCATTTATGTCTGCCCTGCAGTTAGTGATTCTGAATAAATACGCTACCTACTTCTTTCACTCTGCTCTCCCCCTAAAGTTAGTGATTCTTGAAAAAACTAAACCATGCAGTTTATGTCTCCCCCTAGAAAGTTGACTGAATTCTGAACTAAATATGCGTTTATGTCTTCCCCCTGAAGTTTTACTGATTTCGTGAATAAGGAATGATGCGGGTTTATTTTTTGTCTCCCCCTAAAGGTTACTGGATTCTGAATAAATATTGCGTTTATGTCCTCCGCCCCCCTAAAAGTTTACTTGATTCTGAATAAATACGCATTTATGTCTCCCCCTGAAGTTACTGGTTCTGAATAAATACGCGTCTGTGTCACCCCTGAAGTTACTGATTCTGAATAAATACATGTTTATGTCTTCCCCTGAAGTTACTGATTCTGAATAAATACACGTTTATGTCTTCCCCTGAAGTTACTGATTCTGAATAAATACATGTTTATGTCTTCCCCTGAAGTTACTGATTCTGAATAAATACATGTTTATGTCTGCCCCTGAAGTTACTGATTCTGAATAAATACATGTTTATGTCTTCCCCTGAAGTTACTGATTCTGAATAAATATGCGTCTATGTCTTACCCTGAAGTTACTGATTCTGAATAAATACGCGTCTATGTCTGCCCCTGAAGTTACTGATTCTGAATAAATACGCCTGTGTCTTCCCCTGAAGTTACTGATTCTGAATAAATACGCGTTTATGTCTTCCCCTGAAGTTACTGATTCTGAATAAATACGCGTTTATGTCTTCCCCTGAAGTTACTGATTCTGAATAAATACGCGTTTATGTCTTCCCTTGAAGTTACTGATTCTGAATAAATACGCGTCTGTGTCTTCCCCTGAAGTTACTGATTCTGAATAAATACGCGTCTGTGTCTTCCCCTGAAGTTACTGATTCTGAATAAATACGCGTCTGTGTCTTCCCCTGAAGTTACTGATTCTGAATAAATACGCGTCTATGTCTTCCCCTGAAGTTACTGGTTCTGAATAAATACGCGTCTATGTCTTCCCCTGAAGTTACTGGTTCTGAATAAATACGCGTCTGTCTTCCCTTGAAGTTACTGGTTCTGAATAAATACGCGTTTATGTCTTCCCCTGAAGTTACTGGTTCTGAATAAATACGCGTTTATGTCTCCCGCTGAAGTTACTGGTTCTGAATAAATACGCGTTTATGTCTCCCGCTGAAGTTACTGGTTCTGAATAAATACGCGTTTATGTCTCCCGCTGAAGTTACTGGTTCTGAATAAATATGCGTTTATGTCTCCCGCTGAAGTTACTGATTCTGAATAAATACGCGTTTATGTCTTCCCCTGAAGTTACTGATTCTGAATAAATACGCGTTTATGTCTTCCCCTGAAGTTACTGGTTCTGAATGAATACGCGTTTATGTCTCCCCCTGAAGTTATTGGTTCTGAATAAATACGCGTTTATGTCTCCCCCTGAAGTTACTGGTTCTGAATGAATACGCGTTTATGTCTCCCCCTGAAGTTACTGGTTCTGAATAAATACGCGTTTATGTCTCCCCCTGAAGTTACTGATTCCCCTGAATACTATGCGTAAAATATGTCTCCCCCTGAAGTTACTGATTCTGAATAAATACGCGTTTATGTCTCCCCCTGAAGTTACTGATTCTGAATAAATACGCGTTTATGTCTCCCCCTGAAGTTACTGATTCTGAATAAATACGCGTTTATGTCTCCCCTGAAGTTACTGATTCTGAATAAATACGCGTTTATGTCTTCCCCTGAAGTTACTGTATTTCTTTAATAAATACGCGTTTATGTGTCTTCCCCCTGAAGTTACTGATTCGAATTTAAATACTCTTTATGTCTTCCCCTGAGTTACTGGATTCTGATAAATACGCTTTTATGTCTAACCCCTGAAGTTACTTGATTCGGACTAATACGCGTTCATGATCTTCCCCTGAAGTACTGGTCTCTGAATAAATACGTGTCATGTCTTCCCCTGAAGTTACTGGTTTCTGAATATACCGTTCATGTCTTCCCTTGAAGGTATGATTCTGAATAAATACACGTTTGAGTCTTTCCCTGATACTTGGTTCTGAATTAAATACGCATTTTGTCTGCCCCTTGAAGTACTGATTCTGATAAATGCGCGTTTATGTCTCCCCCTGAAGGTTACTGGTTCTGAAATAAATACGCATGTATGTCTGCCCCTGAAGTTACTTGGTTTGAATAAATACGCGTTCATGTCTCCCCCTGAAGTTACTGGTTCCCCCTGACAAAATAACGCATTTATGTCTGCCCCTGAAGTTATGGTTCTGAATTAAATAGCCCGTTCATGTTCTCCCCCTGAAGTTACTGGTTCTGAATAAATACGCATTTATGTCTGCCCCTGAAGTTACTGATTCTGAATAAATACGCGTTCATGTCTCCCCCTGAAGTTACTGGTTCTGAATAAATACGCATTTATGTCTGTCCCTGAAGTTACTGATTCTGAATAAATAAGCGTTTATGTCTGCCCCTGAAGTTACTGATTCTGAATAAATGCGCGTTTATGTCTCCCCCTGAAGTTACTGGTTCTGAATAAATACGCATTTATGTCTGCCCCTGAAGTTACTGATTCTGAATAAATACTCGTTCATGTTCCTCCCCCCTGAAAGTTACTGGTTCTGAATAAATATGCAATTTATGCTGCCCCTGAAGTTACTGATTCTGAATAATATACGCGTTTATGTCTTCCCCTGAAGTTACTGATTCTGAATAAATACACGTTTATGTCATCCCCTGAAGTTACTGATTCTGAATAAATATGCATCTATGTCTCCCCCTGAAGTTACTGGTTCTGAATAAATACGCGTTTATGTCTTCCCCTGAAGTTACTGGTTCTGAATAAATACGCGTTTATGTCTTCCCCTGAAGTTACTGGTTCTGAATAAATACGCGTTTATGTCTTCCCCTGAAGTTACTGGTTCTGAATAAATATGTGTTTATGTCTTCCCCTGAAGTTACTGGTTCTGAATAATTACGTGTTTATGTCTTCCCCTGAAGTTACTGACTCTGAATAAATACATGTTTATGGTTTCAATCCCCTGAAGTTTTTTCCTGAATTCTGAATAATCGCTTTATGTCTCCCCCTGAAGTTCTGATTCTTGAATAAATATGGCATTTTAATGTCCTTCCCCTTGAAAGTTAACTGGATTCTGAATAAATACATGTTTATGTCTGCCCCTGAAGTTACTGGTTTCTGAATAAATACGTGTTTTATTGTCTTCCCCCTGAAGTTACTGTTCTGAATAAATACACGTTTATGTCTTTCCCCTGAAAGTTTCTGGATTTCTGATAAATTACGCATTTATTGTCTTCCCCTGAAGTTCGATTCTGAATTAAATCATGTTTTAATGTCTTCCCCTGAAGTTACTGATTCTTGAATAAATACGCATTTAATGTCTTCCCCCTGAAGTTACTGATTCGAATAAATAACACCGTTTTAATGTCTTTCCCCCTGAAAGTTACCTATTCTGAATAAATATGCGTTTATGTCTTCCCCCTGAAGTTACTGGATTCTGAATAAATACGCGTTTATGTCTTCCCCTGAAGTTCTGATTTCTGAAATAAATACATGTTTATGTCCTTCCCCTGAAGTTACTGATTCTGAATAAAATACCGTCTATGTCATCCCTGAAGTTACTGATTTCCCCTGAATTAATACTGAAATTCTGAAATAATTACGCTGCTATGTCTTCCCCTGAAGTTACTGATTCTGAATAAATATATGTTTATGTCTTCCCCTGAAGTTACTGATTCTGAATAAATACGCGTTTATGTCTTCCCCTGAAGTTACTGATTCTGAATAAATACGCGTTTATGTCTTCCCCCTGAGTTTACGTGATTCTGGAATAAATACGCATTTATGTCTTCCCCTGAAGTTACTGATTCTGAATAAATACATGTTTATGTCTTCCCCGAAGTTACTGATTCTGAATAAATACATGTTTATGTCTTCCCCTGAAGTTACTGATTCTGAATAAATACGCATTTATGTCTTCCCCTGAAGTTACTGATTCTGAATAAATACATGTTTATGTCTTCCCCTGAAGTTACTGATTCTGAATTAAATACGCATTTATGTTCTTCCCCTGAAGTTTACTGATTCTGAATAAATACATGTTTTATGTCTTCCCTGAAGTTACTGATTCTGAATAAATACAATGTTTATGTCTTTCCCCTGAAAGTTACTGATTCTGAATAAAAATACGCGTTTTATGTCTCCCCCTGAAGTTACTGATTCTGAATAATACACATTTTTTGTCTTCCTCTGAAGTTACTTATTCTGAATAAATACACGTTTATGTCTTCCCCTGAAGTTACTGATTCTGAATAAATACACGTTTTTGTCTTCCTCTGAAGTTACTTATTCTGAATAAATACACGTTTATGTCTCCCCCTGAAGTTACTGATTCTGAATAAAATCGCCGTTTAATGTTCTTTCCCAATGAAAGTTTACTTGGGATTCTGAATAAAATACACGTTTAATGTCTTTCCCCTGAAGTTACTGGATTCTGAGAATAAATACAACGTTTTATCTTCCCCCTGAAGTTACCGATTCTGAAATAAATACAACGTTTTTGTCTTCCCTCTGAAGTTACTGGTTTTCTGAATAAAAATATGCGTTTATTTATTCTTCTCTGAAAGTTTACTGGTTCTGAATAAAATACTCGTTTAATTGCCTCCCGCCCCCTGAAGTTATTAAACTGAATTCTAAAATAAATATGCGTTTTAATGTCTTTCCCCCTGAAGTTACTGATTCTGAATAAATACACGTTTATGTCTCCCCCTGAAGTTACCGATTCTGAATAAATACACGTTTTTGTCTTCCTCTGAAGTTACTGGTTCTGAATAAATATGCGTTTATATCTTCCCCTGAAGTTACTGGTTCTGAATAAATACTCGTTTATGCCTCCCCCTGAAGTTACTGATTCTAAATAAATATGCGTTTATGTCTTCCCCTGAAGTTACTGATTCTGAATAAATACTCGTTTATGCCTCCCCCTGAAGTTACTGATTCTGAATAAATACTCGTTTATGTCTTCCCTGAATAAATACTTTGTCAAAAAAAGAAAAAAAATAAATACGCGTTTATGTCTTCCCCTGAAGTTACTGATTCTGAATAAATACGCATTTATGTCTTCCCCTGAAGTTACTGATTCTAAATAAATATGCGTTTATGTCTTCCCCTGCAGTTACTGATCTGAATAAATATGCGTTTATGTCTTCCCCTGAAATTACTGATTCTGAATAAATATGAATTTATGTCTCCCCATGCAGTTACTGATTCTAAATAAATATGCGTTTATGTCTTCCCCTGCAGTTACTGATTCTGAATAAATATGCGTTTATGTCTTCCCCTGCAGTTACTGATCCTGAATAAATATGCGTTTATGTCTTCCCCTGAAGTTACGATTCTGAATAAATACGCGTTTATGTCTTATCCTGAAGTTACTGATTCTGAATATCTAGGCGTTCATATCTGCCCCTGCAGTTACTGATTCTGAATAAATACGCGTTTATGTCTTCCCCTGAAGTTACTGGTTCTGAATATATAGGCATTTATGTCTGCCCCTGAAGTTACTGATTCTCAATAAATAGGCATTTATGTCTGTCCCCTGAAGTTAATGATTCTGAATAATACGTGTTTATGTCTTCCCCTGAAGTTACTGATTCTGAACAAATACGCGTTTATGTCTTTATCTGAAGTTATTGGTTCTGAATAAATATGCATTTATGTCTTCCCTGCAGTTACTAATTCTGAATAAATATGCGTTTATGTCTTCCCTGTATGGACTGCCCATCTTTTTATCTCGGACAGTCGAGCAAGGGCTTATTAGTAAGGTTGAGCCAGCATAAATATTCTTTAAAAACTGGGCAAACATCTAATGCAATATTCATTCATTTAAGTGAAAACAACCACCGAATAAATTGGGTTGATAGTTCAGTAATTGGAAGGTCAAAAGATGTCTTATCACGAAATCTTTTGGAATCTGCTATAATGCAACTTACTTCACATTGTAATTTTAATATAAGTCATAGCCTGTTTCATTTAGACCCTTGCATTTGTAACATGTTAAAGAATGACCTCAAAGATATAATTACAGGCTTAAATACAAATCAGTAGCCTTAGAGATATCTTCGTTGTATATGTGTGTTTAATATGTATTGTGAATAAGTTTTTGTTTACCAAAGTTCTGAATAGCTGTCACCCTATATTATCCTTTAATTGTCTTGCCCTTGTGTCTGAGCAGATTGACTTAATCTTTTTGCTTTGGTTTTTTTAAATTGTACACATGTTTATGCTTGTTTGGAAAGGTTACTCTTTCTCCAGGTGTGCCGGATTCTAGGTACTAATCTCTTTATAATCCCTATCTGTCAGTTATACGAGCTTTCCTGTACTGTCAATCCCTCATGTAAGTCAGTTTATCTGCTAAGTAAAGGACGTTGAAAGTTGAAAGATTTTGCGAAAACTCCGTTGTTTAATTTTCTTTTGTGGCTTATACCTTTATCTATCTATCTATCTATATATATATATATATATATATATATATAATATATATGTTAAATTAATATATATATATTATATATATATATATATATTATATAATATATTATATATATATATATATATATATATTATATATATAGATATATTATATATTATAATATATATTATATATATATATTATAATATACTCTAATATATAATATATTATATATATATATATTATATATAATAATATAATATATATATATAATATATATAATATATTATATGATATATATATTAAATATATATATATAATTATATATATATATATATATAATTATAATATTAATATAAATATTATATATTAAATACCAATATATAGTATATATATAAATATAATTCTATTATAAATATATATATATAGTTAAATAATATATATTATATTAATTATTTATTAATACATATATTAATATTATATATACTATATATATTATTAATTATATATATATTATATATAGTATTATTATTATATAATATCTATACATATATATATATATGTATATATATATATATAATATATATACACACACACATATATATATTATATATATATATATTATAATATATATTATATATATATACATATATATATATATATATATATATTATATATAAAGGTATAAGCCACGGTGGAAAAATAAACAACGGAGTTTTCGCAAAATCTTTCGACGTTCAACGTCCTTTACTTAGCAGATAAACTGACTTACATGAGGGACTGACAGTATAGGAAAGCTCGTATAACTGACAGATAGGGATTATAAAGAGATTAGTACCTAGAATCCGGCACACCTGGAGAAAGAGTTACCTTTCCAAACAAGCATAAACATGGGTACAATTTAAAAAAAAAACAAAGCAAAAAGATTAAGTCAATCTGCTCAGACACAAGGGTAGACAATTAAAGGATAATATAGGGTGACAGCTATTCAGAACTTTGGTAAAACAAAAACTTATTCACAATACATATTAAACATACATATACAACGAAGATATCTCTAAGGCAACTGATTAGTATTTAAGTCTGTAATTATATCTTTGAGGTCATTCTTAAACATGTTAAACACACAACAACAACCACACACACTATATAATATATAAATATATATATATTTATATATAATATATATATATAATATCGAGCTACAAAGTCTTAAAATATCTATTCGCTCTACCCTTTCGGTTTTAATTAAATTTTCATATATCTTACCGAAGGGGAAATTTTTTTCTCGATAAATAGATTTTGCCCTGGGACCAGGGCGGCGAACCTATGGATCCTTTTCAAACGGAACGTCAAGTGGAAGCGTTACCTACTACACCACCGCGGGTGGTGTTAAGTAAGGTAACGCTTCACTGACGTTCCTGGTTTGAAAAGGATCCATAGGTTTCGCGGCCCTGGGTCCAGGCAAACTTATTATCCGGATTCCCCCTTCGGTTAAGCAATAATATATATAATTCCGAGGTAGAGCGAATTATATATTAAAGGACTTTGTAGCTCGATATTTTGTATATGAATCACGGAAATGTGTAATGGACTTATATATTATATATATATATTATATATATATGGATATATATGTAATTATGTATATCTATATATAGTGCATATACATATATATATTCATAAATATTCATATATATAATATATGCATACATTATTTATATATATATAGATATATAAAATATAATACAAATATATTTATATATATTATATATATATATATATATATAAAATTTTATATATATAATAAAACTTGAACTTTTTAACTACTAACATATTTCAGAAACCCTAACAATTTAACTGAATATTTAAAAAGCGTAGTTTAAAAGAAAAAAAAAAACGAATAAAACGAGCACGAATAGTGGAATCAAAGATTAAATTTTAATAACTTCTTTCAAGCAAAATATATAAATACAAATGAACTATGATTCCGTCTTCTTTTTGCTCAGTCACAAAAAGTATAAGCAGAATGATATAAAAAATACCTACATTTGTATCGATTTTATTATATCTCTCTCTCTCTCTTAAACGCCAAAATTTTTAAAATTAAACTGTAATTTTCCTAACTATATCAACCTGAGGTCCTTTACATTTGGATTGTTTTTGCTTGGTAATTCTAAGCCCGCATTCCGAAGTAAAGTAGACTATGGGAGTTGACGTTTTCCTGTGTTATTTTACCCCCTGAACAAGAATTTAAAGTAATATTTATTCGATCGACTGTAATTAAACCGTAATTTACCTTTGAAGAGTACATGACGGTACAAGGGGTGCGATGTACCGACGTACAGAGTTCAAAGGTAAATAACAGGGCAGACAATGACCTATTCTTGTTCAGGGAATGATTGGTAGGCGTAAAAAAAAAAAAAAAAAAAAAAAAAAAAAAAAAACTTGCCGTCCTGTTTACATTCAATTTTGGTTCGGTGTCGATGGTCAGCTGTTGTTTCCTCGAAGTCGAAGCTAACACCGTTCCTGTGATTTTGTAATATAAAAGATGAATAAATATATAATTGAATAATAAATAAATAAATAAATAAATAACCAGATAAATAAATACATAAAATAAAGTCGTGGATCATGTCAATATTAGCGAACCCACTATTTTTCAAGACAATAGTATACCACTTTGATTTATATATATTTATGTAGTACGTTTCTCTGTCTGTTTATGATTGATATATATATATATATATATATATATATATATATATATAGATATTATATATATAATATAGATATATTAAAGTGGTATAATATTGTCTTCAAAAATACTCTGTTCGCTAATCTTGACATGATCCAAAGTCGCCAATAACTGTGTTTTTGATAGGTGTACAGAATACAAATCTGTTGAACTACACTGTAGTTTCCTATGTTCATCTTGGATCGACATTTCTTTTTAAACATATTTTCCGTTATTTTCCGCTCTCTCTCTCTCTCTCTCTCTCTCTCTCTCTCTCTCTCTCTCTCTCTCTCTCTCTCACACACACACACAGAGGCAACCATTGAGAATGTTGTCAATTCCCCCATAAGGTAAGAAAATGGATGTCTGTTGTAATTTTTCACGCTTCTTATAGTGTTCTTGGTCCGTGAATATGGCGTGATTGTTTCTAGTTAAGTTTCATTACGGTATTTAGCCATATTAACATGTTATCAAGTGAAATGAAGAGTGTCCTTTCGAAGTGGCTGCCATGGCATTGTCGTACAAAAAATAAATAAAAAGAAAAGGTGGTGCGGGGGGTTACCAACTGCGAACATGGCCGGTAACATCGGACGCCAACACCAATGCGTGAAATTTTGAATATCTTGAAATATTTTTAAAATAAACTTTTTTTGTGTGGAAAATTGAAGGTGTCATTTAGTGAATCATGATGCAATATCAGTGTCATTATGCTAAAAACAGGAAAATTTTATTAGGTGGGTTCGACAGAGGCCCCGAAAATTTTTAAAGTGCAAAATATGACATTTATTCTCTGAGTTGAGGATTTATGAGTGTACCATAGGTGGGCCATGTTGTGTAGTTTGTTTTGGGCACAGTGATGCTGCATAGATATAGAGGGGTGATTGTTTAGGTATTTTGCTTAAACTCCCTGGTGTTACATAAAACATTTGTTGTGAAAAAATATCTGTAATGAAAACCACATACCCAAAAATTCATTATAATTATTCGTAAAAGACATTATTCCCTTGCTATTTTCTAGAACCCATTATAACTTAAAAGAAAAGAATCCTTTTTGGCAAGCAAAACGAATCCTTTTTCACAAGCATAACATAATCTAACTTAAAGATCCCCTTTGACAAGCATCAAGTAATTAAACCTATCCTTGGTAATTAAATTACTGAACATTTTAATGATGCAATAAAACTATTACATTGAAAAAAAAGTATAACAGGAACACAAATTGACCTTCATTAAGTAAAGCTGACAGTATGTACTAGATGAAATGGATGTGCCATCTTGCATGAAGTCGCAACAAACATTGGACACAAAAGAATGATACTTCTCTTTATCAAATTATTCATTTAAATTAAGCAAGTCAAGGCCACCGAACAAAAATATAGTTTAAAAAAAATTAGTCAAAAGGTTGAATGGAAAACTATTTGGGAAAATGTTAACAGTCAATTTCTTAATAGTTATGATGGAGAAATTTTGTACAAATATGTTCATGAAATTCTGGCCACAAAAAACATAGATTATATATGTAATGAGGATATGATCCTCGTTATTCATTTGGTAAACGTGTAACTCCGAGCGTCAGGCATACATAATCTCTCTCTCTCTCTCTCTCTCTCTCTCTAAGCAACCAACGGCTCGCGACCTTCTCTTTCTCTCTCTCTCGCCAAGCGACCGCTCTCTCTCTCTCTCTCTCTCTCTCTCTCTCTCTACTTCTTTCTCTCCACTCTAACAGGTAATCAAAATGAGAGAGTTGCATTATAAAAAATACATTTATTTAATAACAAAGATAATGATCCAAGTCTTACTGACTAACTTAATTTCGATAAAACCCCAACATTAAAATGTCTAAAAAGTAATGGTCACACCAAATGTCTCCCTCGGTCCCCACATAGTTCCGCTAGAACCGTCTGTTTCAAAGACACGAGAACACCTCTTAAGTACACACATAAGTTTAACAACAGAGATTAAAGATTGGAAAAGATTGGATATTCTGATGAAATGTTAAACAGACAACAAGCCGCTCTTTGGCTAAAATATTATAAGACTCACCCAAGCAGCCGGAATATTTTATGCACAAATTGTAAAGAAACTTTCGCTGAGCTTCCACGGTATCCTGCCTTTCTCTCAAAGCCGCCTCTATGCAAATTCACCATAGACTTGTGTAGGGTACATTAAGAATAGAAGAGGCACACAAGCACATACGAATGCACATTTCGACAACGCCTCACATTACTGGCTGCAACCAGTTTCCCAAAGGCACTTTGAGAAGAGTTCATGAACTGAGTACATTGACTCATCTAACTATGCAGTTTTATGTTACGCCACCCACAGAAACCATTCATCAGCTTTTCTCGGGTCGTTGCTTCTCCACATTCCAATAGGTCACAGCGAACATATTGGCAATATATCATTAATTATAACCCTAGGAGTAATATATATGATGAAAATATCAAATAGTAAACTATGTGAAAAATGCAAAGAACCAGAAAATGCAATGCATTTGATTTATTTATGTGAGTGTAACAAGAAACTGGTTAATTGGCTTCGTGAATTATCAAAAGAATTGTGTAATATTAAGACAAAAAGTTTATTGAAAATTTTAAAATTGGATTTTGAAGCACATTCAAAAAAGGAATACATAAGAAGGAATACATGGACGGAACCCTGAAAAGCTGAAGGCTGGCGAAGAGCTGGCGGTTGGGGGGCTGCTGGTTTTCTCTGGCCCTAGAGGACATGGAATACATAAGAAGGAAGACATGGATGGAATCCTGAGAAGCTGAAGCCTAGTGGTTGGGGGGCTGCTGTCTTCTCTGGCCCTAGAGGACATGAAATGCATATGAAGGAAGACGTGGATGGAATCCTGAGAAGCCGAAGGCTGGCGAATGGCTGGTGGTTGGGGGGCCGCTGGTCTTCTCTGGCCCTAGAGTACATGGAATATGTTAAAAGGAAGACATGGAAGGAATCCTGAGAAGTTGAAAGCTGGGGAATGTGTGGTGGTTGGGGGCTTTTGGTCTTCTCTGGCCCTAGAGGACATGGAATACATAAAAATAAAACCATAGAGAGAATCCTGAGAGGCTGAAGGCTGGCAAACGGCTGGTCGTTGGGGGGCCGTTGGTCTTTTTTGGCCCTACAGGACATGGAATACATAAAAAGGCTTATATTATCCTTGTGAAAAACGATTCGTTTTGCTTGCCAAAAAGGACTCTTTTCTTTCAAGTTATAATGGGTCCTATAAAATAGCAAGGGATTAATGTCATTTACGAATAATTACAATGAATTATTTTGTATGTGGATTTCATTACAGATATTTTTTCACAACATATGTTTTATGTAACACCAGGAGTTTCAGCAAAATACCTAAACAATCACCCCTTCTATATCTATGCAGCTTCAAAATTCCATTTACTACCTGAGAGAGTGCACACTGTCCAAAACAAATTACACAACGTGGCCCACATATGGTACACTCGTAAATCCTCAACTCAGAGAATAAATGTCATATTTTGCACTTTAAAAATTTCTAGGACATCTGTCGAACCCACCTAATAAAATTTTCCTGTTTTTAGCATAATGACACTGATATTGCACCATAATTCACTAAATGTCACCTTTAACTTTCCCGCCCCCCTCCCCCCCCCTCCCAAAAAAAAAAGGTTCAACTTTTCAAAAATATTCAAAATTTCGCATAATGGCAGTTGGTAATCCTCCGCACCACTTTTTTTTTTTATTACACGACAATGCCATGGCAGCCACTTCGAAAGGACACACTTCATTTTACTTGATAACATGTTAATATGGCTAAATACCGTAATGAAACTTAACTAGAAACAATCACACCATATTCACGGACGGAAACACTATATAAGAAGCATGAAAATTTAGTATGGGGATGGTTTGTGCCTGTGTGGGTAGTTAATGAGTGAACTGCTTGTTTGGAGGGCGTTTTGGCTTGTTAAGTGGCTCGGTCGCCGAGCATTTGGAGTGAGTCAGGAGCAGTCAGTCAATGAAGGCATTTGGAGTGTGAGGTAGTCAGTCACTGCAGTCGTCTGTGTTTTTTCGCATAAGTTTTTGGGTATCAGTAATTGAGTTCCGGTTTTGAATTGGTGTGTAGTCTTGGTGCTTGTTTAGTGTTTTTTATTTGTGCTGGTGTTCAGCAGTTTGTTGGTGACAGTTGGTTTGGTGTTTATTGGTTTGCTAGTGGCAGTGGGGTTTGTTTTTTGATGGCCATATCGCATTGAAAGCACAGCATCTTGCCCTGATTGTGTCAACTTTCCTGGTGAGTAAATGTGTTTGAGATTTTGTATTTTGCCTTGCTGAACCAAGTGTCCTTTTAGTAATTAAAGTAACGTAAAGAGGAAAGTGTGGCTGGGGGAAATTTGTAAGCAACGATTGCTTAACGTAAATGTGTGGAGGTCTTGCTTGCTTGCTTATCTTGTGATCCCGCCACAACCTGATAAACACAGAAGACGTGATGGGGTAAGCCTGTTGCTTTCCACTAACATGTTTGCTGCGTTGGTGGATAGTTTCGGTGTGAAATTTGAAATAGCTTTCATACCAGAGCATTCAATCGGTATTCGCCTACATAAACACATCCACCATTACTTTGTATAAGGAAAATGCCTTCCTCTACCGGAAAATATGTTTAGAAAGAAATGTCGATCCAAGATGAATGTATGAAACTTCAATGTAGTTCAACAGATTTATATTCTGTACACCTGTCAAAAACATATAGGCGACTTTGGATCATGTCAAGATTAGCGAACACAGTATTTTTTAAGACATTATCATACCATATAATATATATAGTATATATATATATATATATATATATATATATATATATATATATAGTGTGTGTGTGTGTGTGTATGTGTGTATATATTTCTACACTTTTTGGTTGACCTATATATATATATAGGTATATATATATATATATATATATATATATATATATATATATATATATATATATATATACAACCACACACACACACATATATATATATACATTATATAAATCAAAGTGGTTGGATATTATCTTGAAAAATAGTGGGTTCGTTAATACTGAGATGATCCGCAATTTTATTTTATGTATTTATTCATTTGGTTATTTATTTATTCATTAATTTATTTATTATTCAACTATATATTTATTCATCTTTTATATTACAAAATCACAGGTACGGTGTTCGAGCTTCGAGTTCGAGGAAACAACAGCTGACCATCGATACCAAACCAAAATTGAATGTAAACAAGACGGCAAGTCTTTTATTTTTTTTTACCACTTACCAATCTTTCCCCGAACAAGAATAGGTCATTGTCTGTCCTCCGCCTTGTGTTTTGGTGGCGCACACTCCAATCAAAAGAAGAGAAATATAGGCCTCAGTCACACATTCTTTTTGACAGTTGGAGACTAGCCTAGCTGGTAGTAGTATGACGTGCTTGATTCATTAGGCCAGCGGGAGTAAACTGGACCTACAACGGACACTTCAACAGATTCCAGTGAAGCAAAAGCCAAAGTAGGAGACAAAATTAAGTGATTAGTACGTCAGTACTTGAGTAAATGCAAATAAATTCCTGCCACTTTTTCCTATGGGGTCTATCATAGTAGTAGGATACAAGGCTAAAGCGGTCATGTGACGATAGGTTTCGAAAAACGTTTTCTATGCACTAGCTATAGCCTACCTACTACCTACTAGCTATTCCTGCCTGAGGTTTGGTAGATCTAAGCCTGTATACCGCGGCAAACTAGACTATGCCAGTTGATGTTTTTCTATACAGTTTTATCCTGAACAAGAATGTAAAGTAATATTTTTTCGGCCGGCTGTAATTAACCTGTGATTTACCTTTGAACTCTATCCTGCGGTATGGGGGACCAATGGGAATGTGGGGTTTTGGGTGGGGTAAGACGCTTGGGGAAGGTTTTGTCGTGTTATTGTGTTACTTCCTCTTATTTATGACATTTGGAACACGAAATACAAGCTGAAATAAAGCGTTAAATAAACCGATAATGGAGCCGTTACATTGTATTGTGCTTTTGCGTTGCATGGAACCAGTGGTTATTCAGGAACGGAACCAATGGCTTTACATGACTTCCGAGCCACTTCGAGATTGAACTTCTATCACTAGAAAAACACATCTCTAACCCATCAATGGAATGCCCGAGGATCGAAATCATGGCCACCGAGGTGGCAAGCCAAGACCATACCGACCACGCCACTGAGGCGCTTGCAGTTTGGTAGTTAAACTACCGTTCGCATGGGGGAAACATTATTGTTAATGTCTGTCTGTCTGTCCGCCTCTTAACAAGCCAACATAACATTTAAAGAACGCTTTTAATCTAACAAAAAAGATTTCCAAATATGTACCCCTAGAAATAAATACTAATGTCCCAAGTTCGATTCCCGGCTCTGCCAACGTGGAGCCAAAGAAATTTGCTTCTGGTGATTAGACATTAATTTCCGATATAAATGTGGTTTGCATCCTACAATAAGCTGTAGGTCCCGTTGCTAAGTGACCAACTGGCTCCTAGCCACGTAAAAATATCTAATCCTTCGGGCCAGCCCTGGGATAGCTGTTCATCAGCTCAGTGGTCTGGTTAAACTAAGACATACATAACTTACGATATATATTCCGACTATGAATAGAATATGGTTTCCAATGCTAATCTTCTCTTTCTCTGATTTTTCTTTAAAAATTTTGCTATTGTGCCTGTGTTCTCATGTCATTAGTTCTTCTTTCTTTATTTCTAACTCTATTTCTCATTTCGTTCTTGTTGATGTCTTTACTTGTCCTAATTCTCATTCCATTCTTGTTTTTGTCATTTTGTGTTTTGTCACCTCATTCTTGCTTGCGTATTTATAAATGTTTTTTCATTTTAATTCAATTCTTGTTTATATATAACTTTAACTTTTTTTCCTAATTCTCATTCCATTCATGTTTCTGCATTTTTTGCGTGTTTTTATGGTCATTTCATACTTGCTCGTGTATTTATAAATGTTTTGTTTTTAATTTGCATTTAATTCTTGCTTACATATATTTTTACTTAATTTTGTTCTAATTCTCTTTTCATGCTTTTTTATGTATTGATTTTATTCTTCTCTGTTTACGTCTTTTACTTGTTCTAATTCTCGTTCCATTCTAGCTTCTGTATTTTTGTTTTAATTTAATTTCGTTTTGCTCGTGTATATTTTTATTTGTTGTCTAATTCTCATTTAGTTTTTGTTTATGTATTGATTTTGTTCATCTGTGTTCCCTAGGTCGCTTGGAGCGAGCAGTCGATGGGGCATCTGACGAAGCCTTGGCTTGGCTCAAGCAACAGATGGCTATCATTAGGGGCGAACCACATACCACTGTCGGTCAGTATTCGCAGAGAGAGAGAGAGAGAGAGAGAGAGAGAGAGAGAGAGAGAGAGAGAGGGGTAATGATTTCATCATAATGCAAGACGTGAGGGATTTCCTTCAGTGTATGTGTGTGTGTGTGTGTGTGTTTGAGAGAGAGAGAGAGAGAGAGAGAGAGAGAGAGAGAGAGAGAGAGAGAGAGAGAGAAAGAGAATTTCATCATAATGCAAAACGTGAGGAATTAACTTCAGTGTGTGTGTGTGTGAGAGAGGAGAGAGAGAGAGAGAGAGAGAGAGAGAGAGAGAGAGAGACTAATTATGAGATATTTAATAATTGGTTGCTTATATACATATCTATCACTCAGTCATACTTTTTTCAAAAGCATTTATATATATATATATATATATATATATATATATATATATATATATATATATATGATTATAATCACTTTAGCACGTGATTCATTTATCACACATATCCACAGGTGAAAAATAAGAGACAGGGTGTAGGTCCTGACCGGTTTCGGCTTTATTTTCAAGCCATTGACAAAGGACTGATACATAGTATTAGAATTCACGAGTATTTATACTACAAAGACAGTACTGACGAACATACACACAACAGTTTGAGACTGCAAATCCACCCACAGGCAGGTGTCAAGGTAGGAGTGGCTTTCAAAAATCATTAGGCTAAAATTTACAATAAATTCTCAAGGGATACTACCGCTTAGGGTACAAGTCCACACCTGACAGGTGTCAGGGAGGCGGGGTTGAACATCTCATTACCACTACTGCCCCCTTTACTGTGTTTACAAATATAATAATCCTATTTTCATATATCTCTACAACCAACCTTAAAATTTAAACAGTTTACAAATTTCTTTTGATATTAAAGGATCAAGTTTATACATTCCTTGACTGATGTTCATATTATTGGTGTAACTTTCTTTTATAAAACTAGATTCAATGATATTCCTTTCCAATGCATTATTAGAACACACCAGCTTTTTTGCCCCTTCCCAGTTAATAGCATGATTGTTCTCACTAACATGTACAAATATACCACTTATTTTTCACCTGTGGATATATATTATATATATATATATATATATATATATATATATATATATATATATATATATATATATATATATATATATATATATATATATATATATATATATATATACATATATACATATATACTAAAAGAAAAAGCAAATATGTCCGTGAATTGTTAGACCTCAGCTTTCTTCGCTTAGAGACAAGAGAGGGCCTAGCGACAAACACTGGATTTCTCGAAGGGTGCTGAAATGAAAGAATTGATGATTATGCATTGTAAGGCTGGTGACCCTTACAGCCTGGGTGAGGCTCGCAGCTGCTATGCCATTTTAAAGGCGTGTCCGGATGTGTGTATGTGTTTGTGCATGTAATGGATGGGTCCAACCGCCCAAGATCTTAGAGAAAAGGTGACACTCTTTTTGATAGTGATAAGACACAGGATGGCTTTGGAGGTCTCGAGGTCAGAAAAGCCCATCGTAAGAGGTACGGTACCTTTAAAAGGACTTAAGAAAAGTTGCCTTTTGAAAAGAGATTAGTGTAATGTGTATACATTTATTTAACATTTATTTATGTGTTGGGGAAAATAATACTCTTTGTTTCATATGGGTTCATGGCATTATATAAGAGAATGGGATTCTCATTAAAGACTTGACTATTTAAATGTAGAAACTAATAGTTTGTGAGTTTTAGGGGCGATCACTTAGTCTAATTCAGGAGAGTAGAATGACAGTTTACAGTTTTTTTATGGGTCAGACTTAGTTCTTTATATTACATCATTTAATCACTTTGTTCCATATCATGTTCAGCTAGTTTGGGAAATAAAAAGTATATTTTTGTATCTACGAGGATTCATTAGCCCACCTTATGTAGTTTGATTCCATTGCAGAGAGATAACCAGCCACTAAAGGTAAGAGGGAGCCGCCTGTTTTAATATTAATTTAAACCAGTGCTGAATGTTCGAATACGCTCGGGATATATATATATATATATATATATATATATATATATATATATATATATAAATATATATGTGTGTGTGTGTATAGAGGCGAATGGATGAGAATGTCTAGGTAACTATATTGGTTCGTCTGATAACAGCTAACAGTGCAAAACTTGTAGTGATTTTATAAAATACTTGATCAGTATGTCCCTTCACTGTTGTGGCAGAAATAGTAGTAGTGGTAGTGATAATGGCTAAGTATATCTTAATTTAACCAGACCACTGAGCTGATAAACAGCTTTCCTAGGGCTGGCCAGAAGGATTAGATATCTTTACGTGGCTAGGAACCAATTGGTTATCTAGCAACGGGACCTTCAGCTTATTGTGGGATCCGAAACACAGTATATCGAGAAATTAATTTCTAATCACTAGAAACAAATTCCTCTGATTCCAATTTGGCAGAGCGGGGAATCGAACTCGGGACTGCCAAATCGGTAGGGGAACACGTCAACCATTCGTCCAACGAGGAACTAGTGATAACGGTGATAGAAGTAGTAGTAATAATAATAGTAGCAGTGTAAAAATGGGTATAATTTTCATGTGTACCTGTTTGAAGGCACATTTGGAATGTCTAAATGTCTATATTATTCTCTGGACAAGGAAACAAATAAAAAACAAGGAAACAAATAAACAAACAGGAAAACAGATAAACAAACAAGGAAACAGATAAACAAACCGGGAAACAGATAAAAAACAAGGAAACAGATAAACAAACAAGGAAACAAATAAACAAATGGGGAAACAGATAAACAAACAAGGAAACAAGTAAGCAAACAGGGAAACAAATAAACAAACAAGGAAACAAATAAAAAACAAGGCAACAAATAAAAAAACAAGGAAACAAATAAACAAACAAGGAAACAAATAAACAAACAGGGAAACAGATAAACAAACAAGGAAGCAGATAAACAAACAAGGAAGCAGATAAAAAAACAAGGAAACTAATAAACAAACAAGGAAACATATAAACAAACACGGAAACAAATACACAAACAGGGAAGCAAATAAACAAATAAGGAAACAAACAATTAAAGCAACAAATGGTTTGAAAGCAAAATCCACTCTGTAGCAGCAAACAGAACCTGTAGCCCAGAGGAAACAATTTTCCTCTGGCAGAAAATGAGTCCTAGACGTCATAATATGGCGCTTTGAGTACTGGAAGCCTAAATGGATCAGGATTATGAACTGTTATTAGACCGGCAGCCAGAATGGAGCAGATTTTATATTTCGGAGAGTTACGACTTTTCTCGTCTAAACAAATCATTATTCGAAAGTTCGACAGGATTAGAATATGAGATTTAGGCCAAAGGCCAAGAACTATACTAGGACGTATGAAGTCATTTAGTGCTGAGAAAGGAATTGAGAGTAAAAGGTTTGAAAGGTGTAACAAGGAGAGGCAAAGCCTCAAAGCAGTTACACTATGTAATCATTGTCAGTAGAGGGTGGAACGTAAGGCGGACGAAAGAGAACACCATGAGCGGAGGGATCCTGCAAAGAACCTTAACTACTGCCTACAGTGCACCACGTGAAGTGCACTAACTGTACCTATCCCCTACGGGAACAGATAATTAGAAGACACGGAAAATAAATTTACGAAGTCCCGATTGTCCTGCAACAGGCAAGAGCTATGTTCATGGAGTTTATACTCCTGAATTTTAATCCTGACCTTGAACTTGTAGAAATGAAAAAAAAAATCACAGACAAAAATAAAAAAAGAAAATAACTAAATAATAAAAACAAGTACGACATAAAAAATTTAAATTGCTCTCTGTATCCATGTTAACAACAAATGACTTGAGCATCCTCATATGGATTCGTCCCACAATTAAATCAAATTTTCCTTGCCAAGTTGTCCACCTCTGTTCAAAAATTTCGCACAGCTCCATTCTTGATGTTGTAGATCTTGAGGACAGTTCACCATGGAAATACAGAAGCGCAGAGGAATTCAAAATCTGTCTGGCTTTGCAAGAGGCGATAATTAGATTAGAGGCCATAGTGCACTTGGTTTCACACGTGGAAAAAATGGAGCCTTTGAACAGAATTGTAAGCAAACTCCTTTGTAGCCACTCGGTAGTGGGTAGCCGAACTATGTCAGTAGTACGAATGAATCTAAAGAAATCTGTTACTCAGCGACATAGGTAATAATGGAAGCATCTGAATGTAATACAGGAATATTATATGTGTGAGTCAATTTGAATACTGAGGAACAGACTGAAAACATCGACACACGAAATGATTTGAACAAGTTTACAAATATTCAGGAGTTACAGCAAATTGGCAGCTAATTGGTCATATTGGAATTTTACGGTTATTATGAAGTTTAGAATATTTAAATGAAATCAGAATTGGAACTTTATAAAAAAAAAAAAAACAGCAAAGATTTTACTACTGGGGCTCCCTTTCAGAAACTAACACCCAAAACGTCGATAGTTCTCGTTTGAGAAATTCAAGAATGTATGATGATGATGATGATGATTCCTAATGGGCATACATTCCTTTGGGGGAGCCAAGTTCCACAGAAAAGAATACTTTAACGTGAATAAAGGAAAACACAAAAGAGGCTAGAGTTAAACTTCATAGCCATTCACATCATCATTAACAACCTAAAAAGCAAGTCATGCATTATACACCGAGATCATTGGTGGTGTTCCTTCCCAAACTGTTCAATTTTAACTAGAATACATTCAGCCAGTGACTATGGTCACGCTGATATCAATATCAATACTTTTAGTAGTAATGTTAGTAGTAAGTGCCAAATTTATTTGTATTCCATATCTACAATAGAGGTAGTGTAATTCTGACATTGGAGAGTAACTCGTTAGGCTGCGTCCTCACTATAGTGAAACATGCCATAAACAAGTCAGCAACTTATCGCACAGACATCATAAACAAGTTGCTTATTAGTTAACAACTTATTGGCAGTCTGGACCAGTGCTTCAAACGATTATCCGGCATTTGCCGGAGGTTCGTTCTCAACTTTCGAGCACTGACTTATTATTAACTAGCTGTAGTAGATTCACATCAACCGTGTATCAGATGTCTAGGCCAGTCCCTTATGATGCTCCTGGCTATTGATAAGCCAATCACAGAGCTGGAAACTCTCAGTCTCCTGAGAGAGTTCACAAAGGCAGGATGTATGTTCCACCTCCCCTGAGGGATACGTCTTTCAAAAGTATCCCTCAGGAGAGGAGGAACATACATCCTGCCTATGAGAACTCTCGCTAGAGACTGAGAGTTTCCAGCCCTGTGATTGGCTTATCAACAGCCAATCAGGAGCGTCATAAGGGGCAGGCCTAGACATCACATGCACGGTTGATGTGAATCTAGTGACATGGCTGCAATATGTTGCCGATGTGCGTTATACGGGCTGCTCTACGAGCAAGAGCCCGTGCTGGCACAAGGCCAGCTTAATCTTAAACAACAACAACCGATGTGCGTTTAAGATGTGTTTTACTGTGGTCTGGACAGTTAACCCGAATTCTCTTTCCCAGTGTACTTTTGAATTACTGAAAAGCAGCTTCATTTACAAGGATCCTCAAACTCTATCTTAAGCAGCAATAGGGTAAAATACTATCAAAAGGGGTTGCTATGTTATTCATCAACTAATCTTATGGTGCCCCCAGAAGAGTAAAAAGATACTTCCATTCTAGGTCTGGCCTGGGGAAAGAGGCGGCCCGCAATAGCGCAGACCAACACAGCTGTACCAACAAACACAGAGGAGTCAGACAGTCCAGTTGCATCAACTGCAAGAACAACGCTTGTAGCCACTAGTTCTACGTCAACTCCGGCAACAGAAGCCACGACTTCAAATGCTGCAGTTTTTACAGAAGCTACAACCTCATGGAGAAGAACGATAGATCCTTTAATAGAATATGTTATTGCAGACGAAGCAGCATCGGTAACTTCAATATTGGATGATATTAACACTCATCCTCCTATATCAGAGATAAGCTCGCTTCACCACCAATATTTTCCTACGATCAATCATGCTTTCACCAGAGATTCAGAACCATTTCATTTACATACATATACACATAATAATTCAGCCCATTACGCCACCCCAAATTCAGTGTCACCATCTGATGTGCTTACAATGCTTCCTGAAGTTAGGGAGACTCAGACATTACCTTTTGATAACAGAGAAAATCTGGGCATCTGGAGTGACGTGCATAGTGTACAGTTGGAGGAGGTGCCAGATAAAGGTCTGACGAAGGGGAGGACGGAAAGTGCTCAGCACGGTCTGGAAACGACTACAAATAACTACCTGTCATTGTCTGAAGAAGTACAAGATAGGAGTTCTCTTCTTGAGGGTGATTCAGTCTTTCAACAGGAAACCATAAGCGAAAACAAGAATAATCCATTATGGTACAGTAATTCAAGTAATAATCTCAATCTCAACAGAAGTACAGTTAAAAATAGCCAGATGTCAAGTTATGTAACTAAGACTATTGACCAGAAAATTGATTCCAACAATTTGCACTTGAATCCATCTCTATCAAGTAACTCCATTGACCAAGCCAATTCTGTTCCACTTAGTATGCTAATGCAAGAACAAGCAAAAACAAATTTGGCCGTTCGGCCTCCAGTATTTTTTCAATTTCTTCCAAAATCAGCTTTAGAAAACAACGCCACAAATCCTCTATCTCAAACATCAGTTTCACCGACAGCTAACTGGTATGATATCCTGGTGAAGCAAGCTGCCCAAAAGCTCACAACAGCATTGCCTTTGAGTGAAGTAGAGTTCCCTTATGACAGACCAACTTTGCGCCCTCCAGTCTACCTGCGCCCTGCAACAAAGCCACAGTTTCTGCCAACAGTAAGCAAACCCTTGAGACCCAATGGATCCTCAAAACCAGACACAGAACTAGAGAATAAGGATGGTTCTAGCCACACGAAACTGCAAAATTTAGAGAAAACCCTTACTGGCTCGACGTCGCAGGTCTCAAGAAGGCCTACACAGATATACAGAAGGCCCATTGATGCTGGTTTAGCAAGTCTTCTGCAGCACTGGCCTCAAGTGTCAGGCCAAGTCCATCTACCTCTGACTACAAATGGAACTTCGAGGCCTCTTTTCATTCCCATGTTTACAACTGATACTCTTACAAGAACAACTACAACGTCGCCTACCACTACAAGTCCCTTGAGACCCATAAAACCATCTCAAAAGAGTGAAGTTTCTAAGGACAACAGGACAGGTTAGCTTTATGCTCTCTTATGCTTGTCAGTTGAAAATATGACTGACAGGCAAACTATGTTAGATGAAGCACCTAGGAATTTTTTTATAATAATGATAATTATAAAGGGGAAATGCAGCTTGCTTATGTTGAACTTCATTGCAGTGTTTTATAATAGTGTGAAACTTTCTTAATAACGACAATATAACAGATACAATGAGGTTCCATTACGCATGGGAGTTTATTTCTTAAGAAAGAACTTTCCCCAGGAAAGATATTTACTATAGCCGTAGCCAATGAATCTGAAGGTCCCAGTATCAAACTTTGCAATTACTAATCAACAGTTAGTCAAAGGCAAGATAATGAAACCTTCAAATCACTGGCCGTGGCTGTAAATATGCATCTTCAGGGTTTAGACAACTACGAGAAAGGATTACACTGAATCATCTTAGTATTACCCTCTCTTAACCTTTCTTTCTCAGTCTACTCGAACATGAGAGTGATTATAATTCACCCTTTCATAACTGTCCATAATCATCTTAGAGGAACTGTGAAAAAAGGCATCTTCCCCCTTTTCTTTTCAGTGTCACCAGCTAATTTCTGGATGGGAGTTGGACGAGAAGATACGCTGGGAGGGGGCTACGACCTTGCCCACTCTCCTCAAATGTTCCGAAGCCAGGAAGATTACTTCTTGTACTTACAGGACATTCTTTCCAAAGCAGCACAAATAGAGAATTCTCAGCAACAGACAGCTACCACGACGGTCTGTATCAATTACATCTTCTTGGTGGCATATTTGAATTGGAAATGAAAGCAGAAAGCTTGATTTGTGATTAGGAAATCTGGTTTCAAGTGATTTAATGCATATGTCAAATACAAAGAACTTTATGTTTTCTTTTGTCTTTCAAGATGACAAGAACACATTTTTAGGGTTACCCGCATCTTCAGTAATGTTAAATTTACTTTCCACTCAAAAACACAAATTATTTCCAGAGGCCGCCTCCATTCGCCACAAGACAACAGGACCTTAAGCCAACTAAAGTGGTGATGCCATTTTTCCCCAGGAACTCTAATGATACCTTTGTCTACGACCTGGATTACCTAGCTAGTCTTGGGGTAAGTCTCTCTTGTCTATGTGGGTTAATAATTCACCAGATATACTCTTCACTTGTTAAAAAAAAATAAAAGTCTACAATGTCTGCTCAACTTGGTTTGGTTAAGTCTTTCTCCATAACACAATTCATTCATCTATTCCTTTTAGTTTTTCCTCTTGTCTTGTCTTTGTTTATAACATTGACTAAATTTTACATTGCATTTTCAATCCCATTTTATGTAGCAAAATCCTTGCTTTTAGTAAGTAACAATTAAAAAGGGGAGACAAGTGTCAGTTTCTCGAGTAATAAATTCCTATTTTCCTTTTAGATGAAGTCTAACATCTAACACGTTGTACATCTCACAATATGACTGGCAATTCAGAGGAAATTATGGTAGTTCAATAATTAATTATATGCAATAATTCACCTTAAGAGAACTAAAGGGAATAGTGAATTCAGTATTCGACAAATTTTCATAATGACGAACTTTCATCCATTTCTTTGCTCATCTGAGGGCAGAAGTAAAACAATATCAATGGATTTCCTGTCTAATCTGAATGTGTGATGTTTATTAGTCTATATTATATTATTGTTGCTGTGATATAGAATTGGATATTCTAAACAGCTCTCAATATGATCTCTTTTGTGTTATTTTAAAAATTAATACTAATTATTGTTGCCATTTTCTTTTGTCCTTTTTAGGAAATGTAACTTGTGAAATGAGTTTATGCATTTGGACCTTTGTGTAATTTCATAATATTGTATTTGATGTTTCTGCGGAGAATGGTCAATAAAATATCTATTTATCTATAACTGAATTCACACTTGGGAATGTTAAATTCACCCACGGCAGATGACGTTGGACCTAATGAAAGCTGAAGCCTATGCTGACATTCTTTTCTGCACCAGGGACAAGTTGCGTATTTGGTGTATCCAGACTACGACTACAGCGAAGAACCAGCCAGCCCTACTCCATCCACCAGTGCAGCCACAGTCCCAAGGCCATCAGCAAGCCCTACCACCAACATGGAACAGCTCTACCCCTTTCTGGGACTGGGGCAGTCGCAGCTTCAGAATCAAAGCCAGTCTGTTGTGAATGAGGTAAAAAAAAATGATAATGAAATAATCAAATCCCAGTTTTCATCTGAAATAGAACGCTAATTTTCCACATGTGCAGAGGAAGTGACGTGAAACTAAACCTGGGAATGTTATATATTTAGATACTGATACGGTTCCGGAAAAAATTCGTATTGCAGAACCCTTTTCCTGTTGTTACCTTCTAGTAAAAACTGTTACATTTACGTTTGTACATACATATATATATATATATATATATATATATATATATATATATATATATATATATATATATATATATATATATATATATATATATATATATATTATATATATATATAATATATATATATTTGATGTACAAACGTAAATGTAACAGTGTTTACTAGAAGGGAACAGCAGGAAAAGGGTTCTGCAATACGAATTTTTTCCGGAACCGTATCAGTATCTAAATGTATAACATTTCCTAGGTTTGGTTACAGGTCACTTCCTCTACACATGTGGAAAATTAGCTTTCTATTTCAGATGAAAACTGGGATTTGATTATTTCATATTTAACTATATATATATATATATATATATATATATATATATATATATATATATATATATATATATATATATATATATATGACAGTTGAAGCTGAAGAGGGACCAAGTTACTGCTGTTTCAGTACCCACTAGAGTGCTCATGATGCTAGACTCATTGTGTTAAAAGGTCATCGCTTTTACTGCAACCAGAGAAAAAATCTCTTCTTTTTCTCAGGTTCACTCGTACCAAAACCTGGTTATCCAGCTGACTAATGGAACAAACATCACAGTCAGTGTGCAGCCTGGTGGGGGAAACGTCATCGGTGGTTCCTCTAATCTAGGACCTCAGGCAGGTTCAGGGAGCACCAGTGGTCAAAACACTGAAGCCACTGGAAGCGGAGTCACTCCAAGTGACGGAGGAATCTCTGGAAGCACTTTAAATGGCTTCATTGGCCCTGAAGGCTTGGGTGGAATAGAGATTGGTCCCATCAGTAGCGGAGGAACCGGAAGTGGCAGCATCAGTGGTGGAGGGTCATCATCTGGAACAAACAGTGACAGTAACACTGCAGGTAGTCTTACTGGTGGAACGACCACCAGTAACACTGGAGGTGTGGCTGCAGGCGGGAGGTAAACTACACGTTTATTTTAGCTTCTACACGAAAATGTTTTTCTGAAATGTCACTTTCACTGAACAGCACATCTTTCTAAACAGAAATTCTCTTGCAGTGCCACAGACGGGCAAGGTAGCACAGGAAGCGTCGATTCAGCCTCCCCTACCATCATTACTATTGGCTTGCAAGGATCCGGGACTTCTTCACCCACCACCACCACATCGCCTTCGTCTCCAGGATCTGGTTTTATTATTACGAGGCCGTTCCTAACAACTGCTGCAACTACCCCAGCCACTGCTTCGCCAGGCAGCAATGGCTTCAAACCTGCTGGTAAGTATAAGGCTAATGTTAGTGTTTTCCTATTTGTGGTTGAGTCTTAGGGAAATGCAGGCGATTTCCAGCCTGTTTACAAGTCATATAGTGTTAGTATTTTCCTATTTGTGGGAGAGTCTCAGGAAAACGCAGGAGATTTCCGGCCTGTTTACAAGTAATATAGTGTTAGTGTTTTCCTATTTGTGGTTGAGTGTCAGGGAAACGCAGGTGATTTCTGGCTTTTTACAAGTTATATAGTGTTAGTATTTTCCTATTTGTGGGAGTCTCAGGAAAATGCAGGGGATTTCCGGCCTGTCTACAAGTCATATAGTGTTGGTGTTTTCCTATTTGTGGGAGAGCCTCAGGAAAATGCAGGCGATTTCCGGCCTGTTTAAAAGTCATATGCCTATGAATGCATTCTTAGGCTTGAAGGTATATTTAAGCCTAATAAAGAGCATTTACAACCTACAGTCATGTCTAAGTTGATGCTAATAATTCCAGAGGTGGCTTAGACCTACAGAGAACCTCAAGGTGATGTAAGTGGCTAATGATCCGTGGTATTTATATGTAATGGTAATCTCTAAGTGAAATAATCTAAGGTTTGTGTATCATCCTCAATGTTTTTTATAGTAATAAATGAAAGCCTTGAGCATTTTATGTGTTATTATTATTATTATTATCATTATTATTATTTTTTTTTTTTTTTTTTTTTTTTTGCTCTATCACAGTCCTCCAATTCGACTGGGTGGTATTTATAGTGTGGGGTTCCAGGTTGCATCCTGCCTCCTTAGGAGTCCATCACTTTTCTTACTATGTGTGCCGTTTCTAGGATCACACTCTTCTGCATGAGGCCCGGAGCTACTTCAGCCTCTAGTTTTTCTAGATTCCTTTTCAGGGATCTTGGGATCGTGCCTAGTGCTCCTATGATTATGGGTATGATTTCCACTGGCATATCCCATATCCTTCTTATTTCTATTTTCAGATCTTGATACTTATCCATTTTTTCCCTCTCTTTCTCTTCAACTCTGTGTCCCATGGTATTGCGACATCAATGTGTGATACTTTCTTCTTGACTTTGTCAATCAACATCACGTCTGTCTGTTTGCACGTATCACCCTATCCGTCCTGATACCATAGTCCCAGAGGATCTTTGCCTGATCGTTTTCTATCACTCCCTCAGGTTGGTGCTCGTACCACTTATTACTGCAAGGTAGCTGATGTTTCTTGCACAGGCTCCAGTGGAGGGCTTTTGCCACTGAATCATGCCTCTTTTTGTACTGGTTCTGTGCAAGTGCCGGGCATTCGCTTGCTATGTGGTTTATAGTTTCATTTTTCGTATTGCACTTCCTACATATGGGAGAGATGTTATTTCCATCTATCGTTCTTTGAACATATCTGGTTCTTAGGGCCTGATCTTGTGCTGCTGTTATCATTCCTTCAGTTTCCTTCTTTAGCTCTCCCCTCTGTAGCCATTGCCATGTGTCATCGCTGGCTAGTTCTTTAGTCTGTCTCATGTATTGTCCGTGCATTGGTTTGTTGTGCCAGTCCTCTGTTCTGTCTGTCATTCTCCTGTCTCTGTATATTTCTGGGTCTTCATCTACTTTTATTAGTCCTTCTTCCCATGCACTCTTTAGCCACTCGTCTTCACTGGTTTTCAGATATTGCCCCAGTGCTCTGTTCTCGGTGTTGACGCAGTCCTCTATACTTAGTAGTCCTCTCCCTCCTTCCTTTCGTGTTATGTATAGTCTGTCCGTATTTGCTCTTGGGTGTAGTGCTTTGTGTATTGTCATATGTTTCCTGGTTTTCTGGTCTATGCTGCGGAGTTCTGCCTTCGTCCATTCCACTATTCCTGCACTGTATCTGATTACTGGCACTGCCCATGTGTTTATGGCTTTGATCATATTTCCTCCATTGAGTTTTGACTTGAGTATCGCCTTGAGTCTCTGCATATATTCTTTCCTGATCGTGTCCTTCATCTCTTGGTGTTTTATATCCCCCTCCTTCCATTATTCCCAGGTATTTGTATCCTGTCTCATCTATGTGTTTAATGTTGCTCCCATCTGGTAGCTTTATACCTTCAGTTTTCGTTACTTTGCCTTTTTGTATGTTGACTAAGGCGCATTTTTCTATTCCAAACTCCATCCTGATGTCCCCAGATACAATCCTTACAGTCTGGATTAGGGTATCTATTTCCTTGATGCTCTTACCATACAGCTTGATGTCGTCCATGAACATCAGATTGTTATTATTATTGAAATTGTGAATTTCGTGGACTATGGGCAATCGTTTTTGTGTCTGCATATCTCTCCATCAGTCTATCTCTCTTTAAACGTCCTCGGTTATTTTCTCGTATAATATTTATTCTTTCACCCCTTCGTCTGCCGTACCACTTCAGTCTCTCTATTAATTTTATATATATAACCTTTAGTCCGTCGAGTACCTCTGACTTTTACATATCTGTTCTACTATCTATTACTGCGTGTGTGTGTGTCTCTCTCTCTCTCTCTCTCTCTCTCTCTCTCTCTCTCTCTCTCTCTCTCCATCGCCTTCGACTTTCTCATACTTATACTCACTTTGTACATCTCCAACAAATACCTTCCCTGGCCCCCACTCCCCCAATCCCCTACCCCTTTGATTTCGGCGGCTCAATCCGACGCTGGCCCAGTGAAACTAAGCTTGGACGAGTCGTAATTTCCCTCCACTGATTAAGGACTCAAAAGGTTCGCTTTTAGGCGACCACGAGAACGCCGAGTCACAAACGGAGACTTAATCTTCGGGTGCTCATCGCGCCCCCACGTAGGCAGATACCGCTCCTCCAGAACTTTAATGAAAACCCTGTCTATCAGCCCTTGAGAGCTTCACAGGCACACTGGTGAATTCAATGTCTAGGTTTCGAAGGGCTGATGAAGGAATTCTCTACTTAGGAAATCAGCCGTTGACAGCTCTAAAGCTAAAGGTAAATTAGTATATAGTACATTTCACTGAGACGCCAAAAACTGGTTGGTTAGTAGCTACTTCTGAGCTAATCCACGTCATTTTGTTTCGAGTGGAATGAACTGAAAGTACGGGGAATTCTTTCTAAATTAGCACTAACCTAAATGACTGTTCTCTCTCTCTCTCTCTCTCTCTCTCTCTCTCTCTCTCTCTCTCTCTCTCTAGGAGATGGATAAAATACTTGAACAATTTCTCTTATTTTACATTACTCATAATGCAATGCCTACTTTAAACTATCTCTTGTTTATTTCTACGCAGCTCCTACTTTCAATCTTTACTTTTATCTCCCTTCTTCAAACTGGGCTGCTTCTCGTAATAATAATAATAATAATCCAGAATTAAACAGAGGAGGCACGAAACTGTGACCATTATCTTAAAAAGCTTGCAGTAACCACACTGAATACACAACTCTTCTTCTTCTCTGAAGTGTACAGATGCAACGAGCGGGGGACCGAGAGCATGACCAATTTCGTCAACCCATCGTACCCCTACAGGGACACCAGCGCCGGGATCTGCATGTTCAGGTTGGACATCCAACCAGGGGTGTGTCAGGTAAGGAAGGACCTTCGGTCTAAGCAAGAGTTGGTGCTAGAATTAGGCCTATTTGCATTTATATAAAAATTGTTTGGTTTGACGTACTGCGCATGACAACAGAAATGGGAAATATTGGTTTGAAAATTGTGAATTTAAGATTCTTGCAATTATAGTAATTAAGAATTATGTTAATCACTTTACGGCTATCATCATCAACACGATTATCACAGTAATCATAAACAAAACTAGAATACAAAGCACAAAGCAAAAATAACGGATCACACGAAGCGAACGATGCCGATGGGCCATTAACGGCACCAAGACTCCAACGAACACGGCCATTATGATTCGCAGAGATTTCCAAAATCCCGAAATCCATTCCTCCATTAAGCTTTATGGAAATGAGTGCCTGGAATCCTCCCCAAACCGCGTCGTATTGGCAATATCGTTCATTAACGCACGGACGATGAAGGGAGAAGAAAAAAAAAAATTAGCGAGCACAGACAACGACATAGACCGGGTTCTCCGTCACTGAGCGCGCGGGAGCGTTCGAATCACGGTTAATTGTCGTGCGGCGCTCGACGAATACTCTCGATTAGCGTCCAAAGTGTTTCGGAATGCGTTCCGAGCGCCGCTGATTAGCGTTCGAAGCGTTCCGAAATGCTTCACGCCCGTGGCCTGACTGTTTCTCTCGTGATGTTTATGTTTACGTTGCTTTCATTATTTTTCAGAAGGTCAAGGTTAATCCCGAAGGGTTTTTTTTATTTTCGTTTACTTTATGTCTTTTCTGAGTCATTAAGTAAGACTTTTATGCTTCGTTTCGGTTCAAAAATCTTCGTTCAGTTATGCGTTCGTTTCGAAGTCACCATTACGTAATGGTGCATTTCTCGTTACTATATACTACCCGACAGGTGTAATTATTGCTGTAAGTACTTTTATTCGTAATTCAGCACCGAATAAGTGACAACTGCGTCAAAGATATATATATATATATATATATATATATATATATATATATATATATATATATATATATATATGTATATATGCAATAAAAAAACACCGTATCGTGCTTCTAAGAAATCAAAAGAAGGACCCACAGTAATATCCTTGTTTATCTAGATAAAATATATTTATGAAATATATAAACAAAGCTTAAAGCTTTCCGTCCAGTCCCCTGTGGACTTGAGTCCACTAAGTTAAATGAACATGTATGGTAAAAAATCCAAGATAAAGCATAAACAACAGACATATACATATGAATATATAACAAAGCTTAAAGCTTTCGTCCATCCTCCTGTGGACTTGATCACTAAGTAAATGAGACATGGTTATTCGGTGAAGAAATCCAAATAAACATAAACAAACAGACATTACATATATATATATATATATATATATATATATATATATATATATATATATATATATATATACTGAATTAACAGAAGGGCCATCTCGTTATAATCATCATCAGCTGCCTGCATGATAATGACCCTTAATTACCCATAAACATTTACGGCATTCGCAAAATTCCAAGTCTAACGGCTTCGGACAACTGTAAACCAAAATTAAATGGATCTCGGATTGGCTCCGGGCAACTTTGTCCTCTCTCTCTCTCTCTCTCTCTCTCTCTCTCGCAAAACGACACTGGCCTCGTCATAGCAGGAAATGAAAGCAATGATCATCAAATGGAATTTGTTGTCGTCCATAACTTCTCGTGCGAAGTTAATGTAGCAGCCCCGAGCATCAGCTTCGAAACTTCACTTATTAACGGCCTCGCATTGTGGCGGCTGTTTGTGAACCTCCCGTTAGGAGAAGGCTTCGCTTATTGTCTGGCTATAAAGATGCTTTTTAAAACCTACTGCCAGGGCAAACAAGTCATCCTCCTAACCTCTTTTCATATAGATGTTTTTAAATCCTTCTTTTCAGCTTACTGTCTAATTGTAAAGAGGTTTTTAAAATCCTACTAATAAGGCAAAAATGGTCCTACTGACCTGACCTCCTTTCGTATATTCAAGATGGGTTCCTCCTAGATGCTCGAACACTGTTCAATTAGCTGTAGCTACTAGTATAACCTTTACAGTGGTGGGAATGTCATCTATGATGTGCTTGGAAATAATCCTAGTAGCTAAAGGCCGCCTTTTCGAGTGTCAGGGATGTGATCCTACTAGCTGTCTAAAAATCATTTTGAATAATCCAATACCCATTACTTAGTAGTGTAGCTACTAGTTCCTTACAAGCACCTTTAAATGTGATCCATTATTAGCTTGAATATATCCTACTAGCTACTGACTGAACTCTTTAATTGGCATTTAGTGACTGATTAGGAATTACCCTATTAGCTACTGATTGGGCTCTTTATGTACCATCTACCTGAAATGTGCCCTAGTATTTGTCTGCAAATAATCCTATTAGCTACTTACTGAACCCATCGAGTGGCATTTAATAACATCTTGGAAATAATCCTATTGGCTACTAATTGGACCCTCTATATGTAACCTCCTGCAATCCTACTGGCTACTGATTGGACCCTCTATGTGTAACCTACTGCCTACTGGGAAATAATCCTACTAGCTACTGACAGATCCGTTTTACATTCGTGTCATACGACCCTCAGGGCATCCTCGGTTCGAAACAGAAATCTACGTGACGCACCGAACAATCCCAAGAAACACAGATCCAACGCTCTTGACTCAAGCGATCTTTTATGGATTTTTCAGAGGCTACAGAACTGTAATTACTAACGTATGTCAGACGATGTAAGGTTTCCAACCATATGTATTTGATATCTCTTCTTAATTTGTACATAGAATTGTTCGTCATTTTTCAGGTGTGAGAAAACACACCTGACTGCATATGGATGTCGCCCAGTTTGTTGTTTTTGATTAAGCTGGCCTTATGCCAACACGGACTCTTGCTCATAGAGCAGCCCGTAGAGCAAAAGCCATGTTTTTCTCTAATGTCAAAAGCTACTTTTACGCTCGCAAGAGTTCTTGACATATCAGGGATTTTGTGTTAATAAATTCCAACATTATAGACTCGTATTTAAATGGCGTTGGAAAATGGAAAGAGCAAACTTTGGACAAGAACGCTTTATCTCCAGATGTTAATATCTAGTCTACATTGCCTGAACGAATTGAGAGAATGCCATTAACTTGGCAGCGCCTTCGTGGATAACCTGCTCTCTGAACTACAGGACTTATTTCCTTGACAATTATCTTCTATGTCAGGTGTAAGAGCACGAAGCCTTAAAAAATAGCGTACATTTTTTACGCTTTAATATACAAGATATAAATTTTACAAATCAATATATTATCAATTAATTTATAAAAACGAG
>NC_087218.1:17922284-17942284 GCF_015104395.2 Macrobrachium nipponense | reverse complement strand
TTGCAAGAATTGGAATGTCACGTCTTGCAAGAATTGATTGCCAACATCCTTGCAAGAATTGGAATGTCCAACGTCTTGCAACCATTGAATGTCAAAGTCTTGGCAAAATTGGTGTCACGTCTTGGCAGGAATTGGTGTCAAAGTCTTGCAAGAATTGGATGTCCAAACGTCTTGCAAGGTTTGGATGTCAAGTCTTGGCAAGAAATTGATGTCAAACGTCTTGCAAAGGATTGGATGTCCAAAGTCTTGCAAGAATTGGAAATGTCCACGTCTTGCAAGGATTGGAATTTCAAAGTCTTGCAAAGGAATTGGATTCCAACGTCCTTGCAAGGAATTGGGAATTGCCAACCGTCGTGCAAGAATTGAATGGTCAACTTCTTGCAAGGGATTGGATGCCAACGCTTGCAAGAATTGAATGTCAACGTCTTGCAAGAATTGGATGCCAACCGTCTTGCAAGAATGAATGTCAAGCTGCAAGGAATTGAATGTCAAAGGCTTGAAAGAATTGGATGTCAACGTTTGAAGGATTGGATGTCAAAAGTCTTGCAAGAATTGGATGTCAACGTCTTGCAAGGATTGGAGGTCAAAGGTCTTGCAAGAAAATTTGGATGTCAAGTCTTGCAAGATTGGATGTTCAAAGTCTGCAAGAATTGGAGTCAACGTCTTGCAAGGATTGGATGTCAAAGTCTTGCAAGAATTGGATGTCAAGCCCCCCCCCTCTTGCAAGGATGGTGCCAACGTCATTGCAAGAATTGAATGTCAACGTTTCAAGGATTGGATGCCAAACGGTCTTGCAGAATTGAATGTAAACGTCTTTGCAGAATTGAATGTCAACGTCTTGCCAAGGTTGGATTCAAAATCTTGCAAGACAACGTCTGCAAGAACTTGGATGTCAACGTCTTGACAAGAATTGAATGTCAACGTCTTGCAAGGGATGATGCCAACGTCTTGCAAGAATTGAAGTCAACGTCTTGCAAGGATTGGATGTCCCCAAAAAAAATTGTCTTGCAGAATTGGATGTCAACGTCTTGCAAGAATTGGTGCCAACGTCTGCAAGAATTGGATATCAACGTCTTGCAAGAAATTGGGATGTAAACGTCTTCAAGAATTGTGGGATCAACGTCTGCAAGAATTGGTTGCCAACGTTCTTGCAGAATGGTATTAACCTCTTCGCCAAGAATTGGATGTCAAACGTCTTGCAAGACTTGGTGCCAATGCCTTGCAAGAATGGGATATCAAACGTCTTGCAAGAATTGGATGTCAAACGTCTGCAAGAATTGGTTGCCAACGTCTGCAACGGAATGGATGTCAATGTCTTGCAAGAATTGGAGGGCAACGTCTTGCAAGGATTGGTTGGCCAACGTCTTGCAAGAATTGGATGTCACGTCTGCAAGAATAGAATGTCAACGTCTTGCAAGAATTGGTTGCCAACGTCTTGCAAGAATTGGAGTCAACGGTCTCGCAAGAATTGGATGTCAAAGTCTTGAAAGAATTGGTTGCAACGTCTTGGCAAGAATTGGATATCAACGTCTGCAAGAAATTTGGATGTCACGTCTTGCAAGAATTGGATGTTCAACGTCTTGCAAGAATTGGTTGCCAACGTCTTGCAAGAATTGGATGTCATTCTTGCAAGAATTGGATGTCAACGTCTGCAAGAAATTGTTGACAACGTATTGCAAGAAATTGGATGTAAGTCTTGCAGAATTGGATGTCAACGTCTTGCAAGAATGGGATGTTCAACGTCTTGTAAGGAATTGAATGTCAACCGTCTTGCAAGAATTGGATGTCAAAAGTCTTTGCAAGAAAATTGGAATGTCAACCGTCCTTGCCCAAGAATTGGAATGGTCAACGTCTTGCAAGGAATGGGTGCCAACGCCTTCCAAGATTGGTTGCAAGTCTTGCAAGAAATTGGATGTTCAACGTCTTGCAAGAATTGGAGTCACGTCTTGCCCGAATGAATTTCAACGTCTTGAAAGGAATGGGTGCCCAACGCCTTCAAGAATTGGTTGCCACGTATGAAAGAATTGGATTGTCAACGTCTTGGAAGAAGTTAGAAGTCAAACGTCTTGCAAGAATGGTTGCCAACATCTTCCAAGAATTGGTTGCCAACGTCTTGCAAGAATTTGGATGTCAACGTCTTGGGCAAGAATTGGAGTCCAAACGTCTTGGCAAGATTGGATTGTCAACGCCTTGCAAAATTGGATGTCGAACGTCTTGCAAGATTTGGGATGCCAACGTCTTGCAAGAATTGGAATGTCAACGTCTTGCAAGAATTGAATGTCAACGTCTTGCAAGGAATTGGATGTCAACATCTTTGCAAGAAGGACCAACGTCTTGCCCAACAATTTGGATTCAACGTCTTGCCAGGAATTGGAAATGTACGCTTGCAAAGGAATTGAATGCCAACCGTCCTTGCAAGAATTATTTGAATTAATTGGTTCCAACGTTCTTGCAAGTTAATTTTGGAATTCCTTAATTTGGTTTTTTTCAACGCCTTTTTCGAATTCTTTTCGCCCCCCAACCGTCTTGCAAGATTGGTGTCAACGGCTTGCAAGAAGGAATTGGTTCCAACATCTTGCAAGAATTGGATATCAACCGCTTGCAAGGAATTGGATGTAAACGTCTTGCAAGAAAATTGGATGTCAACGTCTTGCAGAAAAATTGGAATGTTCCAACGTTCTTGGGGCAAGAATTGGATTTCAACGTCTTGCAAGGAATTGGATGTCAACGGTTTGCCAAGAATTGGTTGCCAACGTCTTGCAAGGAATTTGGATATCAACGTCTTTGCAAGAATTGGAATTGAACAACGTCTTGCAATTGATTGTTCAACGTCTTGCACAGAATTGGAATGTTCAACGTTCTTGCAAGAAGTTGGATTGTCCAACATCTTGCAATGAATTGAAGAATGTTCAACGGTCTTGCCCAAAGAATGAGAATCAAACGTCGATTGCAGAATTGAATTGGATCAACGTCTTGCAAGAATTGGTTGCCAACGCCTTCCAAGAATTGGGTTGCCAAACGTCTTGCAAGAATTGGATGTCAACGTCTTGCAGGAATTAGAATGTCAACGTGCTTGCAAGAATGGTTGCAACGGGTATTCCAAGAATTGGTTGCCAACGTTTGGCAAGATTGGATGTCAACGCTCTTTGCAAGGAAGTTGGATGTCAACGTCTGCAAAGAACTTGAAAGGAATTGGTTGCCAACGTCTTGCAACGGAAATTGGATATCAACGTCTTTGCAAGAATTGGATTGTCAAACGTCTTGCAAGAATTTGGATTGTCCAACGTTCTTGCCAAAGAAATTGGATTGTTCCAAACGTCTTGCCAAGAATTGGATGTCAACGGTCTTGCAAGAACTTGGATGCTCAACGTCTTGCAAGAATTGGATTGCTCAAACATCTTGCAAAGGAATTGCGGATGTTCAACGTTTCTTCGCAAGAATTGGATAGTCAACGTCTTGCAAGAATTGGATTGCAACGTCTTGCAAGAATTGAATGTCAAACGTTCTTGCCAAGAAATTGAGGGCACTGTCAAAGTCTTGCAAGAAAATTGGATGTCAACGTCTTGCAAGAATTGGAGGGTCAATCGTCTTTGCAAGAAATTGGTTGCAAACGGCCTTCCAGAATTGGTTGCCAACGTCTTTTGCAAGAATTGGTATGTCAACCGTCTCTTGCAAGAAATCTTGGAATGTCAACGTTCATTGCAAGAATTGGAATTGTCCAACGTTCCTTGCCAAGAATTTGGTTAGCCAACGTCCTTGCCAAGAATTGGATTGGTCCAACGTCTTGCAAGAATTGGATGTTCAACGTCCTATTGCAGAATTAGGAATGTCAAGAGTCCTGCAAGGAATTGGATTGCCAACCGTCTTGCAAGAAATTGGGATTGCCAACGTCTTGCAAGAATTGGAATGTCAACGTTCCTATTGCAAGAATTGGAATGTCCAACGTCCTTGCCAAGAAAGTTGGATTGCCAACGGTCTTGCCAAGAATTGGATGGTCCAACGTTTCTTGCAAGGTTGGAATTGGTTTGCCAACGTCCTTGCCAAGAATTGGATTTGTCCAACGTCCATTGCCAAGAATTGGATGTCAACCGTCTTTGCAAAGAATTGGATGTCAACGTATTGCAAGAATTGGAGGTCACGTCTTGCAAGAATTTGAATGGTAACGTCTTGCAAGGAATGGATGTCAACGTCTTGCAAGAATTGCATGTCAACGCTTGCAAAGAATGGGATGTCAACGTCTTGCAAAGAATTGATGTCAAACGTCTTGCAAGAATTGGATGTCAACGTCTGCAAGAATTGAATGTCCACGTCTTGCAGAATGGATGTCAACGTCTTGCAAGAATTGGTTGCCAACGTCTTGCAAGGAATTGGATGTCAATGTCTTGCAAGAATTGGATGTCAACGTCTTGCAAGAATTGAATGTCAAACGTCTTGCAAGATTGGATGTCAACTGTCTTGCAAGAATTGGATGTCAACTTCTTGGCCAAGGAATTGGATGTCCAACGTCTTGCAAGAAATTTAGGATGTCAAACGTCCTTGCAAGAATTGAATGTCAACGGTCTTGCAAGGAATTGCAAGTCAACTTCTTGCAAGGATTGGATGTCAAGTCTTGCCAAGAAATTGAATGTCAACCGTCCTTGCCAAGGAATTTGAATGTCAACCGTCTTGCAAGGATTGGTGGTCAAACGTCTTGAAGAATTGGAATGTCAACGGTCAATTGCAAGAATTGAATGTCAACGTCTTGCAAGAATTGAATGTCAACGTCTTGCAAGGATTGGATGTAAACGTCTTGCAAGAATTGAAATGTCAACGTCTTGCAAGGATTGACACTTGCAAGAATTGGATTAAACGTCTTGCAAAAATTGGATGTCAACGTTCTGTTCAAGAATTGGAATTTTCAAACGTCTTGCAAGAAATTGGAATGTCAACTCTTCAAAATTTGGATGTCAACGTCCTTGCAAGAATTGGAATGTCAACCCTCTTGCAAAATTGAATGTCCACCGTTCTTGCAAAAATTGGTTTGCCAACGCCTTCCAAGAATTGGGTTGCCAAACGTTCTTGCGAAGGAATTGGATTAATGAACGTCCTTGCAAGAATTGGATGTCAACGTCTTGCAAAAATTGGAAATGTCAAACGTCTTGCAGAATGGTTGCCAACGTCTTGCAAAAAAAGAATTGGATGTCAACGTCTTGCAAGAATGGTGCCAACGCCTTCCAGGAATTGGTTGGGCCAACGTCTTGCAAGAATTGGAATGTCAACGTCTTGCAAAGGGAATTGGATGTCAAAGTTGCAAGAATTGGATGTCAACGTCTTGCAAGGAATTGGAATGTCAACGTCTTGCAAAGAATTTGGATGTAACGTTCTTTGCCAATGAATTGGAATGTCAACGTCTTGCAAGAATTGGAATTGTTTGCAACGTCTTGCCAAGAATTGGAATGTCAATTGGTCGTTGCCAAGAATTGGATGTCAACGTCTTGCAAGGAATTGGAATGTCAACGTCTTGCAAGGAATTGGATGTCAAGTCTTGCAAGGAATTGGATGGTCAAACGTCTTGCAAGAATGAATTGTGCCACGTCTTGCAAGAAAATTGGAATGTCAAGTCTTGCAAGGAATTGAAGTCAACGTCTTGCAAGAATGAATTCAACGGTCTTGGGAAAGGAATTGGATTGTCAAGTGGTTGCAAGGAATTGAATGTCAACGTTCCTTCCCAATTCAAGTTCCTTTTGTTCCTGCAAGAATTGGATGTCAACGTTAATTGCCAAGAAATTGGAATGTCAACGTCTGCAAGAAATTGGAAAGCAAACGTCCTTGAAGGGATTGGGTGTTCAACGTCTTGCAAGGAATTGAATTGTTCAACGTTCTTGCAAGGAATTGACATCTTGCTAAGAATTGGATGTCAACGTCCTTGGCAAGAATTGGATTGCACGTCTGCAGAATTGGTTGCCAACGGCTTGCATAATTGGATGTACAAGTCTTGCAAGAAATTTGGTTGCCAACGGCCTTCCAAGAATTGGTTTGCCAACGTCTTGCAATAATTGGATGTCACGTCTTTGCAAGATTGGATTTCAAATCCTTGCAAGAATTGGATGTCAACGTCTTGCCAAGGATTGGATGTCAACGTCTTGCAAGAATTGGATGGTCAACGTCCTTGGCAAGAATTGGATGTCAACGTCTTGCAAGAAGTGGATGGTCAGAACGTCTTTGCAAGTGAATTGGATGTCCAAACCGTTCTTTGCAAAGAATTGGAAAATGTCAACGTCTTGCAAGGATTGGATGGTCAACTCTTGCAAGAATTGAATGTCAAAACGTCTTGCAAGGATTGGATGGTCAACGGTCTTGCAAGATTGAACTGTCAACGTCTTGCCAAGAATTGGATTCAACCGTCTTGTCAGAATTGAAGGAATTGTCAACGTCTGCAAGAATTGAATGTCAACGCTTTGCAAGGAATTGGAATGTCAACGCTTGCAGAATTAATGTCAAAGTCTTGCAAGGAATTGGAATGTCAACCGTCTTGGCAAAAATTAATGTCAACGTTCTTTGCAAGAATTTGAATGTCAACGTCTTGCGCAAGGATTGTATTGTCAAAAAAACGTCTTGCAAGAAATTGAATTTCAACGTCTTGCAAGGATTTGACATCTTGCGAAGAATTGGATGTCAACGGTCTTGCAAGAATTGGAATGTCACGTCTTGCAAGAATTTGATGTCAACGTCTTGCAAGAATTTTGAAATTGTTCAACGTCTTGCAAGGAATTGGAATGGTCAACGTCTTGCAAAGAATTGAAGATGTCAACGTCTTGGGCAAGGAATTGGAATGTCAACGGCCTTTGCAAGAATTGAATTTCAACCGTCTTGCAAGGATTGTTTGCCAACCGCTTCAATGTCAACGGTCTTGCAAGAAATTGGAATTTGTTCCAACGTCTTGCAAGAAATTGGATGTCACGTCTTGCAAGAATTGAATGTCAACGTTCTGCAAGAAAAATTGGTTTGCACTCCTTCCAAGAATTGGTGCCAACGTCTTGCAAGAATTGGGATGTCAACGTTCTTGCAAGAATTGAATGTCAACGTCCTTGCAAGAATTGGATTGTCCAACTCTTGCAAGAATTGGAATGTCAAACGTCTTGCAAGAAATTGGTTGCCAACGCCTTCCAAGAATTGATTGCCAACATCTTGCAAGAATTGGATGTCAACGTCTTGCAAGAATTGGATGTCAACGTCTTGCAAGGATTGGATGTCAACGTCTTGCAAGAATTGGATGTCAACGTCTTGCAAGAATTGGTTGCCAACGTCTTCCAAGAATTGAATGTCAACGTCTTGCAAGGATTGGATGTCAACGTCTTGCAAGAATTGGATGTCAACGTCTTGCAAGAATTGGATGTCAACGTCTTGCAAGAATTGGATGTCAACGTCTTGCAAGAATTGGTTGCCAACGTCTTGCAAGAATTGGATATCAACGTCTTGCAAGAATTGGATGTCAACGTCTTGCAAGAATTGGTTGCCAACGTCTTGCAAGAATTGGATGTCAATGTCTTGCAAGAATTGGATGTCAACGTCTTGCAAGAATTGGTTGCCAACGTCTTGCAAGAATTGGATGTCAACGTCTTGCAAGAATAGAATGTCAACGTCTTGCAAGAATTGGATGTCAACGTCTTGCAAGAATTGGATGTCAACGTCTTGCAAGAATTGGTTGCCAACGTCTTGCAAGAATTGGATGTCAACGTCTTGCAAGAATTGGTTGCCAACGTCTTGCAAGAATTGGATGTCAATGTCTTGCAAGAATTGGATGTCAACGTCTTGCAAGAATTGGTTGCCAACGTCTTGCAAGAATTGGATGTCAACATCTTGCAAGAATTGGATGTCAACGTCTTGCAAGAATTGAATGTCAACGTCTTGCAAGAATTGGTTGCCAACGCCTTCCAAGAATTGGTTGCCAACGTCTTGCAAGAATTGGATGTCAACGTCTTGCAAGAATTGGATGTCAACGTCTTGCAAGAATTGAATGTCAACGTCTTGCAAGAATTGGTTGCCAACGCCTTCCAAGAATTGGTTGCCAACGTCTTGCAAGAATTGGATGTCAACGTCTTGCAAGAATAGAATGTCAACGTCTTGCAAGAATTGGTTGCCAACGTCTTCCAAGAATTGGTTGCCAACGTCTTGCAAGAATTGGATGTCAACGTCTTGCAAGAATTGGATGTCAACGTCTTGCAAGAATTGGATGTCAACGTCTTGCAAGAATTGGTTGCCAACGCCTTCCAAGAATTGGTTTGCCAACGTCTTTGCAAGATTGGATGTCAAACGTCTTGGCAAGAATTGATGTCAACGTCTTGCAAGAATTGAATGTCAACGTCTTGCAAGAATTGGATGTCAACGTCTTGCAAGAATTGGATGTCAACGTCTTGCAAGAATTGGATGTCAACGTCTTGCAAGAATTGGATGTCAACGTCTTGCAAGAATTGAATGTCAACGTCTTGCAAGAATTGGATGTCAACGTCTTGCAAGAATTGGATGTCAACGTCTTGCAAGAATTGGATGTCAACGTCTTGCAAGAATTGAATGTCAACGTCTTGCAAGAAATTGGTTTTGCCAAAACCGGACGCCTTCCAAGAATTGGTTGCCAACGTCTTGCAAGAATTGGATGTCAATGTCTTGCAAGAATTGGATGTCAACGTCTTGCAAGAATTGGATGTCAACGTCTTGCAAGAATTGGATGTCAACGTCTTGCAAGAATTGAATGTCAACGTCTTGCAAGAATTGGTTGCCAACGCCTTCCAAGAATTGGTTGCCAACGTCTTGCAAGAATTGGATGTCAACGTCTTGCAAGGATTGGATGTCAACGTCTTGCAAGAATTGGATGTCAACGTCTTGCAAGGATTGGATGTCAACGTCTTGCAAGAATTGGATGTCAACGTCTTGCAAGAATTGGATGTCAACGTCTTGCAAGAATTGAATGTCAACGTCTTGCAAGGATTGGATGTCAACGTCTTGCAAGAATTGGATGTCAACGTCTTGCAAGGATTGGATGTCAACGTCTTGCAAGAATTGGATGTCAACGTCTTGCAAGAATTGAATGTCAACGTCTTTGCAAGAAATTGCATGTCAACGTCTTGCAAGGATTGGATGGTCAACGTCTTGCAAGAATTGAATGTCACGTCTTGCAAGGATTGGATGTCAACGTCTTGCAAGGATTGGATGTCAACGTCTTGCAAGAATTGGATGTCAACGTCATGCAAGAATTGAATGTCAACGTCTTGCAAGAATTGAATGTCAACGTCTTGCAAGGATTGGATGTCAACGTCTTGCAAGAATTGAATGTCAACGTCTTGCAAGGATTGACATCTTGCAAGAATTGGATGTCAACGTCTTGCAAGAATTGGATGTCAACGTCTTGCAAGAATTGGATGTCAACGTCTTGCAAGAATTGAATGTCAACGTCTTGCAAGAATTGGATGTCAACGTCTTGCAAGAATTGAATGTCAACGTCTTGCAAGAATTGAATGTCAACGTCTTGCAAGAATTGGTTGCCAACGCCTTCCAAGAATTGGTTGCCAACGTCTTGCAAGAATTGGATGTCAACGTCTTGCAAGAATTGGATGTCAACGTCTTGCAAGAATTGGATGTCAACGTCTTGCAAGAATTGGATGTCAACGTCTTGCAAGAATTGAATGTCAACGTCTTGCAAGAATTGGTTGCCAACGCCTTCCAAGAATTGGTTGCCAACGTCTTGCAAGAATTGGATGTCAACGTCTTGCAAGAATTGGATGTCAACGTCTTGCAAGGATTGGATGTCAACGTCTTGCAAGAATTGGATGTCAACGTCTTGCAAGAATTGGTTGCCAACGTCTTCCAAGAATTGAATGTCAATGTCTTGCAAGAATTGGATGTCAACGTCTTGCAAGAATTGGATGTCAACGTCTTGCAAGAATTGGATGTCAACGTCTTGCAAGAATTGGTTGCCAACGTCTTGCAAGAATTGGATGTCAACGTCTTGCAAGAATTGGATGCCAACGTCTTGCAAGAATTGGATGTCAACGTCTTGCAAGAATTGGATGTCAACGTCTTGCAAGAATTGGATGTCAACGTCTTGCAAGAATTGGTTGCCAACGTCTTCCAAGAATTGGTTGCCAACGTCTTGCAAGAATTGGATGCCAACAGTCTTGCAAGAATTGGATGTCAACGTCTTGCAAGGATTGGATGCCAACGTCTTGCAAGAATAGAATGTCAACGTCTTGCAAGAATTGGATGTCAACGTCTTGCAAGAATTGAATGTCAACGTCCTGCAAGAATTGGTTGCCAACGTCTTGCAAGAAAACACGATAAAAAGAACGGAAGTTGCACATCAACTGGATGTCTTAGTAAAAATTCCGCATTTTCTTAGTTCGACGAAATTGACTTTGCCACACAAATATTTACCACAAGCACTGAAAAAAATACTTTCGGCCAGTGGTGTTTTATTCACAGCATTTCACGAGGAAAAAAAGTAGTTGAGCGATATGGGGTTGAAAGTAAGACCATTTATTTTAATGAAATTCGGACAATAGCACCCCAGTTAAAAATTTTTCAGTACAATGTCATCGTACTGAAAAGTACAATGGCGTTCTGCAATCACTTCTCGATAACGTTATCTTTCCAGCCGAGTTAAAGTTACTGCAAAATGGCGTGGCTTTGCAGAGTTGTGAGTTGCAAATGACATTTGCACAGTATAATTACTGAAAAGACTAATATTATTTTTTTACAATCGAAAATTAAATTCAAGACACTACAATATTTACCAAACATCCTGTTATGGCTTTGTGCCTTGCAATGTAGAATAATATAAAGCAATTACTGTCATATCAACCGACGACTCCGAGTCCAATTCTTTGTTATGAATAATATCTAAGCAAAATTTGTTACGCACTACCAGTAACTTTTTTGTAACTTTGTTGTTCATTTAACATAATAATCATAAAGCACTCAACAAAAAAACTAGAAATTCTTAAGTCTTTCTCCCTAAAAAGATATTAGATAATTATTAGGGAGAAAGACTACGGGATTTCTAATTTTTTGTTGAGCGCCATATGATTATTATGTGAAATCGACATCACAGGATGTTATGTAAATATTGTAGTGTCTTGAATTTAATTTTAGTTTGTAAATAATAATATTAATCTTTTCAGTAATTATATATACGTACGTATATATATATATACACACACACACACACACACACATATATATATATATATATATATATATATATATATATATATATAAATTCATAAAAGACCTTCACTATACATCGTGCCATTGTACTTTTCGTAAAGTTAATCGTTATGTAGAATATCAACATAGAAGCCGTGCCTTGCATATTTGAAAAGTTTCACCTAGGCCCCGTTTCCCTTGGGGTCTTTTTTTTTTTTTTTTCAGTTTACCTGGAGGTGGAGGAGGACATCCCGGCCCCCTTCGTGGAAGTGGCAGTGTCCTCTCAGGCAGGACTCAGCTACAGGTGGGGTCTATGGCTCACTCAACTGAACTGCCACGAGCCCTCACCCATTTTAGGTAAGACGTGGAAGACTCCATACAAGAAGAGGGGGTATGTAGTGGTAGTGACTGGTGGCTTCTTTGTTGAGCCAACTTCTCCACACGAATTTTTTTTTTTTTTTTTTTTAAGGGAAATATTTTTGATAGTTCCAGTTGTTGACAGCAGTGGGAAGCGGTTAGAGAGGGACTTTGTGTCTCGCAACCCCATCCCAGAAAGCTTCACTTAGAACGGGAGGTTAATATATATATATATATATATATATATATATATATATATATATATATATATATATATATATATATAAATATATATATATATAATATAATATATCTATATATATATATATATATATATATATCTATATATATAATATATATATATTACTATATATATATATATATATATATACATATATATATATATATATATATCTATATATATATATATATATATATAGTATATATATCATATATATAAATAAGGATTTCTTAATACGTATACCCGGATGTCAAACATACAAACGATACACTCATGTGCATGCACATACATAAACACGCTCAAACAACCCCACCCGCACACACACACACACACACACACACACATATATATATATATATATATATATATAATATATGTATGTGTTTGTGTGTTTATGTATGTGCAAGTCCGCGAATATGTCGTCTGTCTGTCTGTCTAGTCTAACATCCACATCCGAGTTGATACTCATACGTACCAACAAATCCTAAGTTAAATGGAGAACAGGTAATTTAATTAAACCACTCATAACGATAAGACAGAATACCTGTCAATGATTTGATGAATACTGGACGAATGAAAATGTATGTCACAATAATTCGTTTTCAAGAACTATTATTATTATTATTATTATTATTATTATTATTATTATTATTATTATTCCAAATTTATACACTCCCATACGGAAACACTCAAATACTCAAAACAACCAGAGAGAGAGAGAGAGAGAGAGAGAGAGAGAGAGAGAGAGAGAGAGAGAGAGAGAGAGAGAGAGAGAGAGAGGAAATTCGATTTCCTCCTTAAGTTCTACTGTGAAAGATCTATGTTTGGATGATTCGACCTGCATTTGATATTGAGTTACATCCTGCTGCCATTCCCGCAAATAAAAAAATAAATCAATCAATAAAAAGACACAACAAATTTCTAAATATAAATCCCAGAAGTATGTTCCTCTACCACGTCCTATGCATTATTTCAGTGGTGGAAAATAAAAACAAATTCTCTTCGTTTCCCAGAAAACAAAAACTGTTTTCAGAATTCATATTATATAATGGCTTGGATTTGTTACACTTACTTTTAACCTATAACAATGTGATCCGACCTCCCGCTTACTCGGTGCGTGTTGGTGCGCGTCTAAAATCTACGGTCAAATAGAACGTTGTTTCACCAACGAAAATTAAAATAAATACGATATACTTTATTAGAAATTATTTTTCTGTACTGTTCAACATGCACATTATTCATTTTTTACATTTACATTCTCATAAATAAATCATAACTATTGCATCCTAATATTACTGTATCTTTAACTCAACGCGAAAGACCGTTTCCAGACTTTTGTAGGCCTCCCTATCCCGCCAACATGAACAACAACATCAGTAGTTTGTAGGCTTACTCCTCGAGTAAGGCGAAAACTCCGAGACACCGAAGCAATAAGTAAATCCGGCACAGATTATATATTGATGTCCCCATGCATACCCCAATCCCCCTGGAAGGTCTTAAAAAATGCCCCTTTCCAAATGATTCAAGACATCGGGTTCAAGTTCCTTCAGTGATAGCAGTGTGGGATGCGGTCTCCAACTCCTTCTTCTTCTTCCTCTTCGCTTTCTTCTTCCTCTTTGCTTTCTTCTTCCTCTTCGCTTTCTTCTTCCTCTTCGTTTTCTTGTTCATCTTCTTCTTCTTAAATCGGTAAAGAATACAAGGACCCCAACTCCCACCCATCCCGGGAGAGAAGAGAAGAGATGAATAAACAAAGGTCAAAAGTTCATATAGGCGGGGTCAATAAATGAAAATCACAAAGGTCATCGGTTTAGTATCTGACCAAGATATCCTCCAGCGCTAAGCTCGAATCTTCCCGATGAATATGCATCCTCGGGTCACATCCGCCTGGCCGCCCACGGGCGTACACAGAAACCGGAAGGTGACCCGAGGTCAAACGTATAGAGTCAGCATGAATCTATAAGCAACTGTTATTTCGGTCAGCCGTTTTTTTTTTTTTGTTTTTTTTTTTTTTTTTTTTTTACTATCAATTTATTTAGCTTTGCAGTTTGTGTCCGATTATGAAGAGATACTTATATTGTGAACTGCTGAGCCCTAGATATAAATTATATTAAATATTATATATAATATATATATATATATATAGATATATATATATATATATATATATATATATATATATATATATTTTATATATATATATACATATATATATATATATATATATTATATATATATATATATATATATATATATATATATTATATATATATATACATATATATATGTATATATATATATTATATATTATATTTATATATATATGTATATATATATATATATATATATATATATATATAAAGTTTTTTTTGCCACGAAGGAAAAAAATGAAAAAAGCGAGTTAGCCGAGTACTTTCGGTCCGAACATAGGACCGAAAGTATTCGGCTAACTCGCAAAGAACCTTTATTTATACATAGCATCACGTTTTATATACTTCGTGATCAAGTTATTCATATATATACTATATATATATATATATATATATATATATATATATATATATATATAATATATATATATTAAGAGTGTTGGTTTTTAGAATCTAAGTTGCTATAAAGTTCAATAACACATTTGCGCAGCGCAATTAAAATCCCAGGGCATGAATTTACTTCTTGTGAATAATTAGTCGCCTTGGAAGCCTTCTTCATATCAAGCAGAAATGCACAACGTGAGTGAAGACGTGCTTGCAATTAGAACTACAGACTTACAACTTGTACTGTAAGTCTGTTACGTACAAAAGTTTTTCTCAAGATATTTTCAATTAACCTAACGAGATATTATATACAAACAAAGCGGGACCCAACCTCCAGCTTACTCGGGGTGCGTGCTAAAATCTACGTCAAACAGCGCGTTTTTTCACAAACGATAATTAAAATAAATAGCTATATTTTATTAGAAATAACTTTTCTGTACTGTTTAACATGCACATTATCTTTTACATTTTCATTCTAATAAATAAAACATAAATGGTCTACCTTCAAATTCCTGTATCTTTTAACTCGACGCGAAACACCGTTTTCAGATCTTTTTATGCTTTCCTACCACCCCAGCAACAACAACAACATAGTTTGCAGACTTTCTCCCCGAGTAAGCGAAAACTTTATATTTTGGGCACTGATAGCAATAGTCGTGACGAAAGTTTATAGTGGTAAAACAATAAAATTTCATTGCCCTCCACTAAATAATAGAACAAACTTTCTGTTTTGAAAAGATTTTTTTTTCTTCAATCTGCGGAAAAAACTTATATTCTATCTTAAATAGGACTAAGAAAGAAGTCAGACTTCTTAGAGACGAAGGGGATGTTACATTTGATGATGTGAATTCAGTCATACATCGTATCTATGACTGATGACTGAGAGAGAATATTTGACTGAATTCCTCATGCCTCTTTCCAGCTCGGTTGTGACGCAAACGAGTGTAATACGTTCGTTCAACGCAACCCGTGTGTACTGTACACAATCACTACGTTCAATTCCCCCAGTAATAAGAATTCTTTGTTTCTCTTAAGTCAACAATTTCAGACGCCCAAAGCAATTAACCAAACACTTCAGGTAATTTAGTTCATTGTTTGTTTTCTCTCTCTCCGTCTGCGCCGTCAGAGTAACTCTAGCCCTCAAATACCTAATTGTTTTATCTTCCTTCGTCAGCGCTTTCAGTGTGATTCTAGCCCTCAAATACCTAATTGTTTTATCTTCCTTCGTCAACGCTTTCAGGGTGATTCTAGCCCTCAAATACATAATTGTTTTATCTCCCTTCGTCAGCACCTTCAGGGTGATTCTAGCCTTCAAATACATAATTGTTTTATCTCCCTTCGTCAGCGCTTTCAGGGTGATTCTAGCCTTCAAATACCTAATTGTTTTATCTCCCTTTATCAGCGCTTTCATGGTGATTCTAGCCCTTAAATACATAATTGTTTTATCTCCCTTCGTCAGCACCTTCAGGGTGATTCTAGCCTTCAAATACCTAATTGTTTTATCTCCCTTCGTCAGCGCTTTCAGGGTGATTCTAGCCCTCAAATACATAATTGTTTTATCTCCCTTCGTCAGCACCTTCAGGGTGATTCTAGCCTTCAAATACCTAATTGTTTTATCTCCCTTTATCAGCGCTTTCAGGGTGATTCTAGCCCTCAAATACATAATTGTTTTATCTCCCTTCGTCAGCACCTTCAGGGTGATTCTAGCCTTCAAATACCTAATTGTTTTATCTCCCTTCGTCAGCGCTTTCAGGGTGATTCTAGCCTTCAAATACCTAATTGTTTTATCTCCCTTTATCAGCGCTTTCAGGGTGATTCTAGCCCTCAAATACATAATTGTTTTATCTCCCTTCGTCAGCACCTTCAGGGTGATTCTAGCCTTCAAATACCTAATTGTTTTATCTCCTTTCGTCACTTCAGGGTGATTCTAGCCTTCAAATACCTAATTGTTTTGTCTCCCTTCGTCAGCGCTTTCATGGTGATTCTAGCCCTTAAATACATAATTGTTTTATCTCCCTTCGTCAGCGCTTTCAGGGTGATTCTAGCCTTCAAATATCTAATTGTTTTATCTCCTTTCGTCACTTCAGGGTGATTCTAGCCTTCAAATACCTAATTGTTTTGTCTCCCTTCGTCAGCGCTTTCATGGTGATTCTAGCCCTCAAATACATAATTGTTTTATCTCCCTTCGTCAGCACCTTCAGGGTGATTCTAGTCTTCAAATACCTAATTGTTTTATCTCCCTTCGTCAGCACTCTCAGGGTGATTCTAGCCTTCAAATACCTAATTGTTTTATCTCCCTTTATCAGCGCTTTCATGGTGATTCTAGCCCTCAAATATATAATTGTTTTATCTCCCTTCGTCAGCACTTTCAGGGTGATTCTAGCCTTCAAATACCTAATTGTTTCATCTCCCTTTATCAGCGCTTTCATGGTGATTCTAGCCCTCAAATACCTAATTGTTTTATCTCCCTTTATCAGCGCTTTCATGGTGATTCTAGCCCTCAAATACATAATTGTTTTATCTCCCTTCGTCAGCGCTTTAATGGTGATTCTAGTCTTCAAATACCTAATTGTTTTATCTCCCTTCGTCAGCGCTTTCATGGTGATTCTAGCCCTCAAATACCTAATTGTTTTATCTCCCTTCGTCAGCGCTTTCATGGTGATTCTAGTCTTCAAATACCGAATTGTTTTATCTCCCTTCGTCAGCGCTTTCATGGTGATTCTAGCCTTCAAATATATAATTGTTTTATCTCCCTTCGTCTGCGCCTTCAGGGTGATTCTAGCCCTCAAATACATAATTGATTTATCTCCCTTCGTCAGCGCCGTCGGGATGCTTCCAGCACTTCACCGAGAGCACGGGGGAGATCAAGAGCTTCAGCTTCGAGGACGGCGAGTACTACATCGACCAACACTACCGGATCTGCCTGGCCACGACACCCAAAATTTGCTCCGTCACGTTCTCGGCCCAGGAGCAGCAGTTCATGATCGAGAAATATGGCAATATAGATGAAGTGAGTGTTAGATATGTTTAGTTTCTTATAACTGTTAATAAATAAACAGCAAATCAACAGTAATAATGAAAAAATATAATAATAAATAATGTGCTATTCTGACTAAATCCTAAGTCGTTTGCTTTCTTCTCTTAACCTCATTTATTCTTTATTCATTTATTTATCTATTTTTCAGTTTGTTAATTTATCTGTTTTTCTAATAACTAGTCTCTTCTTTCTGCATTTCCTTATACTATCTGTTACTCCTTTCGAATGGACACCATATTCTTTGGAAGCTTGAATTTCAAGTCAATGGCCCCTTTGGTGGGATTGTTCCAGACGAATAGGGTCCCATCTTCCGAATGACAATAATCATTATGATTCAGAACCCTTATTCTCTTACTCATTATTTCCCATTACATTTCACTCGTCAAATTGCATAGCCTCCTTCCCCTAAGCTATTTCCTTTTGTGATTTCTCATGCTTTTTTATCCTCTCATTTAATTTTGTTTTATTTCTAGTACCTGTTTCAATCTTTTACTTGCTTTTCCCCTTTTCTATCGCCTATTCGTTGTTAGATTTCTGTTCCTGTTTCAAGTTCTCAGACTTTTACCCCAATTCTTTTGTGAAATATTTATCCATCCTCTTTTTGCCCCATTCTCCAATTAGTCTCCATCTTTTATTTACATCATTTTCCCCTAATTCCGCCAATTAGACTCCACTTCTTTCACAGCTGCAATTTGCCACGTTCTTCCCACTTTCTGCTATTAAATTCTGATCTCTTCCTATTTTTTTTTTTTTTTACCATTTCCATTTTATCGTTTATTCTGTTTTTTTTGTTTTTTTTCCCGTTACAATTTCTCGTCCTTTCCCCCAAGTCTGTAATTTATGCTTTATTATTTTCCCCCGTAGATTTCTGAAGAATGTTCATTGTGTCATTTTTTCTTCAGCATTTCTCGTGTATTTCCCCTATTGTCTTTTACTTTTGTTCTATTCTCTCTGTTTTAATTCTCATCTTCATCTCCACTGATATCCCTAAGCTAAGGGGTCGGTTGCCCTGGTGCGTCTTCTCCGGCTAATACTACTGCAAGCATCTTCCTATGCTGCAACCTCCTTCCAATCTTCCCTCACTTGTCAAGCCACCTAAGTCTTCGACTCCCTCTGTCAACCTTCTACCTTTATCACGTTCCAACGAAGCCCTCCTCACTCCTTCTTCTCACTCATTCATACCACACACCCAAACCATCTGAACTTTCAATTTTTTATCAATAATCTGTACCGCCGGGGGCGCGTATTCCCAAACTGTAACCAAGGTCCATACCTCCCTTGAAAAAGCTGGACGTCATATCTCAAAAACTAACCATTGAATCTTATTAAAAATAATCTCATTCAGTTCACTCTAGGGACATGGCAAAAAACCGGGGCTGGGCAATACTAGTATACGTCTCGGGAGTTTGCTCCCTGGTCGCTACAGACTGTTGCTCTTTTTGTGATTAATGACTACGTTTCTGAACCATGTACATCATCGGAAGTCTGATTATGGTATAAAAAGTATTCGTTTTTAGTTTATCTTGCATTCTTTTATCACATACTACCCCTGCCATCTCCTTCCATTTCCGTCCAGCTACTTTTATCCTGCTTTCAACCTCAGCTCACAACCTCCTTATGGGATTAAAGTAGAAATACGTACTTGCAATATTCTGTCTGTTTTAGGCCCAGACCTCTTTTGTCTGTTGGATACGTAACCTTAGTTTTCTCCACATTTACCTCAGCAATCAAACACCCCCAACCCCCTTCACCTTCTTTCAATCCATTCAAGAGATTCCCGCTACTCTCTTTCCATTCCTTTACAGTTCCTCCTCGGTCTCTGCTTTGATCACTATATGATCTTTGCGTAAGAATTCCCAGATATTATCATTCCTATTCCCTTCACTTAATTCATGCAATACAAAAGTGCTTCCTCCCAATTCTGCCGTTTCTTTCCCTTCTATTCTCTTCATTTATTGCAACTCTCAAACGCCTCCCCACCTATAATCTAATTCTATTTAACGTTCTTTATCTGCTTCCATTTCTTACGCGCTTTCTCCCACAGTATCATTTGACTTCCTTCCAATTCCCTTTCCTTCGGCTTCTCATGTTTTCCCTGTTTTATCTTTTAATGTGTCCTGTTTCCTTGTTGTTTCACTTTCCCACTTCCCCCATCTCATCGGTTCCCTTTCATCTCTTTTGTTTCCCCGAGTTTTCCACCCTCTCCCTCTCCCTCTTTCCAGGTCCCATACGACAGGTCGGGGATGAGTTCGCTCTACTGCGTGCGGGATTACCTCAGGATACCGGACGGGTCTGCAGACGGGGGAGCCCACACTTCCTCCCACGATCGGTATTGTGGGGGGCGCTTGGCCTCTACCCACGGTGCTATGGCCCCGAGCCCTGTTACTAGTAAGCTTCGAGTCTCTCTCTCTCTCTCTCTCTCTCGTCTCTCTCTCTCTTCTCTCTCTCTCTCTCTCTCTCTCCAGTTTTTTTGTTGGTGAGTTTTTTTCTGAAATGTATTACTCATGTGTGATGTTTGAATATGCATATTTTTAATGCGTGAGCCCTATCTATGTAGATGTATATTTAATATGTATATATATAATAATATTAATATTCATATATATATAATTTATTATATATATATATATGTATGTATATATGATATATATATATT